>NW_027328798.1:0-300000 GCF_048564905.1 Vicugna pacos
TTGGCAACTGAAAAGTAACTTTGTGTTCCCTTCAAGCTAGGTGAAGGACGGCTTTCACACACACTTATCTCTCAGAACTGAGCATGTGGAGAGACGTTCGTTTATCCAGCACAAAGGGAACGGGTTGCAGGAGAAACCCTTACTCTGGTTTCTCAGTCTGTTTCCTAGTGCCGGTTTAAAGTGCCTGCCGTTTTCACTGTAAAGCCGAGTTGGAGCTTGTACCTCCCCATATATATGTATGGAGTGGAGTTTGCAACTGAAAACAAACTTTGTGTTCCCTTCAAGCTAGGTGAAAGACGGCTTTCACACACACTTATCTCTCAGGACTGAGCATGTGGAGAGACGTTCGTTCATCCAGCACAAAGGGAACGGGTTGCAGGAGAAACCCTTACTCTGGTTTCTCAGTCTGTTTCCTAGTGCCGGTTTGAATTGCCTGCCGTTTTCACTATAAAGCCGAGTTGGAGCTTGTACTTCCCCATATATATGTATGGAGTGGATTTGGCAACTGAAAAGAAACTTTGTGTTCCCTTCAAGCTAGGTGAAGGACGGGTTTCACACACACTTATCTCTCAGAACTGAGCATGTGGAAAGACGTTCGTTCATCCAGCACAAAGGGAACGGGTTGCAGGAGAAACCCTTACTCTGGTTTCTCAGTCTGTTTCCTACTGCCGGTTTGAATTGCCTGCCGTTTTCACTGTAAAACCGAGTTGCAGCTTGTACCTCCCCATATATATGTATGGAGTGGAGTTGGCAACTGAAAAGAAACTTTGTGTTCCCTTCAAGCTAGGTGAAGGACGGCTTTTACACACACTTATCTCTCAGAACTGAGCATGTGGAGAGACGATCGTTCATCCAGCACAAAGGGAACGGGTTGCAGGAGAAACCCTTACTCTGGTTTCTCAGTCTGTTTCCTAGTGCCGGTTTGAAGTGCCTGCCGTTTCCACTGTAAAGCCGAATTGGAGCTTGTACCTCCCCATATATATGTATGGAGTGGAGTTTGCAACTGAAAACAAACTTTGTGTTCCCCTCAAGCTAGGTGAAGGACGGCTTTCACACACACTTATCTCTCAGAACTGAGCATGTGGAGAGACGTTCGTTCATCCAGCACAAAGGGAACGGGTTGCAGGAGAAACCCTTACTCTGGTTTCTCAGTCTGTTTCCTAGTACCGGTTTGAAGTGCCTGACATTTTCACTGTAAAGCTGAGTTGGAGCTTGTACCTCCCCATATATATGTATGGAATGGTGTTTGCAACTGAAAACAAACTTTGTGTTCCCTTCAAGCTAGGTGAAGGACGGCTTTCACACACATTTATCTCTCAGAACTGAGCATGTGGAGAGACGTTCGTTCATCCAGCACAAAGGGAACGGGTTGCAGGAGAAACCCTTACTCTGGTTTCTCAGTCTGTTTCCTAGTGCCGGTTTGAAGTGCCTGCCGTTTTCACTGTAAAACCGAGTTGGAGCTTGTACCTCCCCATATATATGTATGGAGTGGAGTTGGCAACTGAAAAGAAACTTTGTGTTCCCTTCAAGCTAGGTGAAGGACGGCTTTCACACACATATATCTCTCAGAACTGAGCATGTGGAGAGACGTTCGTTCATCCAGCACAAAGGGAACGGGTTGCAGGAGAAACCCTTACTCTGGTTTCTCAGTCTGTTTCCTAGTGCCGGTTTGAAGTGCCTGCCGTTTTCTCTGTAAAGCCGAGTTGGAGCTTGTACCTCCCCATATATATGTATGGAGTGGAGTTTGCAACTGAAAAGAAACTTTGTGTTCCCTTCAAGCTAGGTGAAGGACGGCTTTCACACACACTTATCTCTCAGAACTGAGCATGTGGAGAGACGTTCGTTCATCCAGCACAAAGGGAACGGGTTGCAGGAGAAACCCTTACTCTGGTTTCTCAGTCTGCTTCCTAGTGCCGGTTTGAAGTGCCTGCCGTTTTCAGTGTAAAGCCGAGTTGGAGCTTGTACCTCCCCATATATATGTATGGAGTGGAGTTTGCAACTGAAAACAAACTTTGTGTTCCCTTCAAGCTAGGTGAAGGACGGCTTTCACACACACTTATCTCTCAGAACTGAGCATGTGGAGAGACGTTCGTTCATCCAGCACAAAGGGAACGGGTTGCAGGAGAAACCCTTACTCTGGTTTCTCAGTCTGTTTCCTAGTGCCGGTTTGAAGTGCCTGCCGTTTTCACTGTAAAACCGAGTTGGAGCTTGTACGTCCCCATATATATGTACGGAGTGGAGTTGGCAACTGAAAAGAAACTTTGTGTTCCCTTCAAGCTAGGTGAAGGACGGCTTTCACACACACTTATCTCTCAGAACTGAGCATGTGGAGAGACGTTCGTTCATCCAACACAAAGGGAACGGGATGCAGGAGAAACCCTTACTCTGGTTTCTCAGTCTGTTTCCTAGTGCCGGTTTGAAGTGGTGCCGTTTTCACTGTAAAGCCGATTTGGAGCTTGAACTTCCCCATATAAATGTATGGAGTGGAGTTGGCAACTGAAAAGTAACTTTGTGTTCCCTTCAAGCTAGGTGAAGGACGGCTTTCACACACACTTATCTCTCAGAACTGAGCATGTGGAGAGACGTTCGTTTATCCAGCACAAAGGGAACGGGTTGCAGGAGAAACCCTTACTCTGGTTTCTCAGTCTGTTTCCTAGTGCCGGTTTAAAGTGCCTGCCGTTTTCACTGTAAAGCCGAGTTGGAGCTTGTACCTCCCCATATATATGTATGGAGTGGAGTTTGCAACTGAAAACAAACTTTGTGTTCCCTTCAAGCTAGGTGAAAGACGGCTTTCACACACACTTATCTCTCAGGACTGAGCATGTGGAGAGACGTTCGTTCATCCAGCACAAAGGGAACGGGTTGCAGGAGAAACCCTTACTCTGGTTTCTCAGTCTGTTTCCTAGTGCCGGTTTGAATTGCCTGCCGTTTTCACTATAAAGCCGAGTTGGAGCTTGTACTTCCCCATATATATGTATGGAGTGGATTTGGCAACTGAAAAGAAACTTTGTGTTCCCTTCAAGCTAGGTGAAGGACGGGTTTCACACACACTTATCTCTCAGAACTGAGCATGTGGAAAGACGTTCGTTCATCCAGCACAAAGGGAACGGGTTGCAGGAGAAACCCTTACTCTGGTTTCTCAGTCTGTTTCCTACTGCCGGTTTGAATTGCCTGCCGTTTTCACTGTAAAACCGAGTTGCAGCTTGTACCTCCCCATATATATGTATGGAGTGGAGTTGGCAACTGAAAAGAAACTTTGTGTTCCCTTCAAGCTAGGTGAAGGACGGCTTTTACACACACTTATCTCTCAGAACTGAGCATGTGGAGAGACGATCGTTCATCCAGCACAAAGGGAACGGGTTGCAGGAGAAACCCTTACTCTGGTTTCTCAGTCTGTTTCCTAGTGCCGGTTTGAAGTGCCTGCCGTTTTCACTGTAAAGCCGAGTTGGAGCTTGTACCTCCCCATATATATGTATGGAGTGGAGTTGGCAACTGAAAACAAACTTTGTGTTCCCTTCAAGCTAGGTGAAGGACGGCTTTCACACACACTTAACTCTCAGAACTGAGCATGTGGAGAGACGTTCGTTCATCCAGCACAAAGGTAACGGGTTGCAGGAGAAACCCTTACTCTGGTTTCTCAGTCTGTTTCCTAGTGCCGGTTTGAAGTGCCTGCCGTTTCCACTGTAAAGCCGAATTGGAGCTTGTACCTCCCCATATATATGTATGGAGTGGAGTTTGCAACTGAAAACAAACTTTGTGTTCCCTTCAAGCTAGGTGAAGGACGGCTTTCACACACACTTATCTCTCAGAACTGAGCATGTGGAGAGACGTTCGTTCATCCAGCACAAAGGGAACGGGTTGCAGGAGAAACCCTTACTCTGGTTTCTCAGTCTGTTTCCTAGTGCCGGTTTGAAGTGCCTGCCGTTTTCACTGTAAAACCGAGTTGGAGCTTGTACCAGCCCATATATATGTATGGAGTGGAGTTGGCAACTGAAAAGAAACTTTGTGTTCCCTTCAAGCTAGGTGAAGGACGGCTTTCACACACATATATCTATCAGAACTGAGCATGTGGAGAGACGTTCGTTCATCCAGCACAAAGGGAACGGGTTGCAGGAGAAACCCTTACTCTGGTTTCTCAGTCTGTTTCCTAGTGCCGGTTTGAAGTGCCTGCCGTTTCCACTGTAAAGCCGAATTGGAGCTTGTACCTCCCCATATATATGTATGGAGTGGAGTTTGCAACTGAAAACAAACTTTGTGTTCCCCTCAAGCTAGGTGAAGGACGGCTTTCACACACACTTATCTCTCAGAACTGAGCATGTGGAGAGACGTTCGTTCATCCAGCACAAAGGGAACGGGTTGCAGGAGAAACCCTTACTCTGGTTTCTCAGTCTGTTTCCTAGTACCGGTTTGAAGTGCCTGACATTTTCACTGTAAAGCTGAGTTGGAGCTTGTACCTCCCCATATATATGTATGGAATGGTGTTTGCAACTGAAAACAAACTTTGTGTTCCCTTCAAGCTAGGTGAAGGACGGCTTTCACACACATTTATCTCTCAGAACTGAGCATGTGGAGAGACGTTCGTTCATCCAGCACAAAGGGAACGGGTTGCAGGAGAAACCCTTACTCTGGTTTCTCAGTCTGTTTCCTAGTGCCGGTTTGAAGTGCCTGCCGTTTTCTCTGTAAAGCCGAGTTGGAGCTTGTACCTCCCCATATATATGTATGGAGTGGAGTTTGCAACTGAAAAGAAACTTTGTGTTCCCTTCAAGCTAGGTGAAGGACGGCTTTCACACACACTTATCTCTCAGAACTGAGCATGTGGAGAGACGTTCGTTCATCCAGCACAAAGGGAACGGGTTGCAGGAGAAACCCTTACTCTGGTTTCTCAGTCTGCTTCCTAGTGCCGGTTTGAAGTGCCTGCCGTTTTCAGTGTAAAGCCGAGTTGGAGCTTGTACCTCCCCATATATATGTATGGAGTGGAGTTTGCAACTGAAAACAAACTTTGTGTTCCCTTCAAGCTAGGTGAAGGACGGCTTTCACACACACTTATCTCTCAGAACTGAGCATGTGGAGAGACGTTCGTTCATCCAGCACAAAGGGAACGGGTTGCAGGAGAAACCCTTACTCTGGTTTCTCAGTCTGTTTCCTAGTGCCGGTTTGAAGTGCCTGCCGTTTTCACTGTAAAACCGAGTTGGAGCTTGTACCTCCCCATATATATGTACGGAGTGGAGTTGGCAACTGAAAAGAAACTTTGTGTTCCCTTCAAGCTAGGTGAAGGACGGCTTTCACACACACTTATCTCTCAGAACTGAGCATGTGGAGAGACGTTCGTTGATCCAAAACAAAGGGAACGGGATGCAGGAGAAACCCTTACTCTGGTTTCTCAGTCTGTTTCCTAGTGCCGGTTTGAAGTGGTGCCGTTTTCACTGTAAAGCCGATTTGGAGCTTGAACTTCCCCATATAAATGTATGGAGTGGAGTTGGCAACTGAAAAGTAACTTTGTGTTCCCTTCAAGCTAGGTGAAGGACGGCTTTCACACACACTTATCTCTCAGAACTGAGCATGTGGAGAGACGTTCGTTTATCCAGCACAAAGGGAACGGGTTGCAGGAGAAACCCTTACTCTGGTTTCTCAGTCTGTTTCCTAGTGCCGGTTTAAAGTGCCTGCCGTTTTCACTGTAAAGCCGAGTTGGAGCTTGTACCTCCCCATATATACGTATGGAGTGGAGTTTGCAACTGAAAACAAACTTTGTGTTCCCTTCAAGCTAGGTGAAAGACGGCTTTCACACACACTTATCTCTCAGGACTGAGCATGTGGAGAGACGTTCGTTCATCCAGCACAAAGGGAACGGGTTGCATGAGAAACCCTTACTCTGGTTTCTCAGTCTGTTTCCTAGTGCCGGTTTGAATTGCCTGCCGTTTTCACTATAAAGCCGAGTTGGAGCTTGTACTTCCCCATATATATGTATGGAGTGGATTTGGCAACTGAAAAGAAACTTTGTGTTCCCTTCAAGCTAGGTGAAGGACGGGTTTCACACACACTTATCTCTCAGAACTGAGCATGTGGAAAGACGTTCGTTCATCCAGCACAAAGGGAACGGGTTGCAGGAGAAACCCTTACTCTGGTTTCTCAGTCTGTTTCCTACTGCCGGTTTGAATTGCCTGCCGTTTTCACTGTAAAACCGAGTTGCAGCTTGTACCTCCCCATATATATGTATGGAGTGGAGTTGGCAACTGAAAAGAAACTTTGTGTTCCCTTCAAGCTAGGTGAAGGACGGCTTTTACACACACTTATCTCTCAGAACTGAGCATGTGGAGAGACGATCGTTCATCCAGCACAAAGGGAACGGGTTGCAGGAGAAACCCTTACTCTGGTTTCTCAGTCTGTTTCCTAGTGCCGGTTTGAAGTGCCTGCCGTTTCCACTGTAAAGCCGAATTGGAGCTTGTACCTCCCCATATATATGTATGGAGTGGAGTTTGCAACTGAAAACAAACTTTGTGTTCCCCTCAAGCTAGGTGAAGGACGGCTTTCACACACACTTATCTCTCAGAACTGAGCATGTGGAGAGACGTTCGTTCATCCAGCACAAAGGGAACGGGTTGCAGGAGAAACCCTTACTCTGGTTTCTCAGTCTGTTTCCTAGTACCGGTTTGAAGTGCCTGACATTT
The DNA here is from genome assembly GCF_048564905.1 of Vicugna pacos. NCBI lineage: Eukaryota > Metazoa > Chordata > Mammalia > Artiodactyla > Camelidae > Vicugna > Vicugna pacos. The sequence continues at coordinate 6,666 of NW_027328798.1, forward strand.
TCACTGTAAAGCTGAGTTGGAGCTTGTACCTCCCCATATATATGTATGGAATGGTGTTTGCAACTGAAAACAAACTTTGTGTTCCCTTCAAGCTAGGTGAAGGACGGCTTTCACACACATTTATCTCTCAGAACTGAGCATGTGGAGAGACGTTCGTTCATCCAGCACAAAGGGAACGGGTTGCAGGAGAAACCCTTACTCTGGTTTCTCAGTCTGTTTCCTAGTGCCGGTTTGAAGTGCCTGCCGTTTTCACTGTAAAACCGAGTTGGAGCTTGTACCTCCCCATATATATGTATGGAGTGGAGTTGGCAACTGAAAAGAAACTTTGTGTTCCCTTCAAGCTAGGTGAAGGACGGCTTTCACACACATATATCTCTCAGAACTGAGCATGTGGAGAGACGTTCGTTCATCCAGCACAAAGGGAACGGGTTGCAGGAGAAACCCTTACTCTGGTTTCTCAGTCTGTTTCCTAGTGCCGGTTTGAAGTGCCTGCCGTTTTCTCTGTAAAGCCGAGTTGGAGCTTGTACCTCCCCATATATATGTATGGAGTGGAGTTTGCAACTGAAAAGAAACTTTGTGTTCCCTTCAAGCTAGGTGAAGGACGGCTTTCACACACACTTATCTCTCAGAACTGAGCATGTGGAGAGACGTTCGTTCATCCAGCACAAAGGGAACGGGTTGCAGGAGAAACCCTTACTCTGGTTTCTCAGTCTGCTTCCTAGTGCCGGTTTGAAGTGCCTGCCGTTTTCAGTGTAAAGCCGAGTTGGAGCTTGTACCTCCCCATATATATGTATGGAGTGGAGTTTGCAACTGAAAACAAACTTTGTGTTCCCTTCAAGCTAGGTGAAGGACGGCTTTCACACACACTTATCTCTCAGAACTGAGCATGTGGAGAGACGTTCGTTCATCCAGCACAAAGGGAACGGGTTGCAGGAGAAACCCTTACTCTGGTTTCTCAGTCTGTTTCCTAGTGCCGGTTTGAAGTGCCTGCCGTTTTCACTGTAAAACCGAGTTGGAGCTTGTACCTCCCCATATATATGTACGGAGTGGAGTTGGCAACTGAAAAGAAACTTTGTGTTCCCTTCAAGCTAGGTGAAGGACGGCTTTCACACACACTTATCTCTCAGAACTGAGCATGTGGAGAGACGTTCGTTCATCCAACACAAATGGAACGGGATGCAGGAGAAACCCTTACTCTGGTTTCTCAGTCTGTTTCCTAGTGCCGGTTTGAAGTGGTGCCGTTTTCACTGTAAAGCCGATTTGGAGCTTGAACTTCCCCATATAAATGTATGGAGTGGAGTTGGCAACTGAAAAGTAACTTTGTGTTCCCTTCAAGCTAGGTGAAGGACGGCTTTCACACACACTTATCTCTCAGAACTGAGCATGTGGAGAGACGTTCGTTTATCCAGCACAAAGGGAACGGGTTGCAGGAGAAACCCTTACTCTGGTTTCTCAGTCTGTTTCCTAGTGCCGGTTTAAAGTGCCTGCCGTTTTCACTGTAAAGCCGAGTTGGAGCTTGTACCTCCCCATATATATGTATGGAGTGGAGTTTGCAACTGAAAACAAACTTTGTGTTCCCTTCAAGCTAGGTGAAAGACGGCTTTCACACACACTTATCTCTCAGGACTGAGCATGTGGAGAGACGTTCGTTCATCCAGCACAAAGGGAACGGGTTGCAGGAGAAACCCTTACTCTGGTTTCTCAGTCTGTTTCCTAGTGCCGGTTTGAATTGCCTGCCGTTTTCACTATAAAGCCGAGTTGGAGCTTGTACTTCCCCATATATATGTATGGAGTGGATTTGGCAACTGAAAAGAAACTTTGTGTTCCCTTCAAGCTAGGTGAAGGACGGGTTTCACACACACTTATCTCTCAGAACTGAGCATGTGGAAAGACGTTCGTTCATCCAGCACAAAGGGAACGGGTTGCAGGAGAAACCCTTACTCTGGTTTCTCAGTCTGTTTCCTACTGCCGGTTTGAATTGCCTGCCGTTTTCACTGTAAAACCGAGTTGCAGCTTGTACCTCCCCATATATATGTATGGAGTGGAGTTGGCAACTGAAAAGAAACTTTGTGTTCCCTTCAAGCTAGGTGAAGGACGGCTTTTACACACACTTATCTCTCAGAACTGAGCATGTGGAGAGACGATCGTTCATCCAGCACAAAGGGAACGGGTTGCAGGAGAAACCCTTACTCTGGTTTCTCAGTCTGTTTCCTAGTGCCGGTTTGAAGTGCCTGCCGTTTTCACTGTAAAGCCGAGTTGGAGCTTGTACCTCCCCATATATATGTATGGAGTGGAGTTGGCAACTGAACAGAAACTTTGTGTTCCCTTCAAGCTAGGTGAAGGACGGCATTCACACACACTTATCTCTCAGAACTGAGCATGTGGAGAGACGTTCATTCATCCAGCACAAAGGGAACGGGTTGCAGGAGAAACCCTTACTCTGGTTTCTCAGTCTGTTTCCTAGTGCCGGTTTGAAGTGCCTGCCGTTTTCACTGTAAAACCGAGTTGGAGCTTGTACCTCCCCATTTATATGTATGGAGTGGAGTTTGCAACTTAAAACAAACTTTGTGTTCCCTTCAAGCTAGGTGAAGGTCGGCTTTCACACACACTTATCTCTCAGAACTGAGCATGTGGAGAGACGTTCGTTCATCCAGCACAAAGGGAACGGGTTGCAGGAGAAACCCTTACTCTGGTTTCTCAGTCTGTTTCCTAGTGCCGGTTTGAAGTGCCTGCCGTTTCCACTGTAAAGCCGAATTGGAGCTTGTACCTCCCCATATATATGTATGGAGTGGAGTTTGCAACTGAAAACAAACTTTGTGTTCCCTTCAAGCTAGGTGAAGGACGGCTTTCACACACACTTATCTCTCAGAACTGAGCATGTGGAGAGACGTTCGTTCATCCAGCACAAAGGGAACGGGTTGCAGGAGAAACCCTTACTCTGGTTTCTCAGTCTGTTTCCTAGTGCCGGTTTGAAGTGCCTGCCGTTTTCACTGTAAAACCGAGTTGGAGCTTGTACCAGCCCATATATATGTATGGAGTGGAGTTGGCAACTGAAAAGAAACTTTGTGTTCCCTTCAAGCTAGGTGAAGGACGGCTTTCACACACATATATCTATCAGAACTGAGCATGTGGAGAGACGTTCGTTCATCCAGCACAAAGGGAACGGGTTGCAGGAGAAACCCTTACTCTGGTTTCTCAGTCTGTTTCCTAGTGCCGGTTTGAAGTGCCTGCCGTTTCCACTGTAAAGCCGAATTGGAGCTTGTACCTCCCCATATATATGTATGGAGTGGAGTTTGCAACTGAAAACAAACTTTGTGTTCCCTTCAAGCTAGGTGAAGGACGGCTTTCACACACACTTATCTCTCAGAACTGAGCATGTGGAGAGACGTTCGTTCATCCAGCACAAAGGGAACGGGTTGCAGGAGAAACCCTTACTCTGGTTTCTCAGTCTGTTTCCTAGTACCGGTTTGAAGTGCCTGACATTTTCACTGTAAAGCTGAGTTGGAGCTTGTACCTCCCCATATATATGTATGGAATGGTGTTTGCAACTGAAAACAAACTTTGTGTTCCCTTCAAGCTAGGTGAAGGACGGCTTTCACACATATTTATCTCTCAGAACTGAGCATGTGGAGAGACGTTCGTTCATCCAGCACAAAGGGAACGGGTTGCAGGAGAAACCCTTACTCTGGTTTCTCAGTCTGTTTCCTAGTGCCGGTTTGAAGTGCCTGCCGTTTTCACTGTAAAACCGAGTTGGAGCTTGTACCAGCCCATATATATGTATGGAGTGGAGTTGGCAACTGAAAAGAAACTTTGTGTTCCCTTCAAGCTAGGTGAAGGACGGCTTTCACACACACTTATCTCTCAGAACTGAGCATGTGGAGAGACGTTCGTTCATCCAGCACAAAGGGAACGGGTTGCAGGAGAAACCCTTACTCTGGTTTCTCAGTCTGCTTCCTAGTGCCGGTTTGAAGTGCCTGCCGTTTTCAGTGTAAAGCCGAGTTGGAGCTTGTACCTCCCCATATATATGTATGGAGTGGAGTTTGCAACTGAAAACAAACTTTGTGTTCCCTTCAAGCTAGGTGAAGGACGGCTTTCACACACACTTATCTCTCAGAACTGAGCATGTGGAGAGACGTTCGTTCATCCAGCACAAAGGGAACGGGTTGCAGGAGAAACCCTTACTCTGGTTTCTCAGTCTGTTTCCTAGTGCCGGTTTGAAGTGCCTGCCGTTTTCACTGTAAAACCGAGTTGGAGCTTGTACCTCCCCATATATATGTACGGAGTGGAGTTGGCAACTGAAAAGAAACTTTGTGTTCCCTTCAAGCTAGGTGAAGGACGGCTTTCACACACACTTATCTCTCAGAACTGAGCATGTGGAGAGACGTTCGTTCATCCAACACAAAGGGAACGGGATGCAGGAGAAACCCTTACTCTGGTTTCTCAGTCTGTTTCCTAGTGCCGGTTTGAAGTGGTGCCGTTTTCACTGTAAAGCCGATTTGGAGCTTGAACTTCCCCATATAAATGTATGGAGTGGAGTTGACAACTGAAAAGTAACTTTGTGTTCCCTTCAAGCTAGGTGAAGGACGGCTTTCACACACACTTATCTCTCAGAACTGAGCATGTGGAGAGACGTTCGTTTATCCAGCACAAAGGGAACGGGTTGCAGGAGAAACCCTTACTCTGGTTTCTCAGTCTGTTTCCTAGTGCCGGTTTAAAGTGCCTGCCGTTTTCACTGTAAAGCCGAGTTGGAGCTTGTACCTCCCCATATATATGTATGGAGTGGAGTTTGCAACTGAAAACAAACTTTGTGTTCCCTTCAAGCTAGGTGAAAGACGGCTTTCACACACACTTATCTCTCAGGACTGAGCATGTGGAGAGACGTTCGTTCATCCAGCACAAAGGGAACGGGTTGCAGGAGAAACCCTTACTCTGGTTTCTCAGTCTGTTTCCTAGTGCCGGTTTGAATTGCCTGCCGTTTTCACTATAAAGCCGAGTTGGAGCTTGTACTTCCCCATATATATGTATGGAGTGGATTTGGCAACTGAAAAGAAACTTTGTGTTCCCTTCAAGCTAGGTGAAGGACGGGTTTCACACACACTTATCTCTCAGAACTGAGCATGTGGAAAGACGTTCGTTCATCCAGCACAAAGGGAACGGGTTGCAGGAGAAACCCTTACTCTGGTTTCTCAGTCTGCTTCCTACTGCCGGTTTGAATTGCCTGCCGTTTTCACTGTAAAACCGAGTTGCAGCTTGTACCTCCCCATATATATGTATGGAGTGGAGTTGGCAACTGAAAAGAAACTTTGTGTTCCCTTCAAGCTAGGTGAAGGACGGCTTTTACACACACTTATCTCTCAGAACTGAGCATGTGGAGAGACGATCGTTCATCCAGCACAAAGGGAACGGGTTGCAGGAGAAACCCTTACTCTGGTTTCTCAGTCTGTTTCCTAGTGCCGGTTTGAAGTGCCTGCCGTTTTCACTGTAAAGCCGAGTTGGAGCTTGTACCTCCCCATATATATGTATGGAGTGGAGTTGGCAACTGAACAGAAACTTTGTGTTCCCTTCAAGCTAGGTGAAGGACGGCATTCACACACACTTATCTCTCAGAACTGAGCATGTGGAGAGACGTTCATTCATCCAGCACAAAGGGAACGGGTTGCAGGAGAAACCCTTACTCTGGTTTCTCAGTCTGTTTCCTAGTGCCGGTTTGAAGTGCCTGCCGTTTCCACTGTAAAGCCGAGTTGGAGCTTGTACTTCCCCATATATATGTATGGAGTGGAGTTTGCAACTGAAAACAAACTTTGTGTTCCCTTCAAGCTAGGTGAAGGACATCTTTCACACACACTTATCTCTCAGAACTGAGCATGTGGAGAGACGTTCGTTCATCCAGCACAAAGGGAACGGGTTGCAGGAGAAACCCTTACTCTGGTTTCTCAGTCTGTTTCCTAGTGCCGGTTTGAAGTGCCTGCCGTTTTCACTGTAAAACCGAGTTGGAGCTTGTACCAGCCCATATATATGTATGGAGTGGAGTTGGCAACTGAAAAGAAACTTTGTGTTCCCTTCAAGCTAGGTGAAGGACGGCTTTCACACACATATATCTATCAGAACTGAGCATGTGGAGAGACGTTCGTTCATCCAGCACAAAGGGAACGGGTTGCAGGAGAAACCCTTACTCTGGTTTCTCAGTCTGTTTCCTAGTGCCGGTTTGAAGTGCCTGCCTTTTCCACTGTAAAGCCGAATTGGAGCTTGTACCTCCCCATATATATGTATGGAGTGGAGTTTGCAACTGAAAAGAAACTTTGTGTTCCCTTCAAGCTAGGTGAAGGACGGCTTTCACACACACTTATCTCTCAGAACTGAGCATGTGGAGAGACGTTCGTTCATCCAGCACAAAGGGAACGGGTTGCAGGAGAAACCCTTACTCTGGTTTCTCAGTCTGTTTCCTAGTACCGGTTTGAAGTGCCTGACATTTTCACTGTAAAGCTGAGTTGGAGCTTGTACCTCCCCATATATATGTATGGAATGGTGTTTGCAACTGAAAACAAACTTTGTGTTCCCTTCAAGCTAGGTGAAGGACGGCTTTCACACACATTTATCTCTCAGAACTGAGCATGTGGAGAGACGTTCGTTCATCCAGCACAAAGGGAACGGGTTGCAGGAGAAACCCTTACTCTGGTTTCTCAGTCTGTTTCCTAGTGCCGGTTTGAAGTGCCTGCCGTTTTCACTGTAAAACCGAGTTGGAGCTTGTACCTCCCCATATATATGTATGGAGTGGAGTTGGCAACTGAAAAGAAACTTTGTGTTCCCTTCAAGCTAGGTGAAGGACGGCTTTCACACACATATATCTCTCAGAACTGAGCATGTGGAGAGACGTTCGTTCATCCAGCACAAAGGGAACGGGTTGCAGGAGAAACCCTTACTCTGGTTTCTCAGTCTGTTTCCTAGTGCCGGTTTGAAGTGCCTGCCGTTTTCTCTGTAAAGCCGAGTTGGAGCTTGTACCTCCCCATATATATGTATGGAGTGGAGTTTGCAACTGAAAAGAAACTTTTTGTTCCCTTCAAGCTAGGTGAAGGACGGCTTTCACACACACTTATCTCTCAGAACTGAGCATGTGGAGAGACGTTCGTTCATCCAGCACAAAGGGAACGGGTTGCAGGAGAAACCCTTACTCTGGTTTCTCAGTCTGTTTCCTAGTGCCGGTTTGAAGTGCCTGCCGTTTTCAGTGTATAGCCGAGTTGGAGCTTGTACCTCCCCATATATATGTATGGAGTGGAGTTTGCAACTGAAAACAAACTTTGTGTTCCCTTCAAGCTAGGTGAAGGGCGGCTTTCACACACACTTATCTCTCAGAACTGAGCATGTGGAGAGACGTTCGTTCATCCAGCACAAAGGGAACGGGTTGCAGGAGAAACCCTTACTCTGGTTTCTCAGTCTGTTTCCTAGTTCCGGTTTGAAGTGCCTGCCGTTTTCACTGTAAAATCGAGTTGGAGATTGTACCTCCCCATATATATTTATGGATTGGAGTTGGCAACTGAAAAGAAACTTTGTGTTCCCTTCAAGCTAGGTGAAGGACGGCTTTCACACACACTTTTCTCTCAGAACCGAGCATGTGGAGAGACGTTCGTTCATCCAGCACAAAGGGAACGGGTTGCAGGGGAAACCCTTACTCTGGTTTCTCAGTCTGTTTCCTAGTGCCGGTTTGAAGTGCCTGCCGTTTTCACTGTAAAGCCGAGTTGGAGCTTGTACCAGCCCATATATATGTATGGAGTGGGGTTGGCATCTGAAAAGAAACTTTGTGTTCCCTTCAAACTAGGTGAAGGACGGCATTCACACACACTTATCTCTCAGAACTGAGCATGTGGAGAGACGTTCGTTCATCCAGCACAAAGGGAACGGGTTGCAGGAGAAACCCTTACTCTGGTTTCTCAGTCTGTTTCCTAGTGCCGGTTTGAAGTGCCTGCCGTTTTCACTGTAAAGCCGAGTTGGAGCTTGTACCTCCCCATATATATGTATGGAGTGGAGTTTGCAACTGAAAAGAAACTTTGTGTTCCCTTCAAGCTAGGTGAAGGACGGCTTTCACACACACTTATCTCTCAGAACTGAGCATGTGGAGAGACGTTCATTCATCCAGCACAAAGGGAACGGGTTGCAGGAGAAACCCTTACTCTGGTTTCTCAGTCTGTTTCCTAGTGCCGGTTTGAAGTGCCTTCCCTTTTCACTGTAAAACCGAGTTGGAGCTTGTACCTCCCCATATATATGTATGGAGTGGAGTTTGCAACTTAAAACAAACTTTGTGTTCCCTTCAAGCAAGGTGAAGGACGGCTTTCACACACACTTATCTCTCAGAACTGAGCATGTGGAGAGACGTTCGTTCATCCAGCACAAAGGGAACGGGTTGCAGGAGAAACCCTTACTCTGGTTTCTCAGTCTGTTTCCTAGTGCCGGTTTGAATTGCCTGCCGTTTTCACTATAAAGCCGAGTTGGAGCTTGTACTTCCCCATATATATGTATGGAGTGGATTTGGCAACTGAAAAGAAACTTTGTGTTCCCTTCAAGCTAGGTGAAGGACGGGTTTCACACACACTTATCTCTCAGAACTGAGCATGTGGAAAGACGTTCGTTCATCCAGCACAAAGGGAACGGGTTGCAGGAGAAACCCTTACTCTGGTTTCTCAGTCTGTTTCCTACTGCCGGTTTGAATTGCCTGCCGTTTTCACTGTAAAACCGAGTTGCAGCTTGTACCTCCCCATATATATGTATGGAGTGGAGTTGGCAACTGAAAAGAAACTTTGTGTTCCCTTCAAGCTAGGTGAAGGACGGCTTTTACACACACTTATCTCTCAGAACTGAGCATGTGGAGAGACGATCGTTCATCCAGCACAAAGGGAACGGGTTGCAGGAGAAACCCTTACTCTGGTTTCTCAGTCTGTTTCCTAGTGCCGGTTTGAAGTGCCTGCCGTTTTCACTGTAAAGCCGAGTTGGAGCTTGTACCTCCCCATATATATGTATGGAGTGGAGTTGGCAACTGAACAGAAACTTTGTGTTCCCTTCAAGCTAGGTGAAGGACGGCATTCACACACACTTATCTCTCAGAACTGAGCATGTGGAGAGACGTTCATTCATCCAGCACAAAGGGAACGGGTTGCAGGAGAAACCCTTACTCTGGTTTCTCAGTCTGTTTCCTAGTGCCGGTTTGAAGTGCCTGCCGTTTTCACTGTAAAACCGAGTTGGAGCTTGTACCTCCCCATTTATATGTATGGAGTGGAGTTTGCAACTTAAAACAAACTTTGTGTTCCCTTCAAGCTAGGTGAAGGTCGGCTTTCACACACACTTATCTCTCAGAACTGAGCATGTGGAGAGACGTTCGTTCATCCAGCACAAAGGGAACGGGTTGCAGGAGAAACCCTTACTCTGGTTTCTCAGTCTGTTTCCTAGTGCCGGTTTGAAGTGCCTGCCGTTTCCACTGTAAAGCCGAATTGGAGCTTGTACCTCCCCATATATATGTATGGAGTGGAGTTTGCAACTGAAAACAAACTTTGTGTTCCCTTCAAGCTAGGTGAAGGACGGCTTTCACACACACTTATCTCTCAGAACTGAGCATGTGGAGAGACGTTCGTTCATCCAGCACAAAGGGAACGGGTTGCAGGAGAAACCCTTACTCTGGTTTCTCAGTCTGTTTCCTAGTGCCGGTTTGAAGTGCCTGCCGTTTTCACTGTAAAACCGAGTTGGAGCTTGTACCAGCCCATATATATGTATGGAGTGGAGTTGGCAACTGAAAAGAAACTTTGTGTTCCCTTCAAGCTAGGTGAAGGACGGCTTTCACACACATATATCTATCAGAACTGAGCATGTGGAGAGACGTTCGTTCATCCAGCACAAAGGGAACGGGTTGCAGGAGAAACCCTTACTCTGGTTTCTCAGTCTGTTTCCTAGTGCCGGTTTGAAGTGCCTGCCGTTTCCACTGTAAAGCCGAATTGGAGCTTGTACCTCCCCATATATATGTATGGAGTGGAGTTTGCAACTGAAAACAAACTTTGTGTTCCCTTCAAGCTAGGTGAAGGACGGCTTTCACACACACTTATCTCTCAGAACTGAGCATGTGGAGAGACGTTCGTTCATCCAGCACAAAGGGAACGGGTTGCAGGAGAAACCCTTACTCTGGTTTCTCAGTCTGTTTCCTAGTACCGGTTTGAAGTGCCTGACATTTTCACTGTAAAGCTGAGTTGGAGCTTGTACCTCCCCATATATATGTATGGAATGGTGTTTGCAACTGAAAACAAACTTTGTGTTCCCTTCAAGCTAGGTGAAGGACGGCTTTCACACATATTTATCTCTCAGAACTGAGCATGTGGAGAGACGTTCGTTCATCCAGCACAAAGGGAACGGGTTGCAGGAGAAACCCTTACTCTGGTTTCTCAGTCTGTTTCCTAGTGCCGGTTTGAAGTGCCTGCCGTTTTCACTGTAAAACCGAGTTGGAGCTTGTACCAGCCCATATATATGTATGGAGTGGAGTTGGCAACTGAAAAGAAACTTTGTGTTCCCTTCAAGCTAGGTGAAGGACGGCTTTCACACACACTTATCTCTCAGAACTGAGCATGTGGAGAGACGTTCGTTCATCCAGCACAAAGGGAACGGGTTGCAGGAGAAACCCTTACTCTGGTTTCTCAGTCTGCTTCCTAGTGCCGGTTTGAAGTGCCTGCCGTTTTCAGTGTAAAGCCGAGTTGGAGCTTGTACCTCCCCATATATATGTATGGAGTGGAGTTTGCAACTGAAAACAAACTTTGTGTTCCCTTCAAGCTAGGTGAAGGACGGCTTTCACACACACTTATCTCTCAGAACTGAGCATGTGGAGAGACGTTCGTTCATCCAGCACAAAGGGAACGGGTTGCAGGAGAAACCCTTACTCTGGTTTCTCAGTCTGTTTCCTAGTGCCGGTTTGAAGTGCCTGCCGTTTTCACTGTAAAACCGAGTTGGAGCTTGTACCTCCCCATATATATGTACGGAGTGGAGTTGGCAACTGAAAAGAAACTTTGTGTTCCCTTCAAGCTAGGTGAAGGACGGCTTTCACACACACTTATCTCTCAGAACTGAGCATGTGGAGAGACGTTCGTTCATCCAACACAAAGGGAACGGGATGCAGGAGAAACCCTTACTCTGGTTTCTCAGTCTGTTTCCTAGTGCCGGTTTGAAGTGGTGCCGTTTTCACTGTAAAGCCGATTTGGAGCTTGAACTTCCCCATATAAATGTATGGAGTGGAGTTGACAACTGAAAAGTAACTTTGTGTTCCCTTCAAGCTAGGTGAAGGACGGCTTTCACACACACTTATCTCTCAGAACTGAGCATGTGGAGAGACGTTCGTTTATCCAGCACAAAGGGAACGGGTTGCAGGAGAAACCCTTACTCTGGTTTCTCAGTCTGTTTCCTAGTGCCGGTTTAAAGTGCCTGCCGTTTTCACTGTAAAGCCGAGTTGGAGCTTGTACCTCCCCATATATATGTATGGAGTGGAGTTTGCAACTGAAAACAAACTTTGTGTTCCCTTCAAGCTAGGTGAAAGACGGCTTTCACACACACTTATCTCTCAGGACTGAGCATGTGGAGAGACGTTCGTTCATCCAGCACAAAGGGAACGGGTTGCAGGAGAAACCCTTACTCTGGTTTCTCAGTCTGTTTCCTAGTGCCGGTTTGAATTGCCTGCCGTTTTCACTATAAAGCCGAGTTGGAGCTTGTACTTCCCCATATATATGTATGGAGTGGATTTGGCAACTGAAAAGAAACTTTGTGTTCCCTTCAAGCTAGGTGAAGGACGGGTTTCACACACACTTATCTCTCAGAACTGAGCATGTGGAAAGACGTTCGTTCATCCAGCACAAAGGGAACGGGTTGCAGGAGAAACCCTTACTCTGGTTTCTCAGTCTGCTTCCTACTGCCGGTTTGAATTGCCTGCCGTTTTCACTGTAAAACCGAGTTGCAGCTTGTACCTCCCCATATATATGTATGGAGTGGAGTTGGCAACTGAAAAGAAACTTTGTGTTCCCTTCAAGCTAGGTGAAGGACGGCTTTTACACACACTTATCTCTCAGAACTGAGCATGTGGAGAGACGATCGTTCATCCAGCACAAAGGGAACGGGTTGCAGGAGAAACCCTTACTCTGGTTTCTCAGTCTGTTTCCTAGTGCCGGTTTGAAGTGCCTGCCGTTTTCACTGTAAAGCCGAGTTGGAGCTTGTACCTCCCCATATATATGTATGGAGTGGAGTTGGCAACTGAACAGAAACTTTGTGTTCCCTTCAAGCTAGGTGAAGGACGGCATTCACACACACTTATCTCTCAGAACTGAGCATGTGGAGAGACGTTCATTCATCCAGCACAAAGGGAACGGGTTGCAGGAGAAACCCTTACTCTGGTTTCTCAGTCTGTTTCCTAGTGCCGGTTTGAAGTGCCTGCCGTTTCCACTGTAAAGCCGAGTTGGAGCTTGTACTTCCCCATATATATGTATGGAGTGGAGTTTGCAACTGAAAACAAACTTTGTGTTCCCTTCAAGCTAGGTGAAGGACATCTTTCACACACACTTATCTCTCAGAACTGAGCATGTGGAGAGACGTTCGTTCATCCAGCACAAAGGGAACGGGTTGCAGGAGAAACCCTTACTCTGGTTTCTCAGTCTGTTTCCTAGTGCCGGTTTGAAGTGCCTGCCGTTTTCACTGTAAAACCGAGTTGGAGCTTGTACCAGCCCATATATATGTATGGAGTGGAGTTGGCAACTGAAAAGAAACTTTGTGTTCCCTTCAAGCTAGGTGAAGGACGGCTTTCACACACATATATCTATCAGAACTGAGCATGTGGAGAGACGTTCGTTCATCCAGCACAAAGGGAACGGGTTGCAGGAGAAACCCTTACTCTGGTTTCTCAGTCTGTTTCCTAGTGCCGGTTTGAAGTGCCTGCCTTTTCCACTGTAAAGCCGAATTGGAGCTTGTACCTCCCCATATATATGTATGGAGTGGAGTTTGCAACTGAAAAGAAACTTTGTGTTCCCTTCAAGCTAGGTGAAGGACGGCTTTCACACACACTTATCTCTCAGAACTGAGCATGTGGAGAGACGTTCGTTCATCCAGCACAAAGGGAACGGGTTGCAGGAGAAACCCTTACTCTGGTTTCTCAGTCTGTTTCCTAGTACCGGTTTGAAGTGCCTGACATTTTCACTGTAAAGCTGAGTTGGAGCTTGTACCTCCCCATATATATGTATGGAATGGTGTTTGCAACTGAAAACAAACTTTGTGTTCCCTTCAAGCTAGGTGAAGGACGGCTTTCACACACATTTATCTCTCAGAACTGAGCATGTGGAGAGACGTTCGTTCATCCAGCACAAAGGGAACGGGTTGCAGGAGAAACCCTTACTCTGGTTTCTCAGTCTGTTTCCTAGTGCCGGTTTGAAGTGCCTGCCGTTTTCACTGTAAAACCGAGTTGGAGCTTGTACCTCCCCATATATATGTATGGAGTGGAGTTGGCAACTGAAAAGAAACTTTGTGTTCCCTTCAAGCTAGGTGAAGGACGGCTTTCACACACATATATCTCTCAGAACTGAGCATGTGGAGAGACGTTCGTTCATCCAGCACAAAGGGAACGGGTTGCAGGAGAAACCCTTACTCTGGTTTCTCAGTCTGTTTCCTAGTGCCGGTTTGAAGTGCCTGCCGTTTTCTCTGTAAAGCCGAGTTGGAGCTTGTACCTCCCCATATATATGTATGGAGTGGAGTTTGCAACTGAAAAGAAACTTTTTGTTCCCTTCAAGCTAGGTGAAGGACGGCTTTCACACACACTTATCTCTCAGAACTGAGCATGTGGAGAGACGTTCGTTCATCCAGCACAAAGGGAACGGGTTGCAGGAGAAACCCTTACTCTGGTTTCTCAGTCTGTTTCCTAGTGCCGGTTTGAAGTGCCTGCCGTTTTCAGTGTATAGCCGAGTTGGAGCTTGTACCTCCCCATATATATGTATGGAGTGGAGTTTGCAACTGAAAACAAACTTTGTGTTCCCTTCAAGCTAGGTGAAGGGCGGCTTTCACACACACTTATCTCTCAGAACTGAGCATGTGGAGAGACGTTCGTTCATCCAGCACAAAGGGAACGGGTTGCAGGAGAAACCCTTACTCTGGTTTCTCAGTCTGTTTCCTAGTTCCGGTTTGAAGTGCCTGCCGTTTTCACTGTAAAATCGAGTTGGAGATTGTACCTCCCCATATATATTTATGGATTGGAGTTGGCAACTGAAAAGAAACTTTGTGTTCCCTTCAAGCTAGGTGAAGGACGGCTTTCACACACACTTTTCTCTCAGAACCGAGCATGTGGAGAGACGTTCGTTCATCCAGCACAAAGGGAACGGGTTGCAGGGGAAACCCTTACTCTGGTTTCTCAGTCTGTTTCCTAGTGCCGGTTTGAAGTGCCTGCCGTTTTCACTGTAAAGCCGAGTTGGAGCTTGTACCAGCCCATATATATGTATGGAGTGGGGTTGGCATCTGAAAAGAAACTTTGTGTTCCCTTCAAACTAGGTGAAGGACGGCATTCACACACACTTATCTCTCAGAACTGAGCATGTGGAGAGACGTTCGTTCATCCAGCACAAAGGGAACGGGTTGCAGGAGAAACCCTTACTCTGGTTTCTCAGTCTGTTTCCTAGTGCCGGTTTGAAGTGCCTGCCGTTTTCACTGTAAAGCCGAGTTGGAGCTTGTACCTCCCCATATATATGTATGGAGTGGAGTTTGCAACTGAAAAGAAACTTTGTGTTCCCTTCAAGCTAGGTGAAGGACGGCTTTCACACACACTTATCTCTCAGAACTGAGCATGTGGAGAGACGTTCATTCATCCAGCACAAAGGGAACGGGTTGCAGGAGAAACCCTTACTCTGGTTTCTCAGTCTGTTTCCTAGTGCCGGTTTGAAGTGCCTTCCCTTTTCACTGTAAAACCGAGTTGGAGCTTGTACCTCCCCATATATATGTATGGAGTGGAGTTTGCAACTTAAAACAAACTTTGTGTTCCCTTCAAGCAAGGTGAAGGACGGCTTTCACACACACTTATCTCTCAGAACTGAGCATGTGGAGAGACGTTCGTTCATCCAGCACAAAGGGAACGGGTTGCAGGAGAAACCCTTACTCTGGTTTCTCAGTCTGTTTCCTAGTGCCGGTTTGAAGTGCCTGCCGTTTTCACTGTAAAGCCGATTTGGAGCTTGTACCTCCCCATATATATGTATGGAGTGGAGTTGGCAACTGAAAAGAAACTTTGTGTTCCCTTCAAGCTAGGTGAAGGACGGCTTTCACACACACTTATCTCTCAGAACTGAGCATGTGGAGAGACGTTCGTTCATCCAGCACAAAGGGAACGGGTTGCAGGAGAAACCCTTACTCTGGTTTCTCAGTCTGTTTCCTAGTGCCGGTTTGAAGTGCCTGACGTTTTCACTGTAAAGCCGAGTTGGATCTTGTACATCCCCATATATATGTATGGAGTGGAGTTTGCAACTGAAAACAAACTTTGTGTTCCCTTCAAGCTAGGTGAAGGACGGCTTTCACACACACTTATCTCTCAGAACTGAGCATGTGGAGAGACGTTCGTTCATCCAGCACAAAGGGAACGGTTTCCAGGAGAAACCCTTTCTCTGGTTTCTCAGTCTGTTTCCTAGTGCCTGTTTGAAGTGCCTGCCGTTTTCACTGTAATACCTAGTTGGAGCTTGTACCTCCCCATATATATGTATGGAGTGGAGTTGGCAACTGAAAACAAACTTTGTGTTCCCTTCAAGCTAGGTGAAGGACGGCTTTCACACACACTTATCTCTCAGAACTGAGCATGTTGAGAGACGTTCGTTCATCCAGCATAAAGGGAACGGGTTGCAGGAGAAACCCTTACTCTGGTTTCTCAGTCTGTTTCCTAGTGCCGGTTTGAAGTGCCTGCCGTTTTCACTGTAAAACCGAGTTGGAGCTTGTACCTCCCCATATATATGTATGGAGTGGAGTTGGCAACTGAAAAGAAACCTTGTGTTCCCTTCAAGCTAGGTGAAGGACGGCTTTCACACACACTTATCTCTCAGAACTGAGCATGTGGAGAGACGTTCGTTCATCCAGCACAAAGGGAACGGGTTGCAGGAGAAACCCTTACTCTGGTTTCTCAGTCTGTTTCCTAGTGCCGGTTTGAAGTGCCTGCCGTTTTCACTGTAAAGCCGATTTGGAGCTTGTACCTCCCCATATATATGTATGGAGTGGAGTTTGCAACTGAAAAGAAACTTTGTGTTCCCTTCAAGCTAGGTGAAGGACGGCTTTCACACACACTTATCTCTCAGAACTGAGCATGTGGAGAGACGTTCGTTTATCCAGCACAAAGGGAACGGGTGGCAGGAGAAACCCTTACCCTGGTTTCTCAGTCTGTTTCCTAGTGCCGGTTTGAAGTGCCTGACGTTTTCACTGTAAAGCCGTGTTGGAGCTTGTACCTCCCCATATATATGTATGGAGTGGTGTTTGCAACTGAAAACAAACTTTGTGTTCCCTTCAAGCTAGGTGAAGGACGGCTTTCACACACACTTATCTCTCAGAACTGAGCATGTGGAGAGACGATCGTTCATCCAGCACAAAGGGAACGGGTTCCAGGAGAAACCCTTTCTCTGGTTTCTCAGTCTGTTTCCTAGTGCCTGTTTGAAGTGCCTGCCGTTTTCACTGTAATACCGAGTTGGAGGTTGTACCTCCCCATATATATGTATGGAGTGGAGTTGTCAACTGAAAACAAACTTTGTGTTCCCTTCAAGCTAGGTGAAGGACGGCTTTCACACACACTTATCTCTCAGAACTGAGCATGTGGAGAGACGTTCGTTCATCCAGCACAAAGGGAACGGGTTGCAGGAGAAACCCTTACTTTGGTTTCTCAGTCTGTTTCCTAGTGCCGGTTTGAAGTGCCTGCCGTTTTCACTGTAAAGCCGAGTTGGAGCTTGTACCAGCCCATATATATGTATGGAGTGGGGTTGGCATCTGAAAAGAAACTTTGTGTTCCCTTCAAGCTAGGTGAAGGACGGCTTTCACACACACTTATCTCTCAGAACTGAGCATGTGGAGAGACGTTCGTTCATCCAGCACAAAGGGAACGGGTTACAGGAGAATCCCTTACTCTGGTTTCTCAGTCTGTTTCCTAGTGCCGGTTTGAAGTGCCTGCCGTTTTCACTGTAAAACCGAGTTGGAGCTTGTACCTCCCCATATATATGTGTGGAGTTGAGTTGGCAACTGAAAAGAAACTTTGTGTTCCCTTCAAGCTAGGTGAAGGACGGCTTTCACACACACTTATCTCTCAGAACTGAGCATGTGGAGAGACGTTCGTTCATCCAGCACAAAGGGAAAGGGTTGCAGGAGAAACCCTTACTCTGGTTTCTCAGTCTGTTTCCTAGTGCCGGTTTGAAGTGCCAGCCGTTTTCACTGTAAAGCCGAGTTGGAGCTTGTACCTCCCCATATATATGTATGGAGTGGAGTTTTCAACTGAAAAGAAACTTTGTGTTCCCTTCAAGCTAGGTGAAGGACGGCTTTCACACACACTTATCTCTCAGAACTGAGCATGTGGAGAGACGTTCGTTCATCCAGCACAAAGGGAACGGGTTGCAGGAGAATCTCTTACTCTGGTTTCTCAGTCTGTTTCCTAGTGCCGGTTTGAAGTGCCTGCCGTTTTCATTGTAAAGCCGATTTGGAGCTTGTACCTCCCCATATATATGTATGGAGTGGAGTTTGCAACTGAAAAGAAACTTTGTGTTCCCTTCAAGCTAGGTGAAGGACGGCTTTCACACACACTTATCTCTCAGAACTTAACATGTGGAGAGACGTTCATTCATCCAGCACAAAGGGAACGGGTTGCAGGAGAAACCCTTACTCTGGTTTCTCAGTCTGTTTCCTAGTGCCGGTTTGAAGTGCCTGCCGTTTTCACTGTAAAACCGAGTTGGAGCTTGTACCTCCCCATATATATGTATGGAGTGGAGTTGGCAACTGAAAAGAAACTTTGTGTTCCCTTCAAGCTAGGTGAAGGACGGCTTTCACACACACTTATCTCTCAGAACTGAGCATGTGGAGAGACGTTCGTTCATCCAGCACAAAGGGAACGGGTTGCAGGAGAAACCCTTACTCTGGTTTCTCAGTCTGTTTCCTAGTGCCGGTTTGAAGTGCCTGCCGTTTTCACTGTAAAACCGAGTTGGAGCTTGTACCTGCCCATATATATGTATGGAGTGGAGTTTGCAACTGAAAAGAAACTTTGTGTTCCCTTCAAGCTAGGTGAAGGACGGCTTTCACACACACTTATCTCTCAGAACTGAGCATGTGGAGAGACGTTCGTTCATCCAGCACAAAGGGAACGGGTTCCAGGAGAAACCCTTACTCTGGTTTCTCAGTCTGTTTCCTAGTGCCTGTTTGAAGTGCCTGCCGTTTTCACTGTAAAACCGAGTTGGAGCTTGTACCTCCCCATATATATGTATGGAGTGGAGTTGGCAACTGAAAAGAAACTTTGTGTTCCCTTCAAGCTAGGTGAAAGACGGCTTTCACACACACTTATCTCTCAGAACTGAGCATGTGGAGAGACGTTCGTTCATCCAGCACAAAGGGAACGGGTTGCAGGAGAAACCCTTACTCTGGTTTCTCAGTCTGTTTCCTAGTGCCAGTTTGAAGTGCCTGACGTTTTCACTGTAAAGCCGAGGTGGAGCTTGTACCAGCCCATATATATGTATGGAGTGGGGTTGGCATCTGAAAAGAAACTTTGTGTTCCCTTCAAGCTAGGTTAAGGACGGCTTTAACACACACTTATCTCTCAGAACTGAGCATGTGGAGAGACGTTCGTTCATCCAGCACAAAGGGAACGGGTTGCAGGAGAATCCCTTACTCTGGTTTCTCAGTCTGTTTCCTAGTGCCGGTTTGAAGTGCCTGCCGTTTTCACTGTAAAACCGAGTTGGAGCTTGTACCTCCCCATATATATGTATGGAGTGGAGTTGGCAACTGAAAAGAAACTTTGTGTTCCCTTCAAGCTGGGTGAAGGACGGCTTTCACACACACTTATCTCTCAGAACTGAGCATGTGGAGAGACGTTCGTTCATCCAGCACAAAGGGAACGGGTTGCAGGAGAAACCCTTACTCTGGTTTCTCAGTCTGTTTCCAAGTGCCGGTTTGAAGTGCCTGCCGTTTTCACTGTAAAGCCGAGTTGGAGCTTGTACCTCCCCATATATATGTATGGAGTGGAGTTTGCAACTGAAAAAAAACTTTGTGTTCCCTTCAAGCTAGGTGAAGGACGGCTTTCACACACACTTATCTCTCAGAACTGAGCATGTGGAGAGACGTTCATTCATCCAGCAAAAAGGGAACGGGTTGCAGGAGAAACCCTTACTCTGGTTTCTCAGTCTGTTTCCTAGTGCCGGTTTGAAGTGCCTGCCGTTTTCACTGTAAAACAGAGTTGGAGCTTGTACCTCCCCATATATATGTATGGAGTGGAGTTTGCAACTGAAAAGAAACTTTGTGTTCCCTTCAAGCTAGGTGAAGGACGGCTTTCACACACACTTATCTCTCAGAACTGAGCATGTGGAGAGACGTTCGTTCATCCAGCACAAAGGGAACGGGTTCCAGGAGAAACCCTTACTCTGGTTTCTCAGTCTGTTTCCTAGTGCCTGTTTGAAGTGCCTGCCGTTTTCACTGTAAAACCGAGTTGGAGCTTGTACCTCCCCATATATATGTATGGAGTGGATTTGGCAACTGAAAAGAAACTTTGTGTTCCCTTCAAGCTAGGTGAAGGACGGCTTTAACACACACACATCTCTCAGAACTGAGCATGTGGAGAGACGTTCGTTCATCCAGCACAAAGGGAACGGGTTGCAGGAGAAACCCTTACTCTGGTTTCTCAGTCTGTTTCCTACTGCCGGTTTGAAGTGCATGCCGTTTTCACTGTAAAACCGAGTTGGAGCTTGTACCTCCCCATATATCTGTATGGAGTGGAGTTGGCAACTGAAAAGAAACTTTGTGTTCCCTTCAAGCTAGGTGAAGGACGGCTTTTACACACACTTATGTCTCAGAACTGAGCATGTGGAGAGACGTTCGTTCATCCAGCACAAAGGGAACGGGTTGCAGGAGAAACCCTTACTCTGGTTTCTCAGTCTCTTTCCTAGTGCCGGTTGGAAGTGCCTGCCGTTTTCACTGTAAAGCCGAGTTGGAGCTTGTACCTCCCCATATATATGTATGGAGTGGAGTTTGCAACTGAACAGAAACTTTGTGTTCCCTTCAAGCTAGGTGAAGGACGGCTTTCACACACACTTATCTCTCAGAACTGAGCATGTGGAGAGACGTTCGTTCATCCAGCACAAAGGGAACGGGTTACAGGAGAAACCCTTACTCTGGTTTCTCAGTCTGTTTCCTAGTGCCGGTTTGAAGTGCCTGCCGTTTTCACTGTAAAGCCGAGTTGGAGCTTGTACCACCCCATATATATGTATGGAGTGGAGTTTGCAACTGAAAACAAAGTTTGTGTTCCCTTCAAGCTAGGTGAAGGACGGCTTTCACACACACTTATCTCTCAGAACTGAGCATGTGGAGAGACGTTCGTTCATCCAGCACAAAGGGAACGGGTTGCAGGAGAAACCCTTACTCTGGTTTCTCAGTCTGTTTCCTAGTGCCGGTTTGAATTGCCTGCCGTTTTCACTGTAAAGCCGAGTTGGAGCTTGTACCTACCCATATATATGTATGGAGTGGATTTGGCAACTGAAAAGAAACTTTGTGTTCCCTTCAAGCTAGGTGAAGGACGGCTTTCACACACACTTATCTCTCAGAACTGAGCATGTGGAGAGACGTTCGTTCATCCAGCACAAAGGGAACGGGTTGCAGGAGAAACCCTTACTCTGGTTTCTCAGTCTGTTTCCTAGTGTCTGTTTGAAGTGCCTGTCGTTTTCACTGTAAAACCGAGTTGGAGCTTGTACCTCCCCATATATATGTATGGAGTGGAGTTGGCAACTGAAAAGAAACTTTGTGTTACCTTCAAGCTAGGTGAAGTACGGCTTTCACACACATTTATCTCTCAGAACTGAGCATGTGCAGAGACGTTCGTTCATCCAGCACAAAGGGAACGGGTTGCAGGAGAATCCCTTACTCTGTTTTCTCAGTCTGTTTCCTAGTGCCGACTTGAAGTGCCTGCCGTTTTCACTGTAAAGCCGAGTTGGAGCTTGTACCTCCCCATATATATGTATGGAGTAGAGTTGGCAACTGAAATCAAACTTTGTGTTCCCTTCAAGCTAGGTGAAGGACGGCTTTCACACACACATTTCTCTCAGAACTGAGCATGTGGAGAGACGTTCATTCATCCAGCACAAAGGGAACGTGTTGCAGGAGAAACCCATACTCTGGTTTCTCAGTCTGTTTCCTAGTGCCGGTTTGAAGTGCCTGCCGTTTTCACTGTAAAGCCGAGTTGGAGATTGTACCTCCCCATATATATGTATGGAGTGGAGTTTGCAACTGAAAAGAAACTTTGTGTTCCCTTCAAGCTAGATGAAGGACGGCTTTCACACACACTTATCTCTCAGAACTGAGCATGTGGAGAGACGTTCGTTCATCCAGCACAAAGGGAACGGGTTGCAGGAGAAACCCTTACTCTGGTTTCTCAGTCTGTTTCCTAGTGCCGGTTTGAAGTGCCTGCCGTTTTCACTGTAAAACCGAGTTGGAGCTTGTACCTCCCCATATATATGTATGGAGTGGAGTTTGCAACTGAAAACAAACTTTGTGTTCCCTTCAAGCTAGGTGAAGGACGGCTTTCACACACACTTATCTCTCAGAACTGAGCATGTGGAGAGACGTTCGTTCATCCAGCACAAAGGGAACGGGTTGCAGGAGAAACCCATACTCTGGTTTCTCAGTCTGTTTCCTAGTGCCGGTTTGAAGTGCCTGCCGTTTTCACTGTAAAGCCGAGTTGGAGATTGTACCTTCCCATATATATGTATGGAGTGGAGTTTGCAACTGAAAAGAACCTTTGTGTTCCCTTCAAGCTAGATGAAGGACGGCTTTCACACACACTTATCTCTCAGAACTGAGCATGTTGAGAGACGTTCGTTCATCCAGCACAAAGGGAACGGGTTGCAGGAGAAACCCTTACTCTGGTTTCTCAGTCTGTTTCCTAGTGCCGGTTTGAAGTGCCTGCCGTTTTCACTGTAAAACCGAGTTGGAGCTTGTACCTCCCCATATATATGTATGGAGTGGTGTTGGCAAGTGAAAAGAAACTTTGTGTTCCCTTCAAGCTAGGTGAAGGACGGCTTTCACACACACCTATCTCTTCGAACTGAGCATGTGGAGAGACGTTCGTTCATCCAGCACAAAGGGAACGGGTTGCAGGAGAAACCCTTACTCTGGTTTCTCAGTCTGTTTCCTAGTGCCGGTTTGAAGTGCCTGCCGTTTTCACTGTAAAGCCGAGTTGGAGCTTGTACCTCCCCATATATATGTATGGAGTGGAGTTTGCAACTGAAAAGAAACTTTGTGTTCCCTTCAAGCTAGGTGAAGGACGGCTTTCACACACACTTATCTCTCAGAACTGAGCATGTGGAGAGACTTTCGTTCATCCAGCACAAAGGGAACGGGTTGCAGGAGAAACCCTTACTCTGGTTTCTCAGTCTGTTTCCTAGTGCCGGTTTGAAGTGCCTGCCGTTTTCACTGTAAAGCCGAGTTGGAGCTTGTACCAGCCCATATATATGTATGGATTGGGGTTGGCATCTGAAAAGAACCTTTGTGTTCCCTTCAAGCTAGGTGAAGGACGGCTTTCACACACACTTATCTCTCAGAACTGAGCATGTGGAGAGACTTTCGTTCATCCAGCACAAAGGGAACTGGTTGCAGGAGAAACCCTTACTCTGGTTTCTCAGTCTGTTTCCTAGTGCCGGTTTGAAGTGCCTGCCGTTTTCACTGTAAAACCGAGTTGGAGCTTGTTCCTCCCCATATATATGTGTGGAGTGGAGTTGGCAACTGAAAAGAAACTTTGTGTTCCCTTCAAGCTAGGTGAAGGACGGCTTTCACACACACTTATCTCTCAGAACTGAGCATGTGGAGAGACGTTCGTTCATCCAGCACAAAGGGAACGGGTTGCAGGAGAAACCCTTACTCTGGTTTCTCAGTCTGTTTCCTAGTGCCGGTTTGAAGTGCCTGCCGTTTTCACTGTAAAGCCGAGTTGGGGTTTGAACGTCCCCATATATATTTATGGAGTGGAGTTTGCAACTGAAAGAAACTTTGTGTTCCCTTCAAGCTAGGTGAAGGACGGCTTTCACACACACTTATCTCTCAGAACTGAGCATGTGGAGAGACGTTCGTTCATCCAGCACAAAGGGAACGGTTTGCAGGAGAAACCCTGACTCTGGTTTCTCAGTCTGATTCCTAATGCCGGTTTGAAGTGCCTGACGTTTTCACTGTAAATCCGAGTTGGAGCTTGTACCTCCCATATATATGAATGGAGTGGAGTTGGCAACTGAAAAGAAACTTTGTGTTCCCTTCAAGCTATGTGAAGGACGGCTTTCACACACACTTATCTCTCAGAACTGAGCATGTGGAGAGACGTTCGTTCATCCAGCACAAAGGGAACGGGTTGCAGGAGAAACCCTTACTCTGGTTTCTCAGTCTGTTTCCTAGTGCCGGTTTGAAGTGCCTGCCGTTTTCACTGTAAAGCCGATTTGGAGCTTGTACCTCCCCATATATATGTATGGAGTGGAGTTTGCAACTGAAAAGAAACTTTGGGTTCCCTTCAAGCTAGGTGAAGGACGGCTTTCACACATACTTATCTCTCAGAACTGAGGATGTGAAGAGACGTTCGTTCATCCAGCACAAAGGGAACGGGTTGCAGGAGAAACCCTTACTCTGGTTTCTCAGTCTGTTTCCTAGTGCCGGTTTGAAGTGCTTGCCGTTTTCACTATAAAGCCGAGTTGGAGCTTGTACCTCCCCATATATATGTATGGAGTGGAGTTGGCAAGTGAAAAGAAACTTTGTGTTCCCTTCAAGCTATGTGAAGGACGGCTTTCACACACACTTATCTCTCACAACTGAGCATGTGGAGAGACTTTCGTTCATCCAGCACAAAGGGAACGGGTTGCAGGAGAAACCCTTACTCTGGTTTCTCAGTCTGTTTCGTAGTGCCGGTTTGAAGTGCCTGCCGTTTTCACTGTAAAACCGAGTTGGAGCTTGTACCTCCCCATATAAATGTATGGAGTGGATTTGGCAACTGAAAAGAAACTTTGTGTTCCCTTCAAGCTAGGTGAAGGACGGCTTTCACACACACATATCTCTCAGAACTGAGCATGTGGAGAGACGTTCGTTTATCCAGCACAAATGGAACGGGTTGCAGGAGAAACCCTTACTCTGGTTTCTCAGTCTGTTTCCTAGTGCCGGTTTGAAGTGCCTGCCGTTTTCACTGTAAAAAAGAGTTGGAGCTTGTACCTGCCCATATATATGTATGGAGTGGAATTTGCAACTGAAAAGAAACTTTGTGTCCCCTTCAAGCTAGGTGAAGGACGGCTTTCACACACACTTATCTCTCATAACTGAGCATGTGGAGAGACGTTCGTTCATCCAGCACAAAGGGAACGGGTTGCAGGAGAAACCCTTACTCTGGTTTCTCAGTCTGTTTCCTAGTGCCGGTTTGAAGTGCCTGCCGTTTTCACTGTAAAAAAGAGTTGGAGCTTGTACCTGCCCATATATATGTATGGAGTGGAATTTGCAACTGAAAAGAAACTTTGTGTCCCCTTCAAGCTAGGTGAAGGACGGCTTACACACACACTTATCTCTCATAACTGAGCATGTGGAGAGACGTTCGTTCATCCAGCACAAAGGGAACGGGTTGCAGGAGAAACCCTTACTCTGGTTTCTCAGTTTGTTTCCTAGTGCCGGTTTGAAGTGCCTGCCGTTTTCACTATAAAGACGAGTTGGAGCTTGTACCTCCCCATATATATGTATGGAGTGGAGTTGGCAACTGAAAAGAAACTTTGTGTTCCCTTCAAGCTAGGTGAAGGACGGCTTTCACACACACTTATCTCTCAGAACTGAGCATGTTGAGAGACGTTCGTTCATCCAGCACAAAGGGAACGGGTTGCAGGAGAAACCCTTACTCTGGTTTCTCAGTCTGTTTCCTAGTGCCGGTTTGAAGTGCCTGCCGTTTTCACTGTAAAACCGAGTTTGAGCTTGTACCTCCCCATATATATGTATGGAGTGGAGTTGGCAAGTGAAAAGAAACTTTGTGTTCCCTTCAAGCTAGGTGAAGGACGGCTTTCACACACACTTATCTCTCAGAACTATCTCTCAGAACTGAGCATGTGGAGAGACGTTCGTTCATCCAGCACAAAGAGAACGGTTTGCAGGAGAAACCCTTACTCTGGTTTCTCAGTCTGTTTCCTAGTGCCGGTTTGAAGTGCCTGCCGTTTTCACTGTAAAACCGAGTTGGAGCTTGTACCTCCCCATATATATGTATGGAGTGGAGTTGGCAACTGAAAAGAAACTTTGTGTTCCCTTCAAGCTAGTTGAAGGACGGCTTTCACACACACTTAACTCTCAGAACTGAGCATGTGGAGAGACGTTCGTTCATCCAGCACAAAGGGAACGGGTTGCAGGAGAAACCCTTACTCTGGTTTCTCAGTCTGTTTCCTAGTGCCGGTTTGAAGTGCCTGCCGTTTTCACTGTAAAAAAGAGTTGGAGCTTGTACCTGCCCATATATATGTATGGAGTGGAATTTGCTACTGAAAAGAAACTTTGTGTCCCCTTCAAGCTAGGTGAAGGACGGCTTTCACACACACTTATCTCTCATAACTGAGCATGTGGAGAGACGTTCGTTCATCCTGCACAAAGGGAACGGGTTGCAGGAGAAACCCTTACTCTGGTTTCTCAGTTTGTTTCCTAGTGCCGGTTTGAAGTGCCTGCCGTTTTCACTATAAAGACGAGTTGGAGCTTGTACCTCCCCATATATATGTAAGGAGTGGAGTTGGCAACTGAAAAGAAACTTTGTGTTCCCTTCAAGCTAGGTGAAGGACGGCTTTCACACACACTTATCTCTCAGAACTGAGCATGTTGAGAGACGTTCGTTCATCCAGCACAAAGGGAACGGGTTGCAGGATAAACCCTTACTCTGGTTTCTCAGTCTGTTTCCTAGTGCCGGTTTGAAGTGCCTGCCGTTTTCACTGTAAAACCGAGTTGGAGCTTGTACCTCCCCATATATATGTATGGAGTGGAGTTGGCAAGTGAAAAGAAACTTTGTGTTCCCTTCAAGCTAGGTGAAGGACGGTTTCACACACACTTATCTCTCAGAACTGAGCATGTGGAGAGACGTTCGTTCATCCAGCACAAAGGGAACGGGTTGCAGGAGAAACCCTTACTCTGGTTTCTCAGTCTGTTTCCTAGTGCCGGTTTGAAGTGCCTGCCGTTTTCACTGTAAAACCGAGTTGGAGCTTGTACCTCCCCATATATATGTATGGAGTGGTGTTGGCAACTGAAAAGAAACTTTGTGTTCCCTACAAGCTAGGTGAAGGACGGCTTTCACACACAATTATCTCTCAGAACTGAGCATGTGGAGAGACGTTCTTTCATCCAGCACAAAGGGAATGGGTTGCAGGATAAACCCTTTCTCTGATTTCTCAGTCTGTTTCCTAGTGCCGGTTTGAAGTGCCTGCCGTTTTCACTGTAAAGCCGAGTTGGGGTTTGAACGTCCCCATATATATTTATGGAGTGGAGTTTGCAAATGAAAGAAATTTTGTGTTCCCTTCAAGCTAGGTGAAGGACGGCTTTCACACACACTTATCTCTCAGAACTATCTCTCAGAACTGAGCATGTGGAGAGACGTTCGTTCATCCAGCACAAAGGGAACGGGTTGCAGGAGAAACCCTTACTCTGGTTTCTCAGTCTGTTTCCTAGTGCCGGTTTGAAGTGCCTGCCGTTTTCACTGTAAAACCGAGTTCGAGCTTGTACCTCCCCATATATATGTATGGAGTGGTGTTGGCAACTGAAAAGAAACTTTGTGTTCCCTACAAGCTAGGTGAAGGACGGCTTTCACACACACTTATCTCTCAGAACTGAGCATGTGGAGAGACGTTCTTTCATCCAGCACAAAGGGAATGGGTTGCAGGATAAACCCTTTCTCTGATTTCTCAGTCTGTTTCCTAGTGCCGGTTTGAACTGCCTGCCGTTTTCACTGTAAAGCCGAGTTGGGGTTTGAACGTCCCCATATATATTTATGGAGTGGAGTTTGCAACTGAAAGAAATTTTGTGTTTCCTTCAAGCTAGGTGAAGGACGGCTTTCACACACACTTATCTCTCAGAACTATCTCTCAGAACTGAGCATGTGGAGAGACGTTCGTTCATCCAGCACAAAGAGAACGGGTTGCAGGAGAAACCCTTACTCTGATTTCTCAGTCTGTTTCGTAGTGCCTGTTTGAAGTGCCTGCCGTTTTAACTGTAAAACCGAGTTGGAGCTTGTACCTGCCCATATATATGTATGGAGTGGAGTTGGCAACTGAAAAGAAACTTTGTGTTCCCTTCAAGCTAGGTGAAGATCAGCTTTCACACACACTTATCTCTCAGAACTGAGCATGTGGAGAGACGTTCGTTCATCCAGCACAATGGGAACGGGTTGCAGGAGAAACCCTTACTCTGGTTTCTCAGTCTGTTTCCTAGTGCCGGTTTAAAGTGCCTGCCGTTTTCACTGTAAAGACGAGTTGGAGCTTGTACCTCCCCATATATATGTATGGAGTGGAGTTGGCAACTGAAAAGAAACTTTGTGTTCCCTTCAAGCTAGGTGAAGGACGGCTTTCACACACACTTATCTCTCAGAACTGAGCATGTGGAGAGACGTTCGTTCATCCAGCACAAAGGGAACGGGTTGCAGGAGAAACCCTTACTCTGGTTTCTCAGTCTGTTTCCTAGTGCCGGTTTGAAGTGCCTGCCGTTTTCACTGTAAAACCGAGTTGGAGCTTGTACCTCCCCATATATATGTATGGAGTGGGGTTTGCAACTGAAAAGAAACTTTGTGTTCCCTTCAAGCTAGGTGAAGGACGGCTTTCACACACACTTATCTCTCAGAACTGAGCATGTGGAGAGACGTTCGTTCATCCAGCACAAAGGGAACGGTTTGCAGTAGAAACCCTTACTCTGGTTTCTCAGTCTGTTTCCCAGTGCCGGTTTGAAGTGCCTGCCGTTTTCACTGTAAAACCGAGTTGGAGCTTGTACCTCCCCATATATATGTATGGAGTGGAGTTTGCAACTGAAAAGAAAATTTGTGTTCCCTTCAAACTAGGTGAAGGACGGCTTTCACACACACTTATCTCTCAGAACTGAGCATGTGGAGAGACGTTCGTTCATCCAGCACAAAGGGAACGGGTTGCAGGAGAAACCCTTACTCTGGTTTCTCAGTCTGTTTCCTAGTGCCGGTTTGAAGTGCCTGCCGTTTTCACTGTAAAACCGAGTTGGAGCTTGTACCTCCCCATATATATGTATGGAGTGGAGTTTGCAACTGAAAAGAAACTTTGTGTTCCCTTCAAGCTAGGTGAAGGACGGCTTTCACACACAATTACCTCTCAGAACTGAGCATGTGGAGAGACGTTCGTTCATCCAGCACAAAGGGAACGGGTTGCAGGAGAAAACCTTACTCTGGTTTCTCAGTCTGTTTCCTAGTGCCGGTTTGAAGTGCCTGCCGTTTTCACTGTAAAACCGAGTTGGAGCTTTACCTCCCTATATATATTTATGGAGTGGAGTTTGCAACTGAAAACAAACTTTGTGTTCCCTTCAAGCTAGGTGAAGGACGGCTTTCACACACACTTATCTCTCAGAACTGAGCATGTGGAGAGACGTTCGTTCATCCAGCACAAAGGGAACGGGTTGCAGGAGAAACCCTTACTCTGGTTTCTCAGTCTGTTTCCTACTGCCGGTATGAAGTGCCTGCCGTTTTCACTGTAAAACCGAGTTGGAGCTTGTTCCTGCCCATATATATGTATGGAGTGGAGTTTGCAACTGAAAAGAAACTTTGTGTTCCCTTCAAGCTAGGTGAAGGACGGCTTTCACACACACTTATCTCTCAGAACTGAGCATGTGGAGAGACGTTCGTTCATCCAGCACAAAGGGAACGGGTTGCAGGAGAAACCCTTACTCTGGTTTCTCAGTCTGTTTCCTAGTGCCGGTTTGAAGTGCCTGCCGTTTTCACTGTAAAACCGAGTTGGAGCTTGTACCTCCCCATATATATGTATGGAGTGGGGTTGGCAACTGAAAAGAAACTTTGTTTTCCCTTCAATCTAGGTGAAGGACGGCTTTCACACACACTTATCTCTCAGAACTGAGCATGTGGAGAGACTTTCGTTCATCCAGCACAAAGAGAACGGGTTGCAGGAGAAACCCTTTCTCTGGTTTCTCAGTCTGTTTCCTAGTGCCGGTTTGAAGTGCCTGCCGTTTTCACTGTAAAACCGAGTTGGAGCTTGTACCTGCCCATATATATTTATGGAGTGGAGTTGGCTACTGAAAAGAAACTTTGTGTTCCCTTCAAGCTAGGTGAAGGACGGCTTTCACACACACTTATCTCTCAGAACTGAGCATGTGAAGAGACGTTCGTTCATCCAGCACAAAGGGAACGGGTTGCAGGAGAAACCCTTACTCTGGTTTCTCAGTCTGTTTCCTAGTGCCGGTTTGAAGTGCCTGCCGTTTTCACTGTAAAACCGAGTTGGAGCTTGTACCACCCCATATATATGTATGGAGTGGAGTTGGCAACTGAAAAGAAACATTGTGTTCCCTTCACACTAGGTGAAGGACGGCTTTCACACACACTTATCTCTCAGAACTGAGCATGTGGAGAGACGTTCGTTCATCCAGCACAAAGAGAATGGGTTGCAGGGGAAACCATTACTCTCCTTTCTCAGTCTGTTTCCTAGTGCCGGTTTGAAGTGCCTGCCGTTTTCACTGTAAAACCGAGTTGGAGCTTGTACCTCCCCATATATATGTATGGAGTGGGGTTGGCAACTGAAAAGATACTTAGTTTTCCCTTCAATCTAGGTGAAGGACGGCTTTCACACACACTTATCTCTCAGAACTGAGCATGTGGAGAGACGTTCGTTCATCCAGCACAAAGGGAACGGGTTGCAGGAGAAACCCTTACTCTGGTTTCTCAGTCTGTTTCCTAGTGCCAGTTTGAAGTGCCTGCAGTTTTCACTGTAAAACCGAGTTGGAGCTTGTACTTGCCCATATATATGTATGGAGTGGAGTTGGCAACTGAAAAGAAACTTTGTGTTCCCTTCAATCTAGGTGAAGGACGGCTTTCACACACAATTATCTCTCAGAACTGAGCATGTGAAGAGACGTTCGTTCATCCAGCACAAAGGGAACGGGTTGCAGGAGAAACCCTTACTCTGGTTTCTCTGTCTGTTTCCTAGTGCCGGTTTGAAGTGCCTGCCGTTTTCACTGTAAAACCGAGTTGGAGCTTGTACCTCCCCATATATATGTGTGGAGTGGAGTTTGCAACTGAAAAGAAACTTTGTGTTCCCTTCAATCTAGGTGAAGGACGGCTTTCACACACACTTATCTCTCAGAATTGAGCATGTGGAGAGACGTTCGTTCATCCAGCACAAAGGGAACGGGTTGCAGGAGAAACCCTTACTCTGGTTTCTCAGTCTGTTTCCTAGTGCCGGTTTGAAGTGCCTGCCGTTTTCACTGTAAAACCGAGTTGGAGCTTGTACCTGCCCATATATATGTATGGAGTGGAGTTGGCAACTGAAAAGAAACTTTGTGTTCCCTTCAAGCTAGGTGAAGGACGGCTTTCACACACACTTATCTCTCAGAACTGAGCATGTGAAGAGACGTTCGTTCATCCAGCACAAAGGGAACGGTTTGCAGGAGAAATCCTTACTCTGGTTTCTCAGTCTGTTTCCTAGTGCCGGTTTGAAGTGCCTGCCGTTTTCACTGTAAAACCGAGTTGGAGCTTGTACCTCCCCATATATATGTATGGAGTGGAGTTGGCAACTGAAAAGTAACATTGTGTTCCCTTCAAGCTAGGTGAAGGACGGCTTTCACACACACTTATCTCTCAGAACTGAGCATGTGGAGAGACGTTCGTTCATCCAGCACAAAGAGAACGGGTTGCAGGGGAAACCATTACTCTACTTTCTCAGTCTGTTTCCTAGTGCCGGTTTGAAGTGCCTGCCGTTTTCACTGTAAAACCGATTTGGAGCTTGTACCTCCCCATATATATGTATGGAGTGGAGTTTGCAACTGAAAAGAAACTTTGTGTTCCCTTCAAGCTAGGTGAATGACGGCTTTCACACACACTTATCTCTCAGAACTGAGCATGTGGAGAGACGTTCGTTCATCCAGCACAAAGGGAACGGGTTGCAGGGGAAACCCTTACTCTGGTTTCTCAGACTGTTTCCTAGTGCCGGTATGAAGTGTCTGCCTTTTTCACTGTAAAACCGAGTTGGAGCTTGTTCCTGCCCATATATATGTATGGAGTGGAGTTTGCAACTGAAAAGAAACTTTGTGTTCCCTTCAAGCTAGGTGAAGGACGGCTTTCACACACACTTTTCTCTCAGAACTGAGCATGTGGAGAGACGTTCGTTCATCCAGCACAAAGGGAACGGGTTGCAGGGGAAACCCTTACTCTGGTTTCTCAGTCTGTTTCCTAGTGCCAGTTTGAAGTGCCTGCCGTTTTCACTGTAAAACCGAGTTGGAGCTTGTACCTCCCCATATATATGTATGGAGTGGAGTTTGCAACTGAAAAGAAACTTTGTGTTCCCTTCAAGCTAGGTGAAGGACGGCTTTCACACACACTTTTCTCTCAGAACTGAGCATGTGGAGAGACGTTCGTTCATCCAGCACAAAGGGAACGGGTTGCAGGGGAAACCCTTACTCTCCTTTCTCATTCTGTTTCCTAGTTCCGGTTTGAAGTGCCTGCCGTTTTCACTGTAAAACCGAGTTGGAGCTTGTACCTCCCCATATATATGTATGGAGTGGAGTTTGCAACTGAAAAGAAACTTTGTGTTCCCTTCAAGCTAGGTGAATGACGGCTTTCACACACACTTATCTCTCAGAACTGAGCATGTGGAGAGACGTTCGTTCATCCAGCACAAAGGGAACGGGTTGCAGGAGAAACCCTTACTCTGGTTTCTCAGTCTGTTTCCTAGTGCCGGTATGAAGTGTCTGCCGTTTTCACTGTAAAACCGAGTTGGAGCTTGTACCTGCCCATATATATGTATGGAGTGGAGTTTGCAACTGAAAAGAAACTTTGTGTTCCCTTCAAGCTAGGTGAAGGTCGGCTTTCACACACACTTATCTCTCAGAACTGAGCATGTGGAGAGACGTTCGTTCATCCAGCACAAATGGAACGGTTTGCAGGAGAAACCCTTACTCTGGTTTCTCAGTCTGTTTCCTAGTGCCGGGTTGAATTGCCTGCCGTTTTCACTGTAAAACAGTGTTGGAGCTTGTACCTGCCCCTATATATATATGGAGTGGAGTTGGCTACTGAAAAGAAACTTTGTGTTCCCTTCAAGCTAGGTGAAGGACGGCTTTCACACACACTTATCTCTCAGAACTGAGCATGTGGAGAGACGTTCGTTCATCCAGCACAAAGGGAACGGGTTGCAGGAGAAACCCTTACTCTGGTTTCTCAGTCTGTTTCCTAGTGCCGGTTTGAAGTGCCTGCCGTTTTCACTGTAAAACCGAGTTGGAGCTTGTACCTGCCCATATATATGTATGGAGTGGAGTTGGCAACTGAAAAGAAACTTTGTGTTCCCTTCAAGCTAGGTGAAGGACGGCTTTCACACACACTTATCTCTCAGAACTGAGCATGTGGAGAGACGTTCGTTCATCCAGCACAAAGGGAACGGGTTGCAGGAGAAACCCTTACTCTGGTTTCTCAGTCTGTTTCCTAGTGCCGGTTTGAAGTGCCTGCCGTTTTCACTGTAAAACCGAGTTGGAGCTTGTACCTGCCCATATACATGTATGGAGTGGAGTTGGCAACTGAAAAGAAACTTTGTGTTCCCTTCAAGCTAGGTGAAGGACGGCTTTCACACACACTTATCTCTCAGAACTGAGCATGTGAAGAGACGTTCGTTCATCCAGCACAAAGGGAACGGGTTGCAGGAGAAACCCTTACTCTGGTTTCTCAGTCTGTTTCCTAGTGCCAGTTTGAAGTGCCTGCCATTTTCACTGTAAAACCGAGTTGGAGCTTGTACCTCCCCATATATATGTATGGAGTGGAGTTGGCAACTGAAAAGAAACTTTGTGTTCCCTTCAAGCTAGGTGAAGGACGGCTTTCACACACACTTTTCTCTCAGAACTGAGCATGTGGAGAGACGTTCGTTCATCCAGCACAAAGGGAACGGGTTGCAGGGGAAACCCTTACTCTCCTTTCTCAGTCTGTTTCGTAGTTCCGGTTTGAAGTGCCTGCCGTTTTCACTGTAAAACCGAGTTGGAGCTTGTACCTCCCCATATATATGTATGGAGTGGAGTTGGCAACTGAAAAAAACATTGTGTTCCCTTCAAGCTAGGTGAAGGACGGCTTTCACACACACTTATCTCTCAGAACTGAGCATGTGGAGAGACGTTCGTTCATCCAGCACAAAGAGAACGGGTTGCAGGGGAAACCATTACTCTCCTTTCTCAGTCTGTTTCCTAGTGCCGGTTTGAAGTGCCTGCCGTTTTCACTGTAAAACCGATTTGGAGCTTGTACCTCCCAAAATAAATGTATGGAGTGGAGTTTGCAACTGAAAAGAAACTTTGTGTTCCCTTCAAGCTAGGTGAATGACGGGTTTCACACACACTTATCTCTCAGAACTGAGCATGTGGAGAGACGTTCGTTCATCCAGCACAAAGGGAACGGGTTGCAGGAGAAACCCTTACTCTGGTTTCTCAGTCTGTTTCCTAGTGCCGGTATGAAGTGTCTGCCGTTTTCACTGTAAAACCGAGTTGGAGCTTGTTCCTGCCCATATATATGTATGGAGTGGAGTTTGCAACTGAAAAGAAACTTTGTGTTCCCTTCAAGCTAGGTGAAGGACGGCTTTCACACACACTTATCTCTCAGAACTGAGCATGTGGAGAGACGTTCGTTCATCCAGCACAAAGGGAACGGTTTGCAGGAGAAACCCTTACTCTGGTTTCTCAGTCTGTTTCCTAGTACCGGTTTGAAGTGCCTGCCTTTTTCACTGTAAAACAGTGTTGGAGCTTGTACCTGCCCATATATATGTATGAAGTGGAGTTGGCTACTGAAAAGAAACTTTGTGTTCCCTTCAAGCTAGGTGAAGGACGGCTTTCACACACACTTATCTCTCAGAACTGAGCATGTGGAGAGACGTTCGTTCATCCAGCAAAAAGGGAACGGGTTGCAGGAGAAACCCTTACTCTGGTTTCTCAGTCTGTTTCCTAGTGCCGGTTTGAAGTGCCTGCCGTTTTCACTGTAAAACCGAGTTGGAGCTTGTACCTCCCCATATATATGTATGGAGTGGAGTTGGCAACTGAAAAGAAACTTTCTTTTCCCTTCAATATAGGTGAAGGACGGCTTTCACACACACTTATCTCTCAGAACTGAGCATGTGGAGAGACGTTCGTTCATCCAGCACAAAGAGAACGGGTTGCAGGGGAAACCATTACTCTCCTTTCTCAGTCTGTTTCCTAGTGCCGGTTTGAAGTGCCTGCCGTTTTCACTGTAAAGCCGAGTTGGGGTTTGAACGTCCCCATATATATTTATGGAGTGGAGTTTGCAACTGAAAGAAATTTTGTGTTCCCTTCAAGCTAGGTGAAGGACGGCTTTCACACACACTTATCTCTCAGAACTATCTCTCAGAACTGAGCATGTGGAGAGACGTTCGTTCATCCAGCACAAAGTGAACGGGTTGCAAGAGAAACCCTTACTCTGATTTCTCAGTCTGTTTCGTAGTGCCTGTTTGAAGTGCCTGCCGTTTTAACTGTAAAACCGAGTTGGAGCTTGTACCTGCCCATATATATGTATGGAGTGGAGTTGGCAACTGAAAAGAAACTTTGTGTTACCTTCAAGCTAGGTGAAGGTCAGCTTTCACACACACTTATCTCTCAGAACTGAGCATGTGGAGAGACGTTCGTTCATCCAGCACAATGGGAACGGGTTGCAGGAGAAACCCTTACTCTGGTTTCTCAGTCTGTTTCCTAGTGCCGGTTTGAAGTGCCTGCCGTTTTCACTGTAAAACCGAGTTGAAGCTTGTACCTCCCCATATATATGTATGGAGTGGGGTTTGCAACTGAAAAGAAACTTTGTGTTCCCTTCAAGCTAGGTGAAGGACGGCTTTCACACACACTTATCTCTCAGAACTGAGCATGTGGAGAGACGTTCGTTCATCCAGCACAAAGGGAACGGGTTGCAGTAGAAACCCTTACTCTGGTTTCTCAGTCTGTTTCCTAGTGCCGGTTTGAAGTGCCTGCCGTTTTCACTGTAAAACCGAGTTGGAGCTTGTACCTCCCCATATATATGTATGGAGTGGAGTTTGCAACTGAAAAGAAAATTTGTGTTCCCTTCAAGCTAGGTGAAGGACGGCTTTCACACACACTTATCTCTCAGAACTGAGCATGTGGAGAGACGTTCGTTCATCCAGCACAAAGGGAACGGGTTGCAGGAGAAACCCTTACTCTGGTTTCTCAGTCTGTTTCCTAGTGCCGGTTTGAAGTGCCTGCCGTTTTCACTGTAAAACCGAGTTGGAGCTTGTACCTCCCCATATATATGTATGGAGTGGAGTTTGCAACTGAAAAGAAACTTTGTGTTCCCTTCAAGCTAGGTGAAGGACGGCTTTCACACACAATTACCTCTCAGAACTGAGCATGTGGAGAGACGTTCGTTCATCCAGCACAAAGGGAACGGGTTGCAGGAGAAAACCTTACTCTGGTTTCTCAGTCTGTTTCCTAGTGCCGGTTTGAAGTGCCTGCCGTTTTCACTGTAAAACCGAGTTGGAGCTTTACCTCCTTATATATATTTATGGAGTGGAGTTTGCAACTGAAAACAAACTTTGTGTTCCCTTCAAGCTAGGTGAAGGACGGGTTTCACACACACTTATCTCTCAGAACTGAGCATGTGGAGAGACGTTCGTTCATCCAGCACAAAGGGAACGGGTTGCAGGAGAAACCCTTACTCTGGTTTCTCAGTCTGTTTCCTACTGCCGGTATGAAGTGCCTGCCGTTTTCACTGTAAAACCGAGTTGGAGCTTGTTCCTGCCCATATATAAGTATGGAGTGGAATTTGCAACTGAAAAGAAACTTTGTGTTCCCTTCAAGCTAGGTGAAGGACGGCTTTCACACACACTTATCTCTCAGAACTGAGCATGTGGAGAGACGTTCGTTCATCCAGCACAAAGGGAACGGGTTGCAGGAGAAACCCTTACTCTGGTTTCTCAGTCTGTTTCCTAGTGCCGGTTTGAAGTGCCTGCCGTTTTCACTGTAAAAAAGAGTTGGAGCTTGTACCTGCCCATATATATGTATGGAGTGGAGTTTGCAACTGAAAAGAAACTTTGTGTTCCCTTCAAGCTAGGTGAAGGACGGCTTTCACACACACTTAACTCTCAGAACTGAGCATGTGGAGAGGCGTTCGTTCATCCAGCACAAAGGGAACGGGTTGCAGGAGAAACCCTTACTCTGGATTCTCAGTCGGTTTCTTAGTGCCGGTTTGAAGTGCCTGCCGTTTTCACTGTAAAACCGAGTTGGAACGTGTACCTCCCCATATATATGTATGGAGTGGAGTTGGCAACTGAAAAGAAACTTTGTGTTCCCTTCAAGCTAGGTGAAGGACGGCTTTCACACACACTTATGTCTCAGAACTGAGCATGTGGAGAGACGTTCGTTCATCCAGCACAAAGGGAACGGTTTGCAGGAGAAACCCTTACTATGGTTTCTCAGTCTGTTTCCTAGTGCCGGTTTGAAGTGCCTGCCGTTTTCACTATAAAAGAGTGTTGGAGCTTGTACCTGCCCATATATATGTATGGAGTGGAGTTGGCTACTGAAAAGAAACTTTGTGTTCCCTTCAAGCTAGGTGAAGGACGGCTTTCACACACACCTATCTCTTCGAACTGAGCATGTGGAGAGACGTTCGTTCATCCAGCACAAAGGGAACGGGTTGCAGGAGAAACCCTTACTCTGGTTTCTCAGTCTGTTTCCTAGTGCCGGTTTGAAGTGCCTGCCGTTTTCACTGTAAAACCGAGATGGAGCTTGTACCTCCCCATATATATGTATGGAGTGGAGTTTGCAACTGAAAAGAAACTTTGTGTTCCCTTCAAGCTAGGTGAAGGACGGCTTTCACACACACTTATCTCTCAGAACTGAGCATGTGGAGAGACGTTTGTTCATCCAGCACAAAGGGAACGGGTTGCAGGAGAAACCCTTACTCTGGTTTCTCAGTCTGTTTCCTAGTGCCGGTTTGAAGTGCCTGCAGTTTTCACTGTAAAACCGAGTTGGAGCTTGTACCTCCCCATATATATGTATGGAGTGGGGTTGGCAACTGAAAAGAAACTTTGTTTTCCCTTCAATCTAGGTGAAGGACGGCTTTCACACACACTTATCTCTCAGAACTGAGCATGTGGAGAGACTTTCTTTCATCCAGCACAAAGGGAACGGGTTGCAGGAGAAACCCTTACTCTGGTTTCTCAGTCTGTTTCCTAGTTCCGGTTTGATGTGCCTGCCGTTTTCACTGTAAAACCGAGTTGGAGCTTGTACCTGCCCATATATATGTATGGAGTGGAGTTGGCTACTGAAAAGAAACTTTGTGTTCCCTTCAAGCTAGGTGAAGGACGGCTTTCACACACACTTATCTCTCAGAACTGAGCATGTGAAGAGACGTTCGTTCATCCAGCACAAAGGGAACGGGTTGCAGGAGAAACCCTTACTCTGGTTTCTCAGTCTGTTTCCTAGTGCCGGTTTGAAGTGCCTGCCGTTTTCACTGTAAAACCGAGTTGGAGCTTGTACCTCCCCATATATATGTATGGAGTGGAGTTGGCAACTGAAAAGAAACATTGTGTTCCCTTCAAGCTAGGTGAAGGACGGCTTTCACTCACACTTATCTCTCAGAACTGAGCATGTGGAGAGACGTTCGTTCATCCAGCACAAAGAGAATGGGTTGCAGGGGAAACCATTACTCTCCTTTCTCAGTCTGTTTCCTAGTGCCTGTTTGAAGTGCCTGCCGTTTTCACTGTAAAACCGAGTTGGAGCTAGTACCTCCCCATATATATGTATGGAGTGGGGTTGGCAACTGAAAAGAAACTTTGTTTTCCCTTCAATCTAGGTGAAGGACGGCTTTCACACACATTTATCTCTCAGAACTGAGCATGTGGAGAGACGTTCGTTCATCCAGCACAAAGGGAACGGGTTGCAGGAGAAACCCTTACTCTGGTTTCTCAGTCTGTTTCCTAGTGCCGGTTTGAAGTGCCTGCCGTTTTCACTGTAAAACCGAGTTGGAGCTTGTACTTGCCCATATATATGTATGGAGTGGAGTTGGCAACTGAAAAGAAACTTTGTGTTCCCTTCAAGCTAGGTGAAGGACGGCTTTCACACACAATTATCTCTCAGAACTGAGCATGTGAAGAGACGTTCGTTCATCCAGCACAAAGGGAACGGGTTGCAGGAGAAACCCTTACTCTGGATTCTCTGTCTGTTTCCTAGTGCCGGTTTGAAGTGCCTGCCGTTTTCACTGTAAAACCGAGTTGGAGCTTGTACCTCCCCATATATATGTGTGGAGTGGAGTTGGCAACTGAAAAGAAACTTTGTGTTCCCTTCAATCTAGGTGAAGGACGGCTTTCACACACACATATCTCTCAGAACTGAGCATGTGGAGAGACGTTCGTTCATCCAGCACAAAGGGAACGGGTTGCAGGAGAAACCCTTACTCTGGTTTCTCAGTCTGTTTCCTAGTGCCGGTTTGAAGTGCCTGCCGTTTTCACTGTAAAACCGAGTTGGAGCTTGTACCTGCCCATATATATGTATGGAGTGGAGTTGGCAACTGAAAAGAAACTTTGTGTTCCCTTCAAGCTAGGTGAAGGACGGCTTTCACACACACTTATCTCTCAGAACTGAGCATGTGAAGAGACGTTCGTTCATCCAGCACAAAGGGAACGGTTTGCAGGAGAAACCCTTACTCTGGTTTCTCAGTCTGTTTCCTAGTGCCGGTTTGAAGTGCCTGCCGTTTTCACTGTAAAACCGAGTTGGAGCTTGTACCTCCCCATATATATGTATGGAGTGGAGTTGGCAACTGAAAAGAAACATTGTGTTCCCTTCAAGCTAGGTGAAGGACGGCTTTCACACACACTTATCTCTCAGAACTGAGCATGTGGAGAGACGTTCGTTCATCCAGCACAAAGAGAACGGGTTGCAGGGGAAACCATTACTCTACTTTCTCAGTCTGTTTCCTAGTGCCGGTTTGAAGTGCCTGCCATTTTCACTGTAAAACCGATTTGGAGCTTGTACCTCCCCATATATATGTATGGAGTGGAGTTTGCAACTGAAAAGAAACTTTGTGTTCCCTTCAAGCTAGGTGAATGACGGCTTTCACACACACTTATCTCTCAGAACTGAGCATGTGGAGAGACGTTCGTTCATCCAGCACAAAGGGAACGGGTTGCAGGAGAAACCCTTACTCTGTTTTCTCAGTCTGTTTCCTAGTGCCGGTATGAAGTGTCTGCCGTTTTCACTGTAAAACCGAGTTGGAGCTTGTTCCTGCCCATATATATGTATGGAGTGGAGTTTGCAACTGAAAAGAAACTTTGTGTTCCCTTCAAGCTAGGTGAAGGACGGCTTTCACACACACTTTTCTCTCAGAACTGAGCATGTGGAGAGACGTTCGTTCATCCAGCACAAAGGGAACGGGTTGCAGGGGAAACCCTTACTCTGGTTTCTCAGTCTGTTTCCTAGTGCCAGTTTGAAGTGCCTGCCGTTTTCACTGTAAAACCGAGTTTGAGCTTGTACCTCCCCATATATATGTATGGAGTGGAGTTTGCAACTGAAAAGAAACTTTGTGTTCCCTTCAAGCTAGGTGAAGGACGGCTTTCACACACACTTTTCTCTCAGAACTGAGCATGTGGAGAGACGTTCGTTCATCCAGCACAAAGGGAACGGGTTGCAGGGGAAACCCTTACTCTCCTTTCTCATTCTGTTTCCTAGTTCCGGTTTGAAGTGCCTGCCGTTTTCACTGTAAAACCGAGTTGGAGCTTGTACCTCCCCATATATATGTATGGAGTGGAGTTGGCAACTGAAAAGAAACTTTGTGTTCCCTTCAAGCTAGGTGAATGACGGCTTTCACACACACTTATCTCTCAGAACTGAGCATGTGGAGAGACGTTCGTTCATCCAGCACAAAGGGAACGGGTTGCAGGAGAAACCCTTACTCTGGTTTCTCAGTCTGTTTCCTAGTGCCGGTATGAAGTGTCTGCCGTTTTCACTGTAAAACCGAGTTGGAGCTTGTACCTGCCCATATATATGTATGGAGTGGAGTTTGCAACTGAAAAGAAACTTTGTGTTCCCTTCAAGCTAGGTGAAGGACGGCTTTCACACACACTTATCTCTCAGAACTGAGCATGTGGAGAGACGTTCGTTCATCCAGCACAAATGGAACGGTTTGCAGGAGAAACCCTTACTCTGGTTTCTCAGTCTGTTTCCTAGTGCCGGGTTGAATTGCCTGCTGTTTTCACTGTAAAACAGTGTTGGAGCTTGTACCTGCCCATATATATGTATGGAGTGGAGTTGGCTACTGAAAAGAAACTTTGTGTTCCCTTCAAGCTATGTGAAGGAAGGCTTTCACACACACTTATCTCTCAGAACTGAGCATGTGGAGAGACGTTCGTTCATCCAGCAAAAAGGGAACGGGTTGCAGGAGAAACCCTTACTCTGGTTTCTCAGTCTGTTTCCTAGTGCCGGTTTGAAGTGCCTGCAGTTTTCATTGTAAAACCGAGTTGGAGCTTGTACCTCCCCATATATATGTATGGAGTGGAGTTGGCAACTGAAAAGAAACTTTGTTTTCCCTTCAATATAGGTGAAGGACGGCTTTCACACACACTTATCTCTCAGAACTGAGCATGTGGAGAGAAGTTCGTTCATCCAGCACAAAGAGAACTGGTTGCAGGGGAAACCATTACTCTCCTTTCTCAGTCTGTTTCCTAGTGCCGGTTTGAAGTGCCTGCCGTTTTCACTGTAAAACCGATTTGGAGCTTGTACCTCCCAAAATAAATGTATGGAGTGGAGTTTGCAACTGAAAGAAACTTTGTGTTCCCTTCAAGCTAGGTGAATGACGGGTTTCACACACACTTATCTCTCAGAACTGAGCATGTGGAGAGACGTTCGTTCATCCAGCACAAAGGGAACGGGTTGCAGGAGAAACCCTTACTCTGGTTTCTCAGTCTGTTTCCTAGTGCCGGTATGAAGTGTCTGCCGTTTTCACTGTAAAACCGAGTTGGAGCTTGTTCCTGCCCATATATATGTATGGAGTGGAGTTTGCAACTGAAAAGAAACTTTGTGTTCCCTTCAAGCTAGGTGAAGGACGGCTTTCACACACACTTATCTCTCAGAACTGAGCATGTGGAGAGACGTTCGTTCATCCAGCACAAAGGGAACGGTTTGCAGGAGAAAACCTTACTCTGGTTTCTCAGTCTGTTTCCTAGTGCCGGTTTGAAGTGCCTGCCGTTTTCACTGTAAAACAGTGTTGGAGCTTGTACCTGCCCATATATATGTATGGAGTGGAGTTGGCTACTGAAAAGAAACTTTGTGTTCCCTTCAAGCTAGGTGAAGGACGGCTTTCACACACACTTATCTCTCAGAACTGAGCATGTGGAGAGACGTTCATTCATCCAGCAAAAAGGGAACGGGTTGCAGGAGAAACCCTAACTCTGGTTTCTCAGTCTGTTTCCTAGTGCCGGTTTGAAGTGCCTGCCGTTTTCACTGTAAAACCGAGTTGGAGTTGTACCTCCCCATATATATGTATGGAGTGGAGTTGGCAACTGAAAAGAAACTTTCTTTTCCCTTCAATATAGGTGAAGGACGGCTTTCACACACACTTATCTCTCAGAACTGAGCATGTGGAGAGACGTTCGTTCATCCAGCACAAAGGGAACGGGTTGCAGGAGAAACCCTTACTCTGGTTTCTCAGTCTGTTTCCTAGTGCCGGTTTGAAGTGCCTGCCGTTTTCACTGTAAAACCGAGTTGGAGCTTGTACCTCCCCATATATATGTATGGAGTGGAGTTGGCAACTGAAAGAAACATTGTGTTCCCTTCAAGCTAGGTGAAGAACGGCTTTCACACACACTTATCTCTCAGAACTGAGCATGTGGAGAGACGTTCGTTCATCCAGCACAAAGAGAACGGGTTGCAGGGGAAACCATTACTCTACTTTCTCAGTCTGTTTCCTAGTGCCGGTTTGAAGTGCCTGCCGTTTTCACTGTAAAACCGATTTGGAGCTTGTACCTCCCCATATATATGTATGGAGTGGAGTTTGCAACTGAAAAGAAACTTTGTGTTCCCTTCAAGCTAGGTGAATGACGGCTTTCACACACACTTATCTCTCAGAACTGAGCATGTGGAGAGACGTTCGTTCATCCAGCACAAAGGGAACGGGTTGCAGGAGAAACCCTTACTCTGGTTTCTCAGTCTGTTTCCTAGTGCCGGTATGAAGTGTCTGCCGTTTTCACTGTAAAACCGAGTTGGAGCTTGTTCCTGCCCATATATATGTATGGAGTGGAATTTGCAACTGAAAAGAAACTTTGTGTTCCCTTCAAGCTAGGTGAAGGACGGCTTTCACACACACTTATCTCTCAGAACTGAGCATGTGGAGAGACGTTCGTTCATCCAGCACAAAGGGAACGGGTTGCAGGTGAAACCCTTACTCTGGTTTCTCAGTCTGTTTCCTAGTGCCAGTTTGAAGTGCCTGCCGTTTTCACTGTAAAACCGAGTTGGAGCTTGTACCTCCCCATATATATGTATGGAGTGGAGTTTGCAACTGAAAAGAAACTTTGTGTTCCCTTCAAGCTAGGTGAAGGACGGCTTTCACACACACTTTTCTCTCAGAACTGAGCATGTGGAGAGACGTTCGTTCATCCAGCACAAAGGGAACGGGTTGCAGGGGAAACCCTTACTCTCCTTTCTCATTCTGTTTCCTAGTTCCGGTTTGAAGTGCCTGCCGTTTTCACTGTAAAACCGAGTTGGAGCTTGTACCTCCCCATATATATGTATGGAGTGGTGTTTGCAACTGAAAAGAAACTTTGTGTTCCCTTCAAGCTAGGTGAATGACGGCTTTCACACACACTTATCTCTCAGAACTGAGCATGTGGAGAGACGTTCGTTCATCCAGCACAAAGGGAACGGGTTGCAGGAGAAACCCTTACTCTGGTTTCTCAGTCTGTTTCCTAGTGCCGGTATGAAGTGTCTGCCGTTTTCACTGCAAAACCGAGTTGGAGCTTGTACCTCCCCATATATATGTATGGAGTGGAGTTTGCAACTGAAAAGAAACTTTGTGTTCCCTTCAAGCAAGGTGAAGGACCGCTTTCACACACACTTATCTCTCAGAACTGAGCATGTGGAGAGACGTTCGTTCATCCAGCACAAAGGGAACGGTTTGCAGTAGAAACCCTTACTCTGGTTTCACAGTCTGTTTCCTAGTGCCGGTTTGAAGTGCCTGCCGTTTTCACTGTAGAACAGTGTTGGAGCTTGTACCTGCCCATATATATGTATGGAGTGGAGTTTGCAACTGAAAAGAAACTTTGTGTTCCCTTCAAGCTAGGTGAAGGACGGGTTTCAAACACATTTATCTCTCAGAACTGAGCATGTGGAGAGACGTTCGTTCATCCAGCACAAAGGGAACGGGTTGCAGGAGAAACCCTTACTCTGGTTTCCCAGTCTGTTTCTTAGTGTCAGTTTGAAGTGCCTGCCGTTTTCACTGTAAAACCGAGTTGGAGCTTGTACCTCCCCATATATATGTATGGAGTGGAGTTGGCAACTGAAAAGAAACTTTGTTTTCCCTTCAATCTAGGTGAAGGACGGCTTTCACACACACTTATCTCTCAGAACTGAGCATGTGGAGAGACGGTCGTTCATCCAGCAAAAAGGGAACGGTTTGCAGGAGAAACCCTTACTCTGGTTTCACAGTCTGTTTCCTAGTGCCGGTTTGAAGTGCCTGCCGTTTT
Source organism: Vicugna pacos (assembly GCF_048564905.1). Lineage (NCBI taxonomy): Eukaryota > Metazoa > Chordata > Mammalia > Artiodactyla > Camelidae > Vicugna > Vicugna pacos. The sequence continues at coordinate 50,777 of NW_027328798.1, forward strand.
CACTGTAGAACAGTGTTGGAGCTTGTACCTGCCCATATATATGTATGGAGTGGAGTTGGCTACTGAAAAGAAACTTTGTGTTCCCTTCAAGCTAGGTGAAGGACGGCTTTCACACACACTTATCTCTCAGAACTGAGCATGTGGAGAGACGGTCGTTCATCCAGCAAAAAGGGAACGGGTTGCAGGAGAAACCCTTACTCTGGTTTCTCAGTCTGTTTCCTAGTGCCGGTTTGAAGTGCCTGCCGTTTTCATTGTAAAACCGAGTTGGAGCTTGTACCTCCCCATATATATGTATGGAGTGGAGTTGGCAACTGAAAAGAAACTTTGTTTTCCCTTCAATCTAGGTGAAGGACGGGTTTCACACACACTTATCTCTCAGAACTGAGCATGTGGAGAGACGTTCTTTCATCCAGCACAAAGGGAACGGGTTGCAGGAGAAACCCTTACTCTGATTTCTCAGTCTGTTTCCTAGTGCCGGTTTGAAGTGCCTGCCGTTTTCACTGTAAAACCGAGTTGGAGCTTGTACCTGCCCATATACATGTATGGAGTGGAGTTGGCAACTGAAAAGAAACTTTGTGTTCCCTTCAAGCTAGGTGAAGGACGGCTTTCACACACACTTATCTCTCAGAACTGAGCATGTGAAGAGACGTTCGTTCATCCAGCACAAAGGGAACGGGTTGCAGGAGAAACCCTTACTCTGGTTTCTCAGTCTGTTTCCTAGTGCCAGTTTGAAGTGCCTGCCATTTTCACTGTAAAACCGAGTTGGAGCTTGTACCTAGCCATATATATGTATGGAGTGGAGTTGGCAACTGAAAAGAAACTTTGTGTTCCCTTCAAGCTAGGTGAAGGACGGCTTTCACACACACTTTTCTCTCAGAACTGAGCATGTGGAGAGACGTTCGTTCATCCAGCACAAAGGGAACGGGTTGCAGGGGAAACCCTTACTCTCCTTTCTCAGTCTGTTTCCTAGTGCCGGTTTGAAGTGCCTGCCGTTTTCACTGTAAAACCGAGTTGGAGCTTGTACCTCCCCATATATATGTATGGAGTGGAGTTGGCAACTGAAAAGAAACATTGTGTTCCCTTCAAGCTATGTGAAGGACGGCTTTCACACACACTTATCTCTCAGAACTGAGCATGTGGAGAAACGTTCGTTCATCCAGCACAAAGAGAACGGGTTGCAGGGGAAACCATTACTCTCCTTTCTCAGTCTGTTTCCTAGTGCCGGTTTGAAGTGCCTGCCGTTTTCACTGTAAAACCGATTTGGAGCTTGTACCTCCCAAAATAACTGTATGGAGTGGAGTTTGCAACTGAAAAGAAACTTTGTGTTCCCTTCAAGCTAGGTGAATGACGGGTTTCACACACACTTATCTCTCAGAACTGAGCATGTGGAGAGACGTTCGTTCATCCAGCACAAAGAGAACGGGTTGCAGGAGAAACCCTTACTCTGGTTTCTCAGTCTGTTTCCTAGTGCCGGTATGAAGTGTCTGCCGTTTTCACTGTAAAACCGAGTTGGAGCTTGTTCCTGCCCATATATATGTATGGAGTGGAGTTTGCAACTGAAAAGAAACTTTGTGTTCCCTTCAAGCTAGGTGAAGGACGGCTTTCACACACACTTATCTCTCAGAACTGAGCATGTGGAGAGACGTTCGTTCATCCAGCACAAAGGGAACGGTTTGCAGGAGAAACCCTTACTCTGGTTTCTCAGTCTGTTTCCTAGTGCCGGTTTGAAGTGCCTGCCGTTTTCACTGTAAAACAGTGTTGGAGCTTGTACCTGCCCATATATATGTATGGAGTGGAGTTGGCTACTGAAAAGAAACTTTGTGTTCCCTTCAAGGTAGGTGAAGGACGGCTTTCACACACACTTATCTCTCAGAACTGAGCATGTGGAGAGGCGTTCGTTCATCCAGCACAAAGGGAACGGGTTGCAGGAGAAACCCTTACTCTGGTTTCTCAGTCTTTTTCCTAGTGCCGGTTTGAAGTGCCTGCCGTTTTCACTGTAAAACCGAGTTGGAGCTTGTACCTCCCCATATATATGTATGGAGTGGAGTTGGCAACTGAAAAGAAACTTTGTTTTCCCTTCAATCTAGGTGAAGGACGGCTTTCACACACACTTATCTCTCAGAACTGAGCATGTGGAGAGACGTTCGTTCATCCAGCACAAAGGGAACGGGTTGCAGGAGAAACCCTTACTCTGGTTTCTCAGTCTGTTTCCTAGTGCCGGTTTGAAGTGCCTGCCGTTTTCACTGTAAAACCGAGTTGGAGCTTGTACCTGCCCATATACATGTATGGAGTGGAGTTGGCAACTGAAAAGAAACTTTGTGTTCCCTTCAAGCTAGGTGAAGGACGGCTTTCACACACACTTATCTCTCAGAACTGAGCATGTGAAGAGACGTTCGTTCATCCAGCACAAACGGAACGGGTTGCAGGAGAAACCCTTACTCTGGTTTCTCAGTCTGTTTCCTAGTGCCAGTTTGAAGTGCCTGCCGTTTTCACTGTAAAACCGAGTTGCAGCTTGTACCTCCCCATATATATGTATGGAGTGGAGTTGGCAACTGAAAAGAAACTTTGTGTTCCCTTCAAGCTAGGTGAAGGACGGCTTTCACACACACTTTTCTGTCAGAACTGAGCATGTGGAGAGACGTTCGTTCATCCAGCACAAAGGGAACCGGTTGCAGGGGAAACCCTTACTCTCCTTTCTCAGTCTGTTTCCTAGTGCCGGTTTGAAGTGCCTGCCGTTTTCACTGTAAAACCGAGTTGGAGCTTGTACCTCCCCATATATATGTATGGAGTGGAGTTGGCAATTGAAAAGAAACTTTGTGTTCCCTTCAAGCTAGGTGAAGGACGGCTTTCACACACACTTATCTCTCAGAACTGAGCATGTGGAGAGACGTTCGTTCATCCAGCACAAAGGGAACCTGTTGCAGGAGAAACCCTTACTCTGGTTTCTCAGTCTGTTTCCTAGTGCCGGTTTGAAGTGCCTGCCGTTTTCACTGTAAAGCCGAGTTGGAGCTTGTACCTGCCAATATATATGTATGGAGTGGAGTTTGCAACTGAAAAGAAACTTTGTGTTCCCTTCAAGCTAGGTGAAGGACGGCTTTCACACACACTTATCTCTCAGAACTGAGCATGTGGAGAGACGTTCGTTCATCCAGCACAAAGGGAACGGGTTGCTGGGGAAACCCTTACTCTGGTTTCTCAGTCTGTTTCCTAGTGCCGGTTTGAAGTGCCTGCCGTTTTCATTGTAAAACCGAGTTGGAGCTTGTACCTGCCCATATATATGTATGGAGTGGAGTTTGCAACTGAAAAGAAACTTTGTGTTCCCTTCAAGCTAGGTGAAGGACGGGTTTCAAACACATTTATCTCTCAGAACTGAGCATGTGGAGAGACGTTCGTTCATCCAGCACAAAGGGAACGGGTTGCAGGAGAAACCCTTACTCTGGTTTCCCAGTCTGTTTCTTAGTGTCAGTTTGAAGTGCCTGCCGTTTTCACTGTAAAACCGAGTTGGAGCTTGTACCTCCCCATATATATGTATGGAGTGGAGTTGGCAACTGAAAAGAAACTTTGTTTTCCCTTCAATCTAGGTGAAGGACGGCTTTCACACACACTTATCTCTCAGAACTGAGCATGTGGAGAGGCGTTCCTTCATCCAGCACAAAGGGAACGGGTTTCAGGAGAAACCCTTACTCTGGTTTCTCAGTCTGTTTCCTAGTGCCGGTTTGAAGTGCCTGCCGTTTTCACTGTAAAACCGAGTTGGAGCTTGTACCTGCCCATATATATGTATGGAGTGGAGTTGGCAACTGAAAAGAAACTTTGTGTTCCCTTCAAGCTAGGTGAAGGACGGCTTTCACACACACTTTTCTCTCAGAACTGAGCATGTGGAGAGACGTTCGTTCATCCAGCACAAAGGGAACGGTTTGCAGGGGAAACCCTTACTATCCTGTCTCAGTCTGTTTCCTAGTGCCGGTTTGAAGTGCCTGCCGTTTTCACTGTAAAACCGAGTTGGAACTTGTACTTCCCCATATATATGTATGGAGTGGAGTTGGCAATTGAAAAGAAACTTTGTGTTCCCTTCAAGCTAGGTGAAGGACGGCTTTCACACACACTTATCTCTCAGAACTGAGCATGTGAAGAGACGTTCGTTCATCCAGCACAAAGGGAACGGGTTGCAGGAGAAACCCTTACTCTGGTTTCTCAGTCTGTTTCCTAGTACCGGTTTGAAGTGCCTGCCGTTTTCACTGTAAAACCGAGTTGGAGCTTGTACCTGCCCATATATATGTATGGAGTGGAGTTTGCAACTGAAAAGAAACTTTGTGTTCCCTTCAAGCTAGGTGAAGGACGGCTTTCACACACACTTATCTCTCAGAACTGAGCATGTGGAGAGACGTTCGATCATCCAGCACAAAGGGAACGGGTTGCAGGAGAAACCCTTACTCTGGTTTCTCAGTCTGTTTCCTAGTGCCGGTTTGAAGTGCCTGCCGTTTTCACTGTAAAACCGAGTTGGAGCTTGTACCTGCCCATATATATGTATGGAGTGGAGTTTGCAACTGAAAAGAAACTTTGTGTTCCCTTCAAGCTAGGTGAAGGACGGCTTTCACACACACTTATCTCTCAGAACTGAGCATGTGGAGAGACGTTCGTTCATCCAGCACAAAGGGAACGGGTTGCAGGAGATACCCTTACTCTGGTTTCTCAGTCTGTTTCCTAGTGTCGGTTTGAAGTGCCTGCCGTTTTCACTGTAAAACCGAGTTGGGGATTGTACCTCCCCATATATATGTATGGAGTGGAGTTGGCAACTGAAAAGAAACTTTGTGTTCCCTTCAAGCTAGGTGAAGGACGGCTTTCACACACACTAATCTCTCAGAACTGAGCATGTGGAGAGACGTTCGTTCATCCAGCACAAAGGGAACGGGTTGCAGGGGAAACCATTACTCTGCTTTCTCAGTCTGTTTCCTAGTGCCGGTTTGAAGTGCCTGCCGTTATCACTGTAAAACCGAGTTGGAGCTTGTACCTGCCCATATATATGTATGGAGTGGAGTTGGCAACTGAAAAGAAACTTTGTGTTCCCTTCAAGCTAGGTGAAGGACGGCTTTCACACACACTTATCTCTCAGAACTGAGCATGTGAAGAGACGTTCGTTCATCCAGCACAAAGGGAACGGGTTGCAGGAGAAACCCTTACTCTGGTTTCTCAGTCTGTTTCCTAGTGCCAGTTTGAAGTGCCTGCCGTTTTCACTGTAAAACCGAGTTGGAGGTTGTACCTCCCCATATATATGTATGGAGTGGAGTTGGCAACTGAAAAGAAACTTTGTGTTCCCTTCAAGCTAGGTGAAGGACGGCTTTCACACACACTTTTCTCTCAGAACTGAGCATGTGGAGAGACGTTCGTTCATCCAGCACAAAGGGAACGGGTTGCAGGTGAAACCCTTACTCTCCTTTCTCAGTCTGTTTCCTAGTGCCGGTATGAAGTGCCTGCCGTTTTCACTGTAAAACCGAGTTGGAGCTTGTACCTGCCCATATATATGTATGGAGTGGAGTTTGCAACTGAAAACAAACTTTGTGTTCCCTTCAAGCTAAGTGAAGGACGGCTTTAACACACACTTATCTCTCAGAACTGAGCATGTGGAGAGACGTTCGTTCATCCAGCACAAAGGGAACGGGTTGCAGGAGATACCCTTACTCTGGTTTCTCAGTCTGTTTCCTAGAGCCGGTTTGAAGTGCCTGCCGTTTTCACTGTAAAACCGAGTTGGAGCTTGTACCTCCCCATATATATGTATGGAGTGGAGTTGGCAACTGAAAAGAAACTTTGTGTTCCCTTCAAGCTATGTGAAGGACGGCTTTCACACACACTAATCTCTCAGCACTGAGCATGTGGAGAGACGTTCGTTCATCCAGCACAAAGGGAACGGGTTGCAGGGGAAACCCTTACTCTGGTTTCTCAGTCTGTTTCCTAGTGCCGGTTTGAAGTGCCTGCCGTTTTCACTGTAAAACCGAGTTGGAGCTTGTACCTCCCCATATATATGTATGGAGTGGAGTTGGCATTTGAAAAGAAACTTGGTTTTCCCTTCAAGCTAGGTGAAGGACGGCTTTCACACACACTTATCTCTCAGAACTGAGCATGTGGAGAGACGTTCGTTCATCCAGCACAAAGGGAACGGGTTGCAGGAGAAACCCTTACTCTGGTTTCTCAGTCTGTTTCCTAGTGCCGGTTTGAAGTGCCTGCCGTTTTCACTGTAAAACCGAGTTGGAGCTTGTACCTCCCCATATATATGTATGGAGTGGAGTTGGCAACTGAAAAGAAACTTTGTGTTCCCTTCAAGCTAGGTGAAGGACGGCTTTCACACACACTTATCTCTCAGAACTGAGCATGTGGAGAGACGTTCGTTCATCCAGCACAAAGGGAACGGTTTGCAGGAGAAACCCTTACTCTGGTTTCTCAGTCTGTTTCCTAGTGCCGGTTTGAAGTGCCTGCCGTTTTCACTGTAAAGCCGAGTTGGAGCTTGTACCTCCCCAAATATATGTATGAAGTGGAGTTGGCAACTGAAAAGAAACTTTGTGTTCCCTTCAAGCTAGGTGAAGGACGGCTTTCACACACACTTATCTCTCAGAACTGAGCATGTGGAGAGACGTTCGTTCATCCAGCACAAAGGGAACGGGATGCAGGAGAAACCCTTACTCTGGTTTCTCAGGCTGTTTCCCAGTGCCGGTTTGAAGTGCCTTCCGTTTTCAATGTAAAGCCGAGTTGGAGCTTGTACCTCCCCATATATATGTATGGAGTTGAGTTGGCAACTGAAAAGAAACTTTGTGTTCCCTTCAAGCTAGGTGAGGGACGGCTTTCACACACACTTATCTCTCAGAACTGAGCATGTGGAGAGACGTTCGTTCATCCAGCACAAAGGGAACGGTTTACAGTAGAAACCCTTACTCTGGTTTCTCAGTCTGTTTCCTAGTGCCGGTTTGAAGTGCCTGCCGTTTTCACTGTAAAGCCGAGTTAGAGATTGTACCTCCCCATATATATGTATGGAGTGGAGTTTGCAAATGAAAAGGAACTTTGTGTTCCCGTCAAGCTAGGTGAAGGACGGCTTTCACACACACTTATCTCTCAGAACTGAGCATGTGGAGAGACGTTCGTTCATCCAGCACAAAGGGAACGGTTTGCAGGAGAAACCCTTACTCTGGTTTCTCAGTCTGTTTCGTAGTGCCGGTTTGAAGTGCCTGCCGTTTTCACTGTAAAACCGAGTTGGAGCTTGTACCTCCCCATATATATGTGTGGAGTGGAGTTTGCAACTGAAAAGAAACTTTGTGTTCCCTTCAAGCTAGGTGAAGGACGGCTTTCACACACACTTATCTCTCAGAACTGAGCATGTTGAGAGACGTTCGTTCATCCAGCACAAAGGGAACGGGTTGCAGGAGAAACCCTTACTCTGGTTTCTCAGTCTGTTTCCTACTGCCGGTTTGAAGTGCCTGCCGTTTTCACTGTAAAACCGAGTTGGAGCTTGTACCTGCCCATATATATGTATGGAGTGGAGTTTGCAACTGAAAAGAAACTTTGTGTTCCCTTCAAGCTAGGTGAAGGACGGCTTTCACACACACGTATCTCTCAGAACTGAGCATGTGGAGAGACGTTCGTTCATCCAGCACAAAGGGAACGGGTTGCAGGAGAAACCCTTACTCTGGTTTCTCAGTCTGTTTCCTAGTGCCGGTTTGAAGTGCCTGCCGTTTTCACTGTAAAGCCGAGTTGGAGCTTGTACCTCCCCTTATATATGTATGGAGTGGAGTTGGCAACTGAAAAGGAACTTTGTGTTCCCTTCAAGCTAGGTGAAGGTCGGCTTTCACACACACTTATCTCTCAGAACTGAGCATGTGGAGAGACGTTCGTTCATCCAGCACAAAGGGAACGGGTTGCAGGAGAAACCCTTACTCTGGTTTCTCAGTCTGTTTCCTAGTGCCGGTTTGAAGTGCCTGCCGTTTTCACTGTAAAACCGAGTTGGAGTTTGTACCTCCCCATATATATGTATGGAGTGGGGTTTGCAACTGAAAACAAACTTTGTGTTCCCTTCAAGCTAGGTGAAGGACGGCTTTCACACACACTTATCTCTCAGAACTGAGCATGTGGAGAGACGTTCGTTCATCCAGCACAAAGGGAACGGGTTGCAGGAGAAACCCTTACTCTGGTTTCTCAGTCTGTTTCCTAGTGCCGGTTTGAAGTGCCTGCCGTTTTCACTGTAAAGCCGAGTTGGAGGTTGTACCTCCCCAAATATATGTATGGAGTGGAGTTGGCAACTGAAAAGAAACTTTGTGTTCCCTTCAAGCTAGGTGAAGGACGGCTTTCACACACACTTATCTCTCAGAACTGAGCATGTGGAGAGACGTTCGTTCATCCAGCACAAAGGGAACGGGTTCCAGGAGAAACACTTACTCTGGTTTCTCAGTCTGTTTCCTAGTTCCGGTTTGAAATGCCTGCCGTTTTCACTGTAAAACCGAGTTGGAGCTTGTACCTCCCCATATATATGTATGGATTGGAGTTGGCAACTGAAAAGAAACTTTGTGTTCCCTTCAAGCTAGGTGAAGGACGGCTTTCACACACACTTATCTCTCAGAACTGAGCATGTGGAGAGACGTTCGTTCATCCAGCACAAAGGGAACGGGTTGCAGGAGAAACCCTTACTCTGGTTTCTCAGTCTGTTTCCTACTGCCGGTTTGAAGTGCCTGCCGTTTTCACTGTAAAACCGAGTTGGAGCTTGTACCTCCCCATATATATGTATGGAGTGAAGTTGGCAACTGAAAAGAAACTTTGTGTTCCCTTCAAGCTAGGTGAAGGTCGGCTTTCACACACACTTATCTCTCAGAACTGAGCATGTGGAGAGACGTTCGTTCATCCAGCACAAAGGGAACGGGTTGCAGGAGAAACCCTTACTCTGGTTTCTCAGTCTGTTTCCTAGTGCCGGTTTGAAGTGCCTGCCGTTTTCACTGTAAAACCGAGTTGGAGCTTGTACCTCCCCATATATATGTATGGAGTGGAGTTTGCAACTGAAAAGAAACTTTGTGTTCCCTTCAAGCTAGGTGAAGGACGGCTTTCACACACACTTATCTCTCAGAACTGAGCATGTGGAGAGACGTTCGTTCATCCAGCACAAATGGAACGGTTTGCAGGAGAAACCCTTACTCTGGTTTCTCAGTCTGTTTCCTAGTGCCGGTTTGAAGTGCCTGCCGTTTTCACTGTAAAACAGTGTTGGAGCTTGTACCTGCCCATATATATGTATGGAGTGTAGTTGGCTACTGAAAAGAAACTTTGTGTTCCCTTCAAGCTAGGTGAAGGACGGCTTTCACACACATTTATCTCTCAGAACTGAGTATGTGGAGAGACGTCCGTTCATCCAGCACAAAGGGAACGGGTTGCAGGAGAAACCCTTACTCTGGTTTCTCAGTCTGTTTCCTAGTGCCGGTTTGAAGTACCTGCCGTTTTCACTGTAAAGACGAGTTGGAGCTTGTACCTCCCCATATATATGTATGGAGTGGAGTTGGCAACTGAAAAGAAACTTTGTGTTCCCTTCAAGCTAGGTGAAGGACGGCTTTCACACACACTTATCTCTCAGAACTGAGCATGTGGAGAGACGTTCTTTCATCCAGCACAAAGGGAAAGGGTTGCAGGAGAAACCCTTACTCTGGTTTCTCAGTCTGTTTCCTAGTGCCGGTTTGAAGTGCCTGCCGTTTTCACTGTAAAACCGAGTTGGAGCTTGTACCTGCCCATATATATGTATGGAGTGGAGTTGGCAACTGAAAAGAAACTTTGTGTTCAGTTCAAGCTAGGTGAAGGACGGCTTTCACACACACTTATCTCTCAGAACTGAGCATGTGGAGAGACGTTCGTTCATCCAGCACAAAGGGAACGGGTTGCAGGAGAAACCCTTACTCTGGTTTCTCAGTCTGTTTCCTAGTGCCGGTTTGAAGTGCCTGCCGTTTTCACTGTAAAACCGAGTTGGAGCTTGTACCTCCCCATATATATGTATGGAGTGGAGTTGGCAACTGAAAAGAAACATTGTGTTCCCTTCAAAATAGGTGAAGGACGGCTTTCACACACACTTATCTCTCAGAACTGAGCATGTGGAGAGACGTTCGTTCATCCAGCACTAAGAGAACGGGTTGCAGGGGAAACCATTACTCTCCGTTCTCAGTCTGTTTCCTAGTGCCGGTTTGAAGTGCCTGCCGTTTTCGCTGTAAAACCGATTTGGAGCTTGTACCTCCCCATATAAATGTATGGAGTGGAGTTTGCAACTGAAAAGAAACTTTGTGTTCCCTTCAAGCTAGGTGAAGGACGGCTTTCACACACACGTATCTCTCAGAACTGAGCATGTGGAGAGACGTTCGTTCATCCAGCACAAAGGGAACGGGTTGCAGGAGAAACCCTTACTCTGGTTTCTCAGTCTGTTTCCTAGTGCCGGTATGAAGTGTCTGCCGTTTTCACTGTAAAACCGAGTTGGAGCTTGTTCCTGCCCATATATATGTATGGAGTGGAGTTTGCAACTGAAAAGAAACTTTGTGTTCCCTTCAAGCTCGGTGAAGGACGGCTTTCACACACACTTATCTCTCAGAACTGAGCATGTGGAGAGACGTTCGTTCATCCAGCACAAAGGGAACGGTTTGCAGGAGAAACCCTTACTCTGGTTTCTCAGTCTGTTTCCTAGTGCCGGTTTGAAGTGCCTGCCGTTTTCACTGTAAAACAGTGTTGGAGCTTGTACCTGCCCATATATATGTATGGAGTGGAGTTGGCTACTGAAAAGAAACTTTGTGTTCCCGTCAAGCTAGGTGAAGGACGGCTTTCACACACACTTATCTCTCAGAACTGAGCATGTGGAGAGACGTTCGTTCATCCAGCACAAAGGGAACGGGTTGCAGGAGAAACCCTTACTCGGGTTTCTCAGTCTGTTTCCTAGTGCCGGTTTGAAGTGCCTGCCGTTTTCACTGTAAAACCGAGTTGGAGCTTGTACCTCCCCATATATATGTATGGAGTGGAGTTGGCAACTGAAAAGAAACTTTGTTTTCCCTTCAATCTAGGTGAAGGACGGCTTTCACACACACTTATCTCTCAGAACTGAGCATGTGGAGAGACGTTCGTTCATCCAGCACAAAGGGAACGGGTTGCAGGAGAAACCCTTACTCTGGTTTCTCAGTCTGTTTCCTAGTGCCGGTTTGAAGTGTCTGCCGTTTTCAGTGTAAAACCGAGTTGGAGCTTGTACCTGCCCATATATATGTATGGAGTGGAGTTGGCAACTGAAAAGAAACTTTGTGTTCCCTTCAAGCTAGGTGAAGGTCGGCTTTAACACACACTTATCTCTCAGAACTGAGCATGTGGAGAGACGTTCGTTCATCCAGCACAAAGGGAACGGGTTGCAGGAGAAACCCTTACTCTGGTTTCTCAGTCTGTTTCCTAGTGCCGGTTTGAAGTGCCTGCCATTTTCACTGTAAAACCGAGTTGGAGCTTGTACCTGCCCATATATATGTATGGAGTGGAGTTGTCAACTGAAAAGAAACTTTGTGTTCCCTTCAAGCTAGGTGAACGACGGCTTTCACACACACTTATCTCTCAGAACTGAGCATGTGGAGAGACGTTCGTTCATCCAGCACAAAGGGAACGGGTTGCAGGAGAAACCCTTACTCGGGTTTCTCAGTCTGTTTCCTAGTGCCGGTTTGAAGTGCCTGCCGTTTTCACTGTAAAACCGAGTTGGAGCTTGTACCTGCCCATATATATGTATGGAGTGGAGTTGGCAACTGAAAAGAAACTTTGTTTTCCCTTCAATCTAGGTGAAGGACGGCTTTCACACACACTTATCTCTCAGAACTGAGCATGTGGAGAGACGTTCGTTCATCCAGCACAAAGGGAACTGGTTGCAGGAGAAACTCTTACTCTGGTATCTCAGTCTGTTTTCTAGTGCCGGTTTGAAGTGCCTGCCGTTTTCACTGTAAAACCGAGTTGGAGCTTGTACCTGCCCATATATATTTATGGAGTGGAGTTGGCAACTGAAAAGAAACTTTGTGTTCCCTTCAAGCTAGGTGAACGACGGCTTTCACACACACTTATCTCTCAGAACTGAGCATGTGGAGAGACGTTCGTTCATCCAGCACAAAGGGAACGGGTTGCAGGAGAAACCCTTACTCTGGTTTCTCAGTCTGTTTCCTAGTGCCGGTTTGAAGTGTCTGCCGTTTTCACTGTAAAACCGAGTTGGAGCTTGTACCTGCCCATATATATTTATGGAGTGGAGTTGGCAACTGAAAAGAAACTTTGTGTTCCCTTCAAGCTAGGTGAAGGTCGGCTTTAACACACACTTATCTCTCAGAACTGAGCATGTGGAGAGACGTTCGTTCATCCAGCACAAAGGGAACGGGTTGCAGGAGAAACCCTTACTCTGGTTTCTCAGTCTGTTTCCTAGTGCCGGTTTGAAGTGCCTGCCGTTTTCACTGTAAAACCGAGTTGGAGCTTGTACCTGCCCATATATATGTATGGAGTGGAGTTGGCAACTGAAAAGAAACTTTGTGTTCCCTTCAAGCTAGGTGAACGACGGCTTTCACACACACTTATCTCTCAGAACTGAGCATGTGGAGAGACGTTCGTTCATCCAGCACAAAGTGAACGGTTTGCAGGAGAAACCCTTACTCTGGTTTCTCAGTCTGTTTCCTAGTGCCGGTTTGATGTGCCTGCCGTTTTCACTGTAAAACCTAGTTGGAGCTTGTACCTCCCCATATATATGTATGGAGTGGAGTTGGCAACTGAAAAGAAACTTTGTTTTCTCTTCAATCTAGGTGAAGGACGGCTTTCACAAACACTTATCTCTCAGAACTGAGCATGTGGAGAGACGTTCGTTCATCCAGCACAAAGGGAACGTGTTGCAGGAGAAACCCTTACTCTGGTTTCTCAGTCTGTTTCCTAGTGCCGGTTTGAAGTGCCTGCCGTTTTCACTGTAAAACCGAGTTGGAGCTTGTACCTGCCCATATATATGTATGGAGTGGAGTTGGCAACTGAAAAGAAACTTTGTGTTCCCTTCAAGCTAGGTGAAGGACGGCTTTCACACACACTTATCTCTCAGAACTGAGCATGTGAAGAGACGTTCGTTCATCCAGCACAAAGGGAACGGGTTGCAGGAGAAACCCTTACTCTGGTTTCTCAGTCTGTTTCCTAGTGCCAGTTTGAAGTGCCTGCCGTTTTCACTGTAAAAAAGAGTTGGAGCTTGTACCTCCCCATATATATGTATGGAGTGGAGTTGGCAACTGAAAAGAAACTTTGTGTTCCCTTCAAGCTAGGTGAAGGACGGCTTTCACACACACTTTTCTCTCAGAACTGAGCATGTGGAGAGACTTTCGTTCATCCAGCACAAAGGGAACGGGTTGCAGGGGAAAACATTACTCTCCTTTCTCAGTCTGTTTCCTAGTGCCGGTTTGAAGTGCCTGCCGTTTTCACTGTAAAACTGAGTTGGAGCTTGTACCTGCCCATATATATGTATGGAGTGGAGTTGGCAATTTAAAAGAAACTTTGTTTTCCCTTCAAGATAGGTGAAGGACGGCTTTCACACACACGTATCTCTCAGAACTGAGCATGTGGAGAGACGTTCGTTCATCCAGCACAAAGGGAACGGGTTGCAGGAGAAACCCTTACTCTGGTTTCTCAGTCTGTTTCCTAGTGCCGGTTTGAAGTACCTGCCGTTTTCACTGTAAAACCGAGTTGGAGCTTGTACCTGCCCATATATATGTATGGAGTGGAGTTTGCAACTGAAAAGAAACTTTGTGTTCCCTTCAAGCTAGGTGAAGTACGGCTTTAACACACACTTATCTCTCAGAACTGAGCATGTGGAGAGACGTTCGTTCATCCAGCACAAAGGGAACGGGTTGCAGGAGAAACCCTTACTCTGGTTTCTCAGTCTGTTTCCTAGTGCCGGTTTGAAGTGCCTGCCGTTTTCACTGTAAAACCGAGTTGGAGCTTGTACCTGCCCATATATATGTATGGAGTGGAGTTGGCAACTGAAAAGAAACTTTGTGTTCCCTTAAAGCTAGGTGAAGGACGGCTTTCACACACACTTATCTCTCAGAACTGAGCATGTGGAGAGATGTTCGTTCATCCAGCACAAAGGGAACGGGTTGCAGGAGATACCCTTACTCTGGTTTCTCAGTCTGCTTCCTAGTGCCGGTTTGAAGTGCCTGCCGTTTTCACTGTAAAACCGAGTTGGAGCTTGTACCTGCCCATATATATGTATGGAGTGGAGTTTGCAACTGAAAAGAAACTTTGTGTTCCCTTCAAGCTAGGTGAAGGACGGCTTTCACACACACTTATCTCTCAGAACTGAGCATGTGAAGAGACGTTCGTTCATCCAGCACAAACGGAACGGGTTGCAGGAGAAACCCTTACTCTGGTTTCTCAGTCTGTTTCCTAGTGCCGGTTTGAAGTGCCTGCCGTTTTCACTGTAAAGCCTAGTTAGAGCTTGTACCTCCCCATATATATGTATGGAATGGAGTTGGCAATTGAAAAGAAACTTTGTTTTCCCTTCAAGCTAGGTGAAGGACGGCTTTCACACACACGTATCTCTCAGAACTGAGCATGTGGAGAGACGTTCGTTCATCCAGCACAAAGGGAACGGGTTGCAGGAGAAACCCTTACTCTGGTTTCTCAGTCTGTTTCCTAGTGCCGGTTTGAAGTGCCTGCCGTTTTCACTGTAAAACCGAGTTGGAGCTTGTACCTGCCCATATATATGTATGGAGTGGAGTTTGTAACTGAAAAGAAACTTTGTGTTCCCTTCAAGCTAGGTGAAGTACGGCTTTAACACACACTTATCTCTCAGAACTGAGCATGTGGAGAGACGTTCGTTCATCCAGCACAAAGGGAACGGGTTGCAGGAGAAACCCTTACTCTGGTTTCTCAGTCTGTTTCCTACTGCCGGTTTGAAGTGCCTGCCGTTTTCACTGTAAAACCGAGTTGGAGCTTGTACCTGCCCATATATATGTATGGAGTGGAGTTTGCAACTGAAAAGAAACTTTGTGTTCCCTTCAAGCTAGGTGAAGGACGGCTTTCACACACACTTATCTCTCAGAACTGAGCATGTGGAGAGACGTTCGATCATCCAGCACAAAGGGAACGGGTTGCAGGAGAAACCCTTACTCTGGTTTCTCAGTCTGTTTCCTAGTGCCGGTTTGAAGTGCCTGCCGTTTTCACTGTAAAACCGAGTTGGAGCTTGTACCTGCCCATATATATGTATGGAGTGGAGTTTGCAACTGAAAAGAAACTTTGTGTTCCCTTCAAGCTAGGTGAAGGACGGCTTTCACACACACTTATCTCTCAGAACTGAGCATGTGGAGAGACGTTCGTT
The DNA here is from genome assembly GCF_048564905.1 of Vicugna pacos. NCBI lineage: Eukaryota > Metazoa > Chordata > Mammalia > Artiodactyla > Camelidae > Vicugna > Vicugna pacos. The sequence goes on from NW_027328798.1 coordinate 66,123, forward strand.
CATCCAGCACAAAGGGAACGGGTTGCAGGAGATACCCTTACTCTGGTTTCTCAGTCTGTTTCCTAGTGTCGGTTTGAAGTGCCTGCCGTTTTCACTGTAAAACCGAGTTGGGGATTGTACCTCCCCATATATATGTATGGAGTGGAGTTGGCAACTGAAAAGAAACTTTGTGTTCCCTTCAAGCTAGGTGAAGGACGGCTTTCACACACACTAATCTCTCAGAACTGAGCATGTGGAGAGACGTTCGTTCATCCAGCACAAAGGGAACGGGTTGCAGGGGAAACCATTACTCTGCTTTCTCAGTCTGTTTCCTAGTGCCGGTTTGAAGTGCCTGCCGTTTTCACTGTAAAACCGAGTTGGAGCTTGTACCTGCCCATATATATGTATGGAGTGGAGTTGGCAACTGAAAAGAAACTTTGTGTTCCCTTCAAGCTAGGTGAAGGACGGCTTTCACACACACTTATCTCTCAGAACTGAGCATGTGAAGAGACGTTCGTTCATCCAGCACAAAGGGAACGGGTTGCAGGAGAAACCCTTACTCTGGTTTCTCAGTCTGTTTCCTAGTGCCAGTTTGAAGTGCCTGCCGTTTTCACTGTAAAACCGAGTTGGAGGTTGTACCTCCCCATATATATGTATGGAGTGGAGTTGGCAACTGAAAAGAAACTTTGTGTTCCCTTCAAGCTAGGTGAAGGACGGCTTTCACACACACTTTTCTCTCAGAACTGAGCATGTGGAGAGACGTTCGTTCATCCAGCACAAAGGGAACGGGTTGCAGGTGAAACCCTTACTCTCCTTTCTCAGTCTGTTTCCTAGTGCCGGTATGAAGTGCCTGCCGTTTTCACTGTAAAACCGAGTTGGAGCTTGTACCTGCCCATATATATGTATGGAGTGGAGTTTGCAACTGAAAACAAACTTTGTGTTCCCTTCAAGCTAAGTGAAGGACGGCTTTAACACACACTTATCTCTCAGAACTGAGCATGTGGAGAGACGTTCGTTCATCCAGCACAAAGGGAACGGGTTGCAGGAGATACCCTTACTCTGGTTTCTCAGTCTGTTTCCTAGAGCCGGTTTGAAGTGCCTGCCGTTTTCACTGTAAAACCGAGTTGGAGCTTGTACCTCCCCATATATATGTATGGAGTGGAGTTGGCAACTGAAAAGAAACTTTGTGTTCCCTTCAAGCTATGTGAAGGACGGCTTTCACACACACTAATCTCTCAGCACTGAGCATGTGGAGAGACGTTCGTTCATCCAGCACAAAGGGAACGGGTTGCAGGGGAAACCCTTACTCTGGTTTCTCAGTCTGTTTCCTAGTGCCGGTTTGAAGTGCCTGCCGTTTTCACTGTAAAACCGAGTTGGAGCTTGTACCTCCCCATATATATGTATGGAGTGGAGTTGGCATTTGAAAAGAAACTTGGTTTTCCCTTCAAGCTAGGTGAAGGACGGCTTTCACACACACTTATCTCTCAGAACTGAGCATGTGGAGAGACGTTCGTTCATCCAGCACAAAGGGAACGGGTTGCAGGAGAAACCCTTACTCTGGTTTCTCAGTCTGTTTCCTAGTGCCGGTTTGAAGTGCCTGCCGTTTTCACTGTAAAACCGAGTTGGAGCTTGTACCTCCCCATATATATGTATGGAGTGGAGTTGGCAACTGAAAAGAAACTTTGTGTTCCCTTCAAGCTAGGTGAAGGACGGCTTTCACACACACTTATCTCTCAGAACTGAGCATGTGGAGAGACGTTCGTTCATCCAGCACAAAGGGAACGGTTTGCAGGAGAAACCCTTACTCTGGTTTCTCAGTCTGTTTCCTAGTGCCGGTTTGAAGTGCCTGCCGTTTTCACTGTAAAGCCGAGTTGGAGCTTGTACCTCCCCAAATATATGTATGAAGTGGAGTTGGCAACTGAAAAGAAACTTTGTGTTCCCTTCAAGCTAGGTGAAGGACGGCTTTCACACACACTTATCTCTCAGAACTGAGCATGTGGAGAGACGTTCGTTCATCCAGCACAAAGGGAACGGGATGCAGGAGAAACCCTTACTCTGGTTTCTCAGGCTGTTTCCCAGTGCCGGTTTGAAGTGCCTTCCGTTTTCAATGTAAAGCCGAGTTGGAGCTTGTACCTCCCCATATATATGTATGGAGTGGAGTTGGCAACTGAAAAGAAACTTTGTGTTCCCTTCAAGCTAGGTGAGGGACGGCTTTCACACACACTTATCTCTCAGAACTGAGCATGTGGAGAGACGTTCGTTCATCCAGCACAAAGGGAACGGTTTACAGTAGAAACCCTTACTCTGGTTTCTCAGTCTGTTTCCTAGTGCCGGTTTGAAGTGCCTGCCGTTTTCACTGTAAAGCCGAGTTAGAGCTTGTACCTCCCCATATATATGTATGGAGTGGAGTTTGCAAATGAAAAGGAACTTTGTGTTCCCGTCAAGCTAGGTGAAGGACGGCTTTCACACACACTTATCTCTCAGAACTGAGCATGTGGAGAGACGTTCGTTCATCCAGCACAAAGGGAACGGTTTGCAGGAGAAACCCTTACTCTGGTTTCTCAGTCTGTTTCGTAGTGCCGGTTTGAAGTGCCTGCCGTTTTCACTGTAAAACCGAGTTGGAGCTTGTACCTCCCCATATATATGTGTGGAGTGGAGTTTGCAACTGAAAAGAAACTTTGTGTTCCCTTCAAGCTAGGTGAAGGACGGCTTTCACACACACTTATCTCTCAGAACTGAGCATGTTGAGAGACGTTCGTTCATCCAGCACAAAGGGAACGGGTTGCAGGAGAAACCCTTACTCTGGTTTCTCAGTCTGTTTCCTAGTGCCGGTTTGAAGTGCCTGCCGTTTTCACTGTAAAGCCGAGTTGGAGCTTGTACCTGCCCTTATATATGTATGGAGTGGAGTTGGCAACTGAAAAGGAACTTTGTGTTCCCTTCAAGCTAGGTGAAGGTCGGCTTTCACACACACTTATCTCTCAGAACTGAGCATGTGGAGAGACGTTCGTTCATCCAGCACAAAGGGAACGGGTTGCAGGAGAAACCCTTACTCTGGTTTCTCAGTCTGTTTCCTAGTGCCGGTTTGAAGTGCCTGCCGTTTTCACTGTAAAACCGAGTTGGAGTTTGTACCTCCCCATATATATGTATGGAGTGGAGTTTGCAACTGAAAACAAACTTTGTGTTCCCTTCAAGCTAGGTGAAGGACGGCTTTCACACACACTTATCTCTCAGAACTGAGCATGTGGAGAGACGTTCGTTCATCCAGCACAAAGGGAACGGGTTGCAGGAGAAACCCTTACTCTGGTTTCTCAGTCTGTTTCCTAGTGCCGGTTTGAAGTGCCTGCCGTTTTCACTGTAAAGCCGAGTTGGAGGTTGTACCTCCCCAAATATATGTATGGAGTGGAGTTGGCAACTGAAAAGAAACTTTGTGTTCCCTTCAAGCTAGGTGAAGGACGGCTTTCACACACACTTATCTCTCAGAACTGAGCATGTGGAGAGACGTTCGTTCATCCAGCACAAAGGGAACGGGTTCCAGGAGAAACACTTACTCTGGTTTCTCAGTCTGTTTCCTAGTTCCGGTTTGAAATGCCTGCCGTTTTCACTGTAAAACCGAGTTGGAGCTTGTACCTCCCCATATATATGTATGGATTGGAGTTGGCAACTGAAAAGAAACTTTGTGTTCCCTTCAAGCTAGGTGAAGGACGGCTTTCACACACACTTATCTCTCAGAACTGAGCATGTGGAGAGACGTTCGTTCATCCAGCACAAAGGGAACGGGTTGCAGGAGAAACCCTTACTCTGGTTTCTCAGTCTGTTTCCTACTGCCGGTTTGAAGTGCCTGCCGTTTTCACTGTAAAACCGAGTTGGAGCTTGTACCTCCCCATATATATGTATGGAGTGAAGTTGGCAACTGAAAAGAAACTTTGTGTTCCCTTCAAGCTAGGTGAAGGTCGGCTTTCACACACACTTATCTCTCAGAACTGAGCATGTGGAGAGACGTTCGTTCATCCAGCACTAAGGGAACGGGTTGCAGGAGAAACCCTTACTCTGGTTTCTCAGTCTGTTTCCTAGTGCCGGTTTGAAGTGCCTGCCGTTTTCACTGTAAAACCGAGTTGGAGCTTGTACCTCCCCATATATATGTATGGATTGGAGTTTGCAACTGAAAAGAAACTTTGTGTTCCCTTCAAGCTAGGTGAAGGACGGCTTTCACACACACTTATCTCTCAGAACTGAGCATGTGGAGAGACGTTCGTTCATCCAGCACAAATGGAACGGTTTGCAGGAGAAACCCTTACTCTGGTTTCTCAGTCTGTTTCCTAGTGCCGGTTTGAAGTGCCTGCCGTTTTCACTGTAAAACAGTGTTGGAGCTTGTACCTGCCCATATATATGTATGGAGTGGAGTTGGATACTGAAAAGAAACTTTGTGTTCCCTTCAAGCTAGGTGAAGGACGGCTTTCACACACATTTATCTCTCAGAACTGAGTATGTGGAGAGACGTCCGTTCATCCAGCACAAAGGGAACGGGTTGCAGGAGAAACCCTTACTCTGGTTTCTCAGTCTGTTTCCTAGTGCCGGTTTGAAGTACCTGCCGTTTTCACTGTAAAGACGAGTTGGAGCTTGTACCTCCCCATATATATGTATGGAGTGGAGTTGGCAACTGAAAAGAAACTTTGTGTTCCCTTCAAGCTAGGTGAAGGACGGCTTTCACACACACTTATCTCTCAGAACTGAGCATGTGGAGAGACGTTCTTTCATCCAGCACAAAGGGAACGGGTTGCAGGAGAAACCCTTACTCTGGTTTCTCAGTCTGTTTCCTAGTGCCGGTTTGAAGTGCCTGCCGTTTTCACTGTAAAACCGAGTTGGAGCTTGTACCTGCCCATATATATGTATGGAGTGGAGTTGGCAACTGAAAAGAAACTTTGTGTTCAGTTCAAGCTAGGTGAAGGACGGCTTTCACACACACTTATCTCTCAGAACTGAGCATGTGGAGAGACGTTCGTTCATCCAGCACAAAGGGAACGGGTTGCAGGAGAAACCCTTACTCTGGTTTCTCAGTCTGTTTCCTAGTGCCGGTTTGAAGTGCCTGCCGTTTTCACTGTAAAACCGAGTTGGAGCTTGTACCTCCCCATATATATGTATGGAGTGGAGTTGGCAACTGAAAAGAAACATTGTGTTCCCTTCAAAATAGGTGAAGGACGGCTTTCACACACACTTATCTCTCAGAACTGAGCATGTGGAGAGACGTTCGTTCATCCAGCACTAAGAGAACGGGTTGCAGGGGAAACCATTACTCTCCGTTCTCAGTCTGTTTCCTAGTGCCGGTTTGAAGTGCCTGCCGTTTTCGCTGTAAAACCGATTTGGAGCTTGTACCTCCCCATATAAATGTATGGAGTGGAGTTTGCAACTGAAAAGAAACTTTGTGTTCCCTTCAAGCTAGGTGAAGGACGGCTTTCACACACACGTATCTCTCAGAACTGAGCATGTGGAGAGACGTTCGTTCATCCAGCACAAAGGGAACGGGTTGCAGGAGAAACCCTTACTCTGGTTTCTCAGTCTGTTTCCTAGTGCCGGTATGAAGTGTCTGCCGTTTTCACTGTAAAACCGAGTTGGAGCTTGTTCCTGCCCATATATATGTATGGAGTGGAGTTTGCAACTGAAAAGAAACTTTGTGTTCCCTTCAAGCTAGGTGAAGGACGGCTTTCACACACACTTATCTCTCAGAACTGAGCATGTGGAGAGACGTTCGTTCATCCAGCACAAAGGGAACGGTTTGCAGGAGAAACCCTTACTCTGGTTTCTCAGTCTGTTTCCTAGTGCCGGTTTGAAGTGCCTGCCGTTTTCACTGTAAAACAGTGTTGGAGCTTGTACCTGCCCATATATATGTATGGAGTGGAGTTGGCTACTGAAAAGAAACTTTGTGTTCCCGTCAAGCTAGGTGAAGGACGGCTTTCACACACACTTATCTCTCAGAACTGAGCATGTGGAGAGACGTTCGTTCATCCAGCACAAAGGGAACGGGTTGCAGGAGAAACCCTTACTCGGGTTTCTCAGTCTGTTTCCTAGTGCCGGTTTGAAGTGCCTGCCGTTTTCACTGTAAAACCGAGTTGGAGCTTGTACCTCCCCATATATATGTATGGAGTGGAGTTGGCAACTGAAAAGAAACTTTGTTTTCCCTTCAATCTAGGTGAAGGACGGCTTTCACACACACTTATCTCTCAGAACTGAGCATGTGGAGAGACGTTCGTTCATCCAGCACAAAGGGAACTGGTTGCAGGAGAAACTCTTACTCTGGTATCTCAGTCTGTTTCCTAGTGCCGGTTTGAAGTGCCTGCCGTTTTCACTGTAAAACCGAGTTGGAGCTTGTACCTGCCCATATATATGTATGGAGTGGAGTTGGCAACTGAAAAGAAACTTTGTGTTCCCTTCAAGCTAGGTGAAGGACGGCTTTCACACACACTTATCTCTCAGAACTGAGCATGTGGAGAGACGTTCGTTCATCCAGCACAAAGGGAACGGGTTGCAGGAGAAACCCTTACTCTGGTTTCTCAGTCTGTTTCCTAGTGCCGGTTTGAAGTGTCTGCCGTTTTCACTGTAAAACCGAGTTGGAGCTTGTACCTGCCCATATATATGTATGGAGTGGAGTTGGCAACTGAAAAGAAACTTTGTGTTCCCTTCAAGCTAGGTGAAGGTCGGCTTTAACACACACTTATCTCTCAGAACTGAGCATGTGGAGAGACGTTCGTTCATCCAGCACAAAGGGAACGGGTTGCAGGAGAAACCCTTACTCTGGTTTCTCAGTCTGTTTCCTAGTGCCGGTTTGAAGTGCCTGCCGTTTTCACTGTAAAACCGAGTTGGAGCTTGTACCTGCCCATATATATGTATGGAGTGGAGTTGTCAACTGAAAAGAAACTTTGTGTTCCCTTCAAGCTAGGTGAACGACGGCTTTCACACACACTTATCTCTCAGAACTGAGCATGTGGAGAGACGTTCGTTCATCCAGCACAAAGGGAACGGGTTGCAGGAGAAACCCTTACTCGGGTTTCTCAGTCTGTTTCCTAGTGCCGGTTTGAAGTGCCTGCCGTTTTCACTGTAAAACCGAGTTGGAGCTTGTACCTCCCCATATATATGTATGGAGTGGAGTTGGCAACTGAAAAGAAACTTTGTTTTCCCTTCAATCTAGGTGAAGGACGGCGTTCACACACACTTATCTCTCAGAACTGAGCATGTGGAGAGACGTTCGTTCATCCAGCACAAAGGGAACTGGTTGCAGGGGAAACTCTTACTCTGGTATCTCAGTCTGTTTCCTAGTGCCGGTTTGAAGTGCCTGCCGTTTTCACTGTAAAACCGAGTTGGAGCTTGTACCTGCCCATATATATGTATGGAGTGGAGTTGGCAACTGAAAAGAAACTTTGTGTTCCCTTCAAGCTAGGTGAACGACGGCTTTCACACACACTTATCTCTCAGAACTGAGCATGTGGAGAGACGTTCGTTCATCCAGCACAAAGGGAACGGGTTGCAGGAGAAACCCTTACTCTGGTTTCTCAGTCTGTTTCCTAGTGCCGGTTTGAAGTGTCTGCCGTTTTCACTGTAAAACCGAGTTGGAGCTTGTACCTGCCCATATATATGTATGGAGTGGATTTGGCAACTGAAAAGAAACTTTGTGTTCCCTTCAAGCTAGGTGAAGGTCGGCTTAAACACACACTTATCTCTCAGAACTGAGCATGTGGAGAGACGTTCGTTCATCCAGCACAAAGGGAACGGGTTGCAGGAGAAACCCTTACTCTGGTTTCTCAGTCTGTTTCCTAGTGCCGGTTTGAAGTGCCTGCCGTTTTCACTGTAAAACCGAGTTGGAGCTTGTACCTGCCCATATATATGTATGGAGTGGAGTTGGCAACTGAAAAGAAACTTTGTGTTCCCTTCAAGCTAGGTGAACGACGGCTTTCACACACACTTATCTCTCAGAACTGAGCATGTGGAGAGACGTTCGTTCATCCAGCACAAAGTGAACGGTTTGCAGGAGAAACCCTTACTCTGGTTTCTCAGTCTGTTTCCTAGTGCCGGTTTGATGTGCCTGCCGTTTTCACTGTAAAACCTAGTTGGAGCTTGTACCTCCCCATATATATGTATGGAGTGGAGTTGGCAACTGAAAAGAAACTTTGTTTTCTCTTCAATCTAGGTGAAGGACCGCTTTCACAAACACTTATCTCTCAGAACTGAGCATGTGGAGAGACGTTCGTTCATCCAGCACAAAGGGAACGTGTTGCAGGAGAAACCCTTACTCTGGTTTCTCAGTCTGTTTCCTAGTGCCGGTTTGAAGTGCCTGCCGTTTTCACTGTAAAACCGAGTTGGAGCTTGTACCTGCCCATATATATGTATGGAGTGGAGTTGGCAACTGAAAAGAAACTTTGTGTTCCCTTCAAGCTAGGTGAAGGACGGCTTTCACACACACTTATCTCTCAGAACTGAGCATGTGAAGAGACGTTCGTTCATCCAGCACAAAGGGAACGGGTTGCAGGAGAAACCCTTACTCTGGTTTCTCAGTCTGTTTCCTAGTGCCAGTTTGAAGTGCCTGCCGTTTTCACTGTAAAAAAGAGTTGGAGCTTGTACCTCCCCATATATATGTATGGAGTGGAGTTGGCAACTGAAAAGAAACTTTGTGTTCCCTTCAAGCTAGGTGAAGGACGGCTTTCACACACACTTTTCTCTCAGAACTGAGCATGTGGAGAGACGTTCGTTCATCCAGCACAAAGGGAACGGGTTGCAGGGGAAAACATTACTCTCCTTTCTCAGTCTGTTTCCTAGTGCCGGTTTGAAGTGCCTGCCGTTTTCACTGTAAAACTGAGTTGGAGCTTGTACCTGCCCATATATATGTATGGAGTGGAGTTGGCAATTTAAAAGAAACTTTGTTTTCCCTTCAAGATAGGTGAAGGACGGCTTTCACACACACGTATCTCTCAGAACTGAGCATGTGGAGAGACGTTCGTTCATCCAGCACAAAGGGAACGGGTTGCAGGAGAAACCCTTACTCTGGTTTCTCAGTCTGTTTCCTAGTGCCGGTTTGAAGTGCCTGCCGTTTTCACTGTAAAACCGAGTTGGAGCTTGTACCTGCCCATATATATGTATGGAGTGGAGTTTGCAACTGAAAAGAAACTTTGTGTTCCCTTCAAGCTAGGTGAAGTACGGCTTTAACACACACTTATCTCTCAGAACTGAGCATGTGGAGAGACGTTCGTTCATCCAGCACAAAGGGAACGGGTTGCAGGAGAAACCCTTACTCTGGTTTCTCAGTCTGTTTCCTAGTGCCGGTTTGAAGTGCCTGCCGTTTTCACTGTAAAACCGAGTTGGAGCTTGTACCTGCCCATATATATGTATGGAGTGGAGTTGGCAACTGAAAAGAAACTTTGTGTTCCCTTAAAGCTAGGTGAAGGACGGCTTTCACACACACTTATCTCTCAGAACTGAGCATGTGGAGAGACGTTCGTTCATCCAGCACAAAGGGAACGGGTTGCAGGAGATACCCTTACTCTGGTTTCTCAGTCTGCTTCCTAGTGCCGGTTTGAAGTGCCTGCCGTTTTCACTGTAAAACCGAGTTGGAGCTTGTACCTGCCCATATATATGTATGGAGTGGAGTTTGCAACTGAAAAGAAACTTTGTGTTCCCTTCAAGCTAGGTGAAGGACGGCTTTCACACACACTTATCTCTCAGAACTGAGCATGTGAAGAGACGTTCGTTCATCCAGCACAAAGGGAACGGGTTGCAGGAGAAACCCTTACTCTGGTTTCTCAGTCTGTTTCCTAGTGCCGGTTTGAAGTGCCTGCCGTTTTCACTGTAAAGCCTAGTTAGAGCTTGTACCTCCCCATATATATGTATGGAATGGAGTTGGCAATTGAAAAGAAACTTTGTTTTCCCTTCAAGCTAGGTGAAGGACGGCTTTCACACACACGTATCTCTCAGAACTGAGCATGTGGAGAGACGTTCGTTCATCCAGCACAAAGGGAACGGGTTGCAGGAGAAACCCTTACTCTGGTTTGTCAGTCTGTTTCCTAGTGCCGGTTTGAAGTGCCTGCCGTTTTCACTGTAAAACCGAGTTGGAGCTTGTACCTGCCCATATATATGTATGGAGTGGAGTTTGCAACTGAAAAGAAACTTTGTGTTCCCTTCAAGCTAGGTGAAGTACGGCTTTAACACACACTTATCTCTCAGAACTGAGCATGTGGAGAGACGTTCGTTCATCCAGCACAAAGGGAACGGGTTGCAGGAGAAACCCTTACTCTGGTTTCTCAGTCTGTTTCCTACTGCCGGTTTGAAGTGCCTGCCGTTTTCACTGTAAAACCGAGTTGGAGCTTGTACCTGCCCATATATATGTATGGAGTGGAGTTGGCAACTGAAAAGAAACTTTGTGTTCCCTTCAAGCTAGGTGAAGGACGGCTTTCACACACACTTATCTCTCAGAACTGTGCATGTGGAGAGACGTTCGTTCATCCAGCACAAAGGGAACGGGTTGCAGGAGAAACCCTTACTCTGGTTTCTCAGTCTGTTTCCTAGTGCCGGTTTGAAGTGCCTGCCGTTTTCACTGTAAAGCCGAGTTGGAGCTTGTACCTCCCCATATATATGTATGGAGTGGAGTTTGCAACTGAAAACAAACTTTGTGTTTCCTTCAAGCTATGTGAATGACGGCATTCACACACAATTATCTCTCAGAACTGAGCATGTGGAGAGACGTTCGTTCATCCAGCACAAAGGGAACGGGTTGCAGGAGAAACCCTTACTCTGGTTTCTCAGTCTGTTTCCTAGTGCCGGTTTGAAGTGCCTGCCGTTTTCACTGTAAAGCCGAGTTGGAGCTTGTACCTCCCCATATATATGTATGGAGTAGAGTTGGCAACTGAAAAGAAACTTTGTGTTCCCTTCAAGCTAGGTGAAGGACGGCTTTCACACACACTTATCTCTCAGAACTGAGCATGTGGAGAGACGTTCGTTCATCCAGCACAAAGGGAACGGGTTGCAGGAGAAACCCTTACTCTGGTTTCTCAGTCTGTTTCCTAGTGCCGGTTTGAAGTGTCTGCTGTTTTCACTGTAAAACCGAGTTGGAGCTTGTACCTGCCCATATATATGTATGGAGTGGAGTTGGCAACTGAAAAGAAACTTTGTGTTCCCTTCAAGCTAGGTGAAGGTCGGCTTTAACACACACTTATCTCTCAGAACTGAGCATGTGGAGAGACGTTCGTTCATCCAGCACAAAGGGAACGGGTTGCAGGAGAAACCCTTACTCTGGTTTCTCAGTCTGTTTCCTAGTGCCGGTTTGAAGTGCCTGCCGTTTTCACTGTAAAACCGAGTTGGAGCTTGTACCTGCCCATATATATGTATGGAGTGGAGTTGTCAACTGAAAAGAAACTTTGTGTTCCCTTCAAGGTAGGTGAACGACGGCTTTCACACACACTTATCTCTCAGAACTGAGCATGTGGAGAGACGTTCGTTCATCCAGCACAAAGGGAACGGGTTGCAGGAGAAACCCTTACTCGGGTTTCTCAGTCTGTTTCCTAGTGCCGGTTTGAAGTGCCTGCCGTTTTCACTGTAAAACCGAGTTGGAGCTTGTACCTCCCCATATATATGTATGGAGTGGAGTTGGCAACTGAAAAGAAACTTTGTTTTCCCTTCAATCTAGGTGAAGGACGGCTTTCACACACACTTATCTCTCAGAACTGAGCATGTGGAGAGACGTTCGTTCATCCAGCACAAAGGGAACTGGTTGCAGGAGAAACTCTTACTCTGGTATCTCAGTCTGTTTCCTAGTGCCGGTTTGAAGTGCCTGCCGTTTTCACTGTAAAACCGAGTTGGAGCTTGTACCTGCCCATATATATGTATGGAGTGGAGTTGGCAACTGAAAAGAAACTTTGTGTTCCCTTCAAGCTAGGTGAACGACGGCTTTCACACACACTTATCTCTCAGAACTGAGCATGTGGAGAGACGTTCGTTCATCCAGCACAAAGGGAACGGGTTGCAGGAGAAACCCTTACTCTGGTTTCTCAGTCTGTTTCCTAGTGCCGGTTTGAAGTGTCTGCCGTTTTCACTGTAAAACCGAGTTGGAGCTTGTACCTGCCCATATATATGTATGGAGTGGAGTTGGCAACTGAAAAGAAACTTTGTGTTCCCTTCAAGCTAGGTGAAGGTCGGCTTTAACACACACTTATCTCTCAGAACTGAGCATGTGGAGAGACGTTCGTTCATCCAGCACAAAGGGAACGGGTTGCAGGAGAAACCCTTACTCTGGTTTCTCAGTCTGTTTCCTAGTGCCGGTTTGAAGTGCCTGCCGTTTTCACTGTAAAACCGAGTTGGAGCTTGTACCTGCCCATATATATGTATGGAGTGGAGTTGGCAACTGAAAAGAAACTTTGTGTTCCCTTCAAGCTAGGTGAAGGACGGCTTTCACACACACTTATCTCTCAGAACTGAGCATGTGAAGAGACGTTCGTTCATCCAGCACAAAGGGAACGGGTTGCAGGAGAAACCCTTACTCTGGTTTCTCAGTCTGTTTCCTAGTGCCAGTTTGAAGTGCCTGCCGTTTTCACTGTAAAAAAGAGTTGGAGCTTGTACCTCCCCATATATATGTATGGAGTGGAGTTGGCAACTGAAAAGAAACTTTGTGTTCCCTTCAAGCTAGGTGAAGGACGGCTTTCACACACACTTTTCTCTCAGAACTGAGCATGTGGAGAGACGTTCGTTCATCCAGCACAAAGGGAACGGGTTGCAGGGGAAACCCTTACTCTCCTTTCTCAGTCTGTTTCCTAGTGCCGGTTTGAAGTGCCTGCCGTTTTCACTGTAAAACCGAGTTGGAGCTTGTACCTGCCCATATATATGTATGGAGTGGAGTTGGCAATTTAAAAGAAACTTTGTTTTCCCTTCAAGATAGGTGAAGGACGGCTTTCACACACACGTATCTCTCAGAACTGAGCATGTGGAGAGACGTTCGTTCATCCAGCACAAAGGGAACGGGTTGCAGGAGAAACCCTTACTCTGGTTTCTCAGTCTGTTTCCTAGTGCCGGTTTGAAGTGCCTGCCGTTTTCACTGTAAAACCGAGTTGGAGCTTGTACCTGCCCATATATATGTATGGAGTGGAGTTGGCAACTGAAAAGAAACTTTGTGTTCCCTTCAAGCTAGGTGAAGGACGGCTTTCACACACACTTATCTCTCAGAACTGAGCATGTGAAGAGACGTTCGTTCATCCAGCACAAAGGGAACGGGTTGCAGGAGAAACCCTTACTCTGGTTTCTCAGTCTGTTTCCTAGTGCCAGTTTGAAGTGCCTGCCGTTTTCACTGTAAAAAAGAGTTGGAGCTTGTACCTCCCCATATATATGTATGGAGTGGAGTTGGCAACTGAAAAGAAACTTTGTGTTCCCTTCAAGCTAGGTGAAGGACGGCTTTCACACACACTTTTCTCTCAGAACTGAGCATGTGGAGAGACGTTCGTTCATCCAGCACAAAGGGAACGGGTTGCAGGGGAAACCCTTACTCTCCTTTCTCAGTCTGTTTCCTAGTGCCGGTTTGAAGTGCCTGCCGTTTTCACTGTAAAACTGAGTTGGAGCTTGTACCTGCCCATATATATGTATGGAGTGGAGTTGGCAATTTAAAAGAAACTTTGTTTTCCCTTCAAGATAGGTGAAGGACGGCTTTCACACACACGTATCTCTCAGAACTGAGCATGTGGAGAGACGTTCGTTCATCCAGCACAAAGGGAACGGGTTGCAGGAGAAACCCTTACTCTGGTTTCTCAGTCTGTTTCCTAGTGCCGGTTTGAAGTGCCTGCCGTTTTCACTGTAAAACCGAGTTGGAGCTTGTACCTGCCCATATATATGTATGGAGTGGAGTTTGCAACTGAAAAGAAACTTTGTGTTCCCTTCAAGCTAGGTGAAGTACGGCTTTAACACACACTTATCTCTCAGAACTGAGCATGTGGAGAGACGTTCGTTCATCCAGCACAAAGGGAACGGGTTGCAGGAGAAACCCTTACTCTGGTTTCTCAGTCTGTTTCCTAGTGCCGGTTTGAAGTGCCTGCCGTTTTCACTGTAAAACCGAGTTGGAGCTTGTACCTGCCCATATATATGTATGGAGTGGAGTTGGCAACTGAAAAGAAACTTTGTGTTCCCTTAAAGCTAGGTGAAGGACGGCTTTCACACACACTTATCTCTCAGAACTGAGCATGTGGAGAGACGTTCGTTCATCCAGCACAAAGGGAACGGGTTGCAGGAGATAACCTTACTCTGGTTTCTCAGTCTGCTTCCTAGTGCCGGTTTGAAGTGCCTGCCGTTTTCACTGTAAAACCGAGTTTGAGCTTGTACCTGCCCATATATATGTATGGAGTGGAGTTTGCAACTGAAAAGAAACTTTGTGTTCCCTTCAAGCTAGGTGAAGGACGGCTTTCACACACACTTATCTCTCAGAACTGAGCATGTGAAGAGACGTTCGTTCATCCAGCACAAAGGGAACGGGTTGCAGGAGAAACCCTTACTCTGGTTTCTCAGTCTGTTTCCTAGTGCCGGTTTGAAGTGCCTGCCGTTTTCACTGTAAAGCCTAGTTAGAGCTTGTACCTCCCCATATATATGTATGGAATGGAGTTGGCAATTGAAAAGAAACTTTGTTTTCCCTTCAAGATAGGTGAAGTACGGCTTTCACACACACGTATCTCTCAGAACTGAGCATGTGGAGAGACGTTCGTTCATCCAGCACAAAGGGAACGGGTTGCAGGAGAAACCCTTACTCTGGTTTCTCAGTCTGTTTCCTAGTGCCGGTTTGAAGTGCCTGCCGTTTTCACTGTAAAACCGAGTTGGAGCTTGTACCTGCCCATATATATGTATGGAGTGGAGTTTGCAACTGAAAAGAAACTTTGTGTTCCCTTCAAGCTAGGTGAAGTACGGCTTTAACACACACTTATCTCTCAGAACTGAGCATGTGGAGAGACGTTCGTTCATCCAGCACAAAGGGAACGGGTTGCAGGAGAAACCCTTACTCTGGTTTCTCAGTCTGTTTCCTAGTGCCGGTTTGAAGTGCCTGCCGTTTTCACTGTAAAAACGAGTTGGAGCTTGTACCTGCCCATATATATGTATGGAGTGGAGTTGGCAACTGAAAAGAAACTTTGTGTTCCCTTAAAGCTAGGTGAAGGACGGCTTTCACACACACTTATCTCTCAGAACTGAGCATGTGGAGAGACGTTCGTTCATCCAGCACAAAGGGAACGGGTTGCAGGAGATACCCTTACTCTGGTTTCTCAGTCTGCTTCCTAGTGCCGGTTTGAAGTGCCTGCCGTTTTCACTGTAAAAACGAGTTGGAGCTTGTACCTGCCCATATATATGTATGGAGTGGAGTTTGCAACTGAAAAGAAACTTTGTGTTCCCTTCAAGCTAGGTGAAGGACGGCTTTCACACACACTTATCTCTCAGAACTGAGCATGTGAAGAGACGTTCGTTCATCCAGCACAAAGGGAACGGGTTGCAGGAGAAACCCTTACTCTGGTTTCTCAGTCTGTTTCCTAGTGCCGGTTTGAAGTGCCTGCCGTTTTCACTGTAAAGCCTAGTTAGAGCTTGTACCTCCCCATATATATGTATGGAATGGATTTGGCAATTGAAAAGAAACTTTGTTTTCCCTTCAAGCTAGGTGAAGGACGGCTTTCACACACACGTATCTCTCAGAACTGAGCATGTGGAGAGACGTTCGTTCATCCAGCACAAAGGGAACGGGTTGCAGGAGAAACCCTTACTCTGGTTTCTCAGTCTGTTTCCTAGTGCCGGTTTGAAGTGCCTGCCGTTTTCACTGTAAAACCGAGTTGGAGCTTGTACCTGCCCATATATATGTATGGAGTGGAGTTTGCAACTGAAAAGAAACTTTGTGTTCCCTTCAAGCTAGGTGAAGTACGGCTTTAACACACACTTATCTCTCAGAACTGAGCATGTGGAGAGACGTTCGTTCATCCAGCACAAAGGGAACGGGTTGCAGGAGAAACCCTTACTCTGGTTTCTCAGTCTGTTTCCTACTGCCGGTTTGAAGTGCCTGCCGTTTTCACTGTAAAACCGAGTTGGAGCTTGTACCTGCCCATATATATGTATGGAGTGGAGTTGGCAACTGAAAAGAAACTTTGTGTTCCCTTCAAGCTAGGTGAAGGACGGCTTTCACACACACTTATCTCTCAGAACTGTGCATGTGGAGAGACGTTCGTTCATCCAGCACAAAGGGAACGGGTTGCAGGAGAAACCCTTACTCTGGTTTCTCAGTCTGTTTCCAAGTGCCGGTTTGAAGTGCCTGCCGTTTTCACTGTAAAGCCGAGTTGGAGCTTGTACCTCCCCATATATATGTATGGAGTGGAGTTTGCAACTGAAAACAAACTTTGTGTTTCCTTCAAGCTAGGTGAATGACGGCATTCACACACAATTATCTCTCAGAACTGAGCATGTGGAGAGACGTTCGTTCATCCAGCACAAAGGGAACGGGTTGCAGGAGAAACCCTTACTCTGGTTTCTCAGTCTGTTTCCTAGTGCCGGTTTGAAGTGCCTGCCGTTTTCACTGTAAAGCCGAGTTGGAACTTGTACCTCCCCATATATATGTATGGAGTAGAGTTGGCAACTGAAAAGAAACTTTGTGTTCCCTTCAAGCTAGGTGAAGGACGGCTTTCACACACACTTATCTCTCAGAACTGAGCATGTGGAGAGACGTTCGTTCATCCAGCACAAAGGGAACGGGTTGCAGGAGAAACCCTTACTCTGGTTTCTCAGTCTGTTTCCTAGTGCCGGTTTGAAGTGTCTGCCGTTTTCACTGTAAAACCGAGTTGGAGCTTGTACCTGCCCATATATATGTATGGAGTGGAGTTGGCAACTGAAAAGAAACTTTGTGTTCCCTTCAAGCTAGGTGAAGGTCGGCTTTAACACACACTTATCTCTCAGAACTGAGCATGTGGAGAGACGTTCGTTCATCCAGCACAAAGGGAACGGGTTGCAGGAGAAACCCTTACTCAGGTTTCTCAGTCTGTTTCCTAGTGCCGGTTTGAAGTGCCTGCCGTTTTCACTGTAAAACCGAGTTGGAGCTTGTACCTGCCCATATATATGTATGGAGTGGAGTTGTCAACTGAAAAGAAACTTTGTGTTCCCTTCAAGCTAGGTGAACGACGGCTTTCACACACACTTATCTCTCAGAACTGAGCATGTGGAGAGACGTTCGTTCATCCAGCACAAAGGGAACGGGTTGCAGGAGAAACCCTTTCTCGGGTTTCTCAGTCTGTTTCCTAGTGCCGGTTTGAAGTGCCTGCCGTTTTCACTGTAAAACCGAGTTGGAGCTTGTACCTCCCCATATATATGTATGGAGTGGAGTTGGCAACTGAAAAGAAACTTTGTTTTCCCTTCAATCTAGGTGAAGGACGGCTTTCACACACACTTATCTCTCAGAACTGAGCATGTGGAGAGACGTTCGTTCATCCAGCACAAAGGGAACTGGTTGCAGGAGAAACTCTTACTCTGGTATCTCAGTCTGTTTCCTAGTGCCGGTTTGAAGTGCCTGCCGTTTTCACTGTAAAACCGAGTTGGAGCTTGTACCTGCCCATATATATGTATGGAGTAGAGTTGGCAACTGAAAAGAAACTTTGTGTTCCCTTCAAGCTAGGTGAACGACGGCTTTCACACACACTTATCTCTCAGAACTGAGCATGTGGAGAGACGTTCGTTCATCCAGCACAAAGGGAACGGGTTGCAGGAGAAACCCTTACTCTGGTTTCTCAGTCTGTTTCCTAGTGCCGGTTTGAAGTGTCTGCCGTTTTCACTGTAAAACCGAGTTGGAGCTTGTACATGCCCATATATATGTATGGAGTGGAGTTGGCAACTGAAAAGAAACTTTGTGTTCCCTTCAAGCTAGGTGAAGGTCGGCTTTAACACACACTTATCTCTCAGAACTGAGCATGTGGAGAGACGTTCGTTCATCCAGCACAAAGGGAACGGGTTGCAGGAGAAACCCTTACTCTGGTTTCTCAGTCTGTTTCCTAGTGCCGGTTTGAAGTGCCTGCCGTTTTCACTGTAAAACCGAGTTGGAGCTTGTACCTGCCCATATATATGTATGGAGTGGAGTTGGCAACTGAAAAGAAACTTTGTGTTCCCTTCAAGCTAGGTGAACGACGGCTTTCACACACACTTATCTCTCAGAACTGAGCATGTGGAGAGACGTTCGTTCATCCAGCACAAAGGGAACGGGTTGCAGGAGAAACCCTTACTCTGGTTTCTCAGTCTGTTTCCTAGTGCCAGTTTGAAGTGCCTGCCGTTTTCACTGTAAAAAAGAGTTGGAGCTTGTACCTCCCCATATATATGTATGGAGTGGAGTTGGCAACTGAAAAGAAACTTTGTGTTCCCTTCAAGCTAGGTGAAGGACGGCTTTCACACACACTTTTCTCTCAGAACTGAGCATGTGGAGAGACGTTCGTTCATCCAGCACAAAGGGAACGGGTTGCAGGGGAAACCCTTACTCTCCTTTCTCAGTCTGTTTCCTAGTGCCGGTTTGAAGTGCCTGCCGTTTTCACTGTAAAACTGAGTTGGAGCTTGTACCTGCCCATATATATGTATGGAGTGGAGTTGGCAATTTAAAAGAAACTTTGTTTTCCCTTCAAGATAGGTGAAGGACGGCTTTCACACACACGTATCTCTCAGAACTGAGCATGTGGAGAGACGTTCGTTCATCCAGCACAAAGGGAACGGGTTGCAGGAGAAACCCTTACTCTGGTTTCTCAGTCTGTTTCCTAGTGCCGGTTTGAAGTGCCTGCCGTTTTCACTGTAAAACCGAGTTGGAGCTTGTACCTGCCCATATATATGTATGGAGTGGAGTTTGCAACTGAAAAGAAACTTTGTGTTCCATTCAAGCTAGGTGAAGTACGGCTTTAACACACACTTATCTCTCAGAACTGAGCATGTGGAGAGACGTTCGTTCATCCAGCACAAAGGGAACGGGTTGCAGGAGAAACCCTTACTCTGGTTTCTCAGTCTGTTTCCTAGTGCCGGTTTGAAGTGCCTGCCGTTTTCACTGTAAAACCGAGTTGGAGCTTGTACCTGCCCATATATATGTATGGAGTGGAGTTGGCAACTGAAAAGAAACTTTGTGTTCCCTTAAAGCTAGGTGAAGGACGGCTTTCACACACACTTATCTCTCAGAACTGAGCATGTGGAGAGACGTTCGTTCATCCAGCACAAAGGGAACGGGTTGCAGGAGATACCCTTACTCTGGTTTCTCAGTCTGCTTCCTAGTGCCGGTTTGAAGTGCCTGCCGTTTTCACTGTAAAACCGAGTTGGAGCTTGTACCTGCCCATATATATGTATGGAGTGGAGTTTGCAACTGAAAAGAAACTTTGTGTTCCCTTCAAGCTAGGTGAAGGACGGCTTTCACACACACTTATCTCTCAGAACTGAGCATGTGAAGAGACGTTCGTTCATCCAGCACAAAGGGAACGGGTTGCAGGAGAAACCCTTACTCTGGTTTCTCAGTCTGTTTCCTAGTGCCGGTTTGAAGTGCCTGCCGTTTTCACTGTAAAGCCTAGTTAGAGCTTGTACCTCCCCATATATATGTATGGAATGGAGTTGGCAATTGAAAAGAAACTTTGTTTTCCCTTCAAGCTAGGTGAAGGACGGCTTTCACACACACGTATCTCTCAGAACTGAGCATGTGGAGAGACGTTCGTTCATCCAGCACAAAGGGAACGGGTTGCAGGAGAAACCCTTACTCTGGTTTCTCAGTCTGTTTCCTAGTGCCGGTTTGAAGTGCCTGCCGTTTTCACTGTAAAACCGAGTTGGAGCTTGTACCTGCCCATATATATGTATGGAGTGGAGTTTGCAACTGAAAAGAAACTTTGTGTTCCCTTCAAGCTAGGTGAAGTACGGCTTTAACACACACTTATCTCTCAGAACTGAGCATGTGGAGAGACGTTCGTTCATCCAGCACAAAGGGAACGGGTTGCAGGAGAAACCCTTACTCTGGTTTCTCAGTCTGTTTCCTACTGCCGGTTTGAAGTGCCTGCCGTTTTCACTGTAAAACCGAGTTGGAGCTTGTACCTGTCCATATATATGTATGGAGTGGAGTTGGCAACTGAAAAGAAACTTTGTGTTCCCTTCAAGCTAGGTGAAGGACGGCTTTCACACACACTTATCTCTCAGAACTGTGCATGTGGAGAGACGTTCGTTCATCCAGCACAAAGGGAACGGGTTGCAGGAGAAACCCTTACTCTGGTTTCTCAGTCTGTTTCCTAGTGCCGGTTTGAAGTGCCTGCCGTTTTCACTGTAAAGCCGAGTTGGAGCTTGTACCTCCCCATATATATGTATGGAGTGGAGTTTGCAACTGAAAACAAACTTTGTGTTTCCTTCAAGCTAGGTGAATGACGGCATTCACACACAATTATCTCTCAGAACTGAGCATGTGGAGAGACGTTCGTTCATCCAGCACAAAGGGAACGGGTTGCAGGAGAAACCCTTACTCTGGTTTCTCAGTCTGTTTCCTAGTGCCGGTTTGAAGTGCCTGCCGTTTTCACTGTAAAGCCGAATTGGAGCTTGTACCTCCCCATATATATGTATGGAGTAGAGTTGGCAACTGAAAAGAAACTTTGTGTTCCCTTCAAGCTAGGTGAAGGCTTTCACACACACTTATCTCTCAGAACTGAGCATGTGGAGAGACTTTCGTTCATCCAGCACAAAGGGAACGGTTTACAGGAGAAACCATTACTCTGGATTCTCAGTCTGTTTCCTAGTGCCGGTTTGAAGTGCCTGCCGTTTTCACTGTAAAGCCGTGTTAGAGCTTGTACCTCCCCATATATATGTATGGAGTGGAGTTTGCAACTGAAAAGAAACTTTGTGTTCCCTTCAAGCTAGGTGAAGGACGGCTTTCACACACACTTATCTCTCAGAACTGAGCATGTGGAGAGACGTTCGTTCATCCAGCACAAAGGGAACGGGTTGCAGGAGAAACCCTTACTCTGGTTTCTCAGTCTGATTCCTACTTCCGGTTTGAAGTGCCTGCCGTTTTCACTGTAAAACCGAGTTGGAGCTTGTACCTGCCCATATATATGTATGGAATGGAGTTGGCAACTGAAAAGAAACTTTGTGTTCCCTTCAAGGTAGGTGAAGGACGGCTTTCACACACACTTATCTCTCAGAACTGAGCATGTGGAGAGACGTTCGTTCATCCAGCACAAAGGGAACGGGCTGCAGGAGAAACCCTTACTCTGGTTTCTCAGTCTGTTTCCTAGGGCCGGTTTGAAGTGCCTGCCGTTTTCACTGTAAAGCCGAGTTGGAGTTTGTACCTCCCCATATATATGTATGGAGTGGAGTTGGCAACTGAAAAGAAACTTTGTGTTCCCTTCAAGCTAGGTGAAGGACGGCTTTCACACACACTTATCTCTCAGAACTGAGCATGTGGAGAGACGTTCGTTCATCCAGCACAAAGGGAACGGGTTGCAGGAGAAACCCTTACTCTGGTTTCTCAGTCTGTTTCCTAGTGCCGGTTTGAAGTGCCTGCCGTTTTCACTGTAAAGCCGAGTTGGAGCTTGTACCTCCCCATATATATGTATGGAGTGGAGTTTGCAACTGAAAAGAAACTTTGTGTTCCCTTCAAGCTAGGTGAAGTACGGCTTTAACACACACTTATCTCTCAGAACTGAGCATGTGGAGAGACGTTCGTTCATCCAGCACAAAGGGAACGGGTTGAAGGAGAAACCCTTACTCTGGTTTCTCAGGCTGTTTCCTAGTGCCGGTTTGAAGTGCCTGCCGTTTTCACTGTAAAACCGAGTTGGAGCTTGTACCTGCCCATATATATGTATGGAGTGGAGTTTGCAACTGAAAAGAAACTTTGTGTTCCCTTCAAGCTAGGTGAGGGACGGCTTTCACACACACTTATCTATCAGAACAGAGCATGTGGAGAGACGTTCGTTCATCCAGCACAAAGCGAACGGGTTGCAGGAGAAACCCTTACTCTGGTTTCTCAGTCTGTTTCCTACTGCCGGTTTGAAGTGCCTGCCGTTTTCACTGTAAAACCGAGTTGGAGCTTGTACCTGCCCATATATATGTATGGAGTGGAGTTGGCAACTGAAAAGAAATTTTGTGTTCCCTTCAAGCTAGGTGAAGGACGGCTTTCACACACACTTATCTCTCAGAACTGAGCATGTGGAGAGACGTTCGTTCATCCAGCACAAAGGGAACGGGTTGCAGGAGATACCCTTACTCTGGTTTCTCAGTCTGTTTCCTAGTGCCGGTTTGAAGTGCCTGCCGTTTTCACTGTAAAACCGAGTTGGAGCTTGTACCTGCCCATATATATGTATGGAGTGGAGTTTGCAACTGAAAAGAAACTTTGTGTTCCCTTCAAGCTAGGTGAAGGACGGCTTTCACACACACTTATCTCTCAGAACTGAGCATGTGAAGAGACGTTCGTTCATCCAGCTCAAAGGGAACGGGTTGCAGGAGAAACCCTTACTCTGGTTTCTTAGTCTGTTTCCTATTGCCGGTTTGAAGTGCCTGCCGTTTTCACTGTAAAGCCTAGTTATAGCTTGTACCTCCCCATATATATGTATGGAGTGGAGTTTGCAACTGAAAAGAAACTTTGTGTTCCCGTCAAGCTCGGTGAAGGACGGCTTTCACACACACTTATCTCTCAGAACTGAGCATGTGGAGAGACGTTCGTTCATCCAGCACAAAGGGAACGGGTTGCAGGAGAAACCCTTACTCTGGTTTCTCAGTCTGTTTCCTAGTGCCGGTTTGAAGTGCCTGCCGTTTTCACTGTAAAGCCGAGTTGGAGCTTGTACCACCCCATATATATGTATGGAGTGGATTTTGCAACTGAAAACAAACTTTGTGTTTCCTTCAAGCTAGGTGAATGATGGCATTCACACACACTTATCTCTCAGAACTGAGCATGTGGAGAGACGTTCGTTCATCCAGCACAAAGGGAACGGGTTGCAGGAGAAACCCTTACTCTGGTTTCTCAGTCTGTTTCCTAGTGCCGGTTTGAAGTGCCTGCCGTTTTCACTGTAAAGCCGAGTTGGAGCTTGTACCTCCCCATATATATGTATGGAGTAGAGTTGGCAACTGAAAAGAAACTTTGTGTTCCCTTCAAGCTAGGTGAAGGACGGCTTTCACACACACTTATCTCTCAGAACTGAGCATGTGGAGAGACGTTCGTTCATCCAGCACAAAGTGAACGGGTTGCAGGAGAAACCCTTACTCTGGTTTCTCAGGCTGTTTCCCTGTGCCGGTTTGAAGTGCATGCCGTTTTCACTGTAAAGCCGAGTTGGAGCTTGTACCTCCCCATATATATGTATGGAGTGGAGTTGGCAAATGAAAAGAAACTTTGTGTTCCCTTCAAGCTAGGTGAGGGACGGCTTTCACACACACTTATCTCTCAGAACTGAGCATGTGGAGAGACGTTCGTTCATCCAGCACAAAGGGAACGGTTTACAGGAGAAACCCTTACTCTGGTTTCTCAGTCTGTTTCCTAGTGCCGGTTTGAAGTGCCTGCAGTTTTCACTGGAAAGCCGAGTTAGAGCTTGTACCTCCCCATATATATGTATGGAGTGGAGTTTGCAAATGAAAAGGAACTTTGTGTTCCCGTCAAGCTAGGTGAAGGACGGCTTTCACACACACTTATCTCTCAGAACTGAGCATGTGGAGAGACGTTCGTTCATCCAGCACAAAGGGAACGGGTTGCAGGAGAAACCCTTACTCTGGTTTCTCAGTCTGTTTCCTAGTTCCGGTTTGAAGTGCCTGCCGTTTTCACTGTAAAGCCGAGTTGGAGCTTGTACCTCCCCATATATATGTATGGAGTGGAGTTTGCAACTGAAAAGAAACTTTGTGTTCCCTTCAAGCTAGGTGAAGTACGGCTTTAACACACACTTATCTCTCAGAACTGAGCATGTGGAGAGACGTTCGTTCATCCAGCACAAAGGGAACGGGTTGCAGGAGAAACCCTTACTCTGGTTTCTCAGTCTGTTTCCTAGTGCCGGTTTGAAGTGCCTGCCGTTTTCACTGTAAAGCCGAGTTGGAGCTTGTACCACCCCATATATATGTATGGAGTGGATTTTGCAACTGAAAACAAACTTTGTGTTTCCTTCAAGCTAGGTGAATGATGGCATTCACACACACTTATCTCTCAGAACTGAGCATGTGGAGAGACGTTCGTTCATCCAGCACAAAGGGAACGGGTTGCAGGAGAAACCCTTACTCTGGTTTCTCAGTCTGTTTCCTAGTGCCGGTTTGAAGTGCCTGCCGTTTTCACTGTAAAGCCGAGTTGGAGCTTGTACCTCCCCATATATATGTATGGAGTAGAGTTGGCAACTGAAAAGAAACTTTGTGTTCCCTTCAAGCTAGGTGAAGGACGGCTTTCACACACACTTATCTCTCAGAACTGAGCATGTGGAGAGACGTTCGTTCATCCAGCACAAAGTGAACGGGTTGCAGGAGAAACCCTTACTCTGGTTTCTCAGGCTGTTTCCCTGTGCCGGTTTGAAGTGCATGCCGTTTTCACTGTAAAGCCGAGTTGGAGCTTGTACCTCCCCATATATATGTATGGAGTGGAGTTGGCAAATGAAAAGAAACTTTGTGTTCCCTTCAAGCTAGGTGAGGGACGGCTTTCACACACACTTATCTCTCAGAACTGAGCATGTGGAGAGACGTTCGTTCATCCAGCACAAAGGGAACGGTTTACAGGAGAAACCCTTACTCTGGTTTCTCAGTCTGTTTCCTAGTGCCGGTTTGAAGTGCCTGCAGTTTTCACTGGAAAGCCGAGTTAGAGCTTGTACCTCCCCATATATATGTATGGAGTGGAGTTTGCAAATGAAAAGGAACTTTGTGTTCCCGTCAAGCTAGGTGAAGGACGGCTTTCACACACACTTATCTCTCAGAACTGAGCATGTGGAGAGACGTTCGTTCATCCAGCACAAAGGGAACGGGTTGCAGGAGAAACCCTTACTCTGGTTTCTCAGTCTGTTTCCTAGTTCCGGTTTGAAGTGCCTGCCGTTTTCACTGTAAAGCCGAGTTGGAGCTTGTACCTCCCCATATATATGTATGGAGTGGAGTTTGCAACTGAAAAGAAACTTTGTGTTCCCTTCAAGCTAGGTGAAGTACGGCTTTAACACACACTTATCTCTCAGAACTGAGCATGTGGAGAGACGTTCGTTCATCCAGCACAAAGGGAACGGGTTGAAGGTGAAACCCTTACTCTGGTTTCTCAGTCTGTTTCCTAGTGCCGGTTTGAAGTGCCTGCCGTTTTCACTGTAAAACCGAGTTGGAGCTTGTACCTGCCCATATATATGTATGGAGTGGAGTTTGCAACTGAAAAGAAACTTTGTGTTCCCCTCAAGCTAGGTGAAGTATGGCTTTAACACACACTTATCTATCAGAACAGAGCATGTGGAGAGACGTTCGTTCATCCAGCACAAAGGGAACGGGTTGCAGGAGAAACCCTTACTCTGGTTTCTCAGTCTGTTTCCTAGTGCCGGTTTGAAGTGCCTGCCGTTTTCACTGTAAAACCGAGTTGGAGCTTGTACCTGCCCATATATATGTATGGAGTGGAGTTGGCAACTGAAAAGAAATTTTGTGTTCCCTTCAAGCTAGGTGAAGGACGGCTTTAACACACACTTATCTCTCAGAACTGAGCATGTGGAGAGACGTTCGTTCATCCAGCACAAAGGGAACGGGTTGCAGGAGATACCCTTACTCTGGTTTCTCAGTCTGTTTCCTAGTGCCGGTTTGAAGTGCCTGCCGTTTTCACTGTAAAACCGAGTTGGAGCTTGTACCTGCCCATATATATGTATGGAGTGGAGTTTGCAACTGAAAAGAAACTTTGTGTTCCCTTCAAGCTAGGTGAAGGACGGCTTTCACACACACTTATCTCTCAGAACTGAGCATGTGAAGAGACGTTCGTTCATCCAGCTCAAAGGGAACGGGTTGCAGGAGAAACCCTTACTCTGGTTTCTTAGTCTGTTTCCTAGTGCCGGTTTGAAGTGCCTGCCGTTTTCACTGTAAAGCCTAGTTAGAGCTTGTACCTCCCCATATATATGTATGGAGTGTAGTTTGCTACTGAAAAGAAACTTTGTGTTCCCGTCAAGCTAGGTGAAGGACGGCTTTCACACACACTTATCTCTCAGAACTGAGCATGTGGAGAGACGTTCGTTCATTAAGCACAAAGGGAACGGGTTGCAGGAGAAACCCTTACTCTGGTTTCTCAGTCTGTTTCCTAGTGCCGGTTTGAAGTGCCTGCCGTTTTCACTGTAAAGCCGAGTTGGAGCTTGTACCACCCCATATATATGTATGGAGTGGATTTTGCAACTGAAAACAAACTTTGTGTTTCCTTCAAGCTAGGTGAATGACGGCATTCACACACACTTATCTCTCAGAACTGAGCATGTGGAGAGACGTTCGTTCATCCAGCACAAAGGGAACCGGTTGCAGGAGAAACCCTTAATCTGGTTTCTCAGTCTGTTTCCTAGTGCCGGTTTGAAGTGCCTGCCGTTTTCACTGTAAAGCCGAGTTGGAGCTTGTACCTCCCCATATATATGTATGGAGTGGAGTTGGCAACTGAAAAGAAACTTTGTGTTCCCTTCAAGCTAGGTGAAGTCGGCTTTCACACACACTTATCTCTCAGAACTGAGCATGTGGAGAGACGTTCGTTCATCCAGCACAAAGGGAACGGGTTACAGGAGAAACCCTTACTCTGGTTTCTCAGTCTGTTTCCTAGTGCCGATTTGAAGTGCCTGCCGTTTTCACTGTAAAGCCGAGTTGGAGCTTGTACCTCCCCATATATATGTATGGAATGGAGTTGGCAAATGAAAAGAAACTTTGTGTTCCCTTCAAGCTAGGTGAGGGACGGCTTTCACACACACTTATCTCTCAGAACTGAGCATGTGGAGAGACGTTCGTTCATCCAGCACAAAGGGAACGGTTTACAGGAGAAACCCTTACTCTGGTTTCTCAGTCTGTTTCCTAGTGCCGGTTTGAAGTGCCTGCAGTTTTCACTGGAAAGCCGAGTTAGAGCTTGTACCTCCCCATATATATGTATGGAGTGGAGTTTGCAAATGAAAAGGAACTTTGTGTTCCCGTCAAGCTAGGTGAAGGACGGCTTTCACACACACTTATCTCTCAGAACTGAGCATGTGGAGAGACGTTCGTTCATCCAGCACAAAGGGAACGGGTTGCAGGAGAAACCCTTACTCTGGTTTCTCAGTCTGTTTCCTAGTTCCGGTTTGAAGTGCCTGCCGTTTTCACTGTAAAGCCGAGTTGGAGCTTGTACCTCCCCATATATATGTATGGAGTGGAGTTTGCAACTGAAAAGAAACTTTGTGTTCCCTTCAAGCTAGGTGAAGTACGGCTTTAACACACACTTATCTCTCAGAACTGAGCATGTGGAGAGACGTTCGTTCATCCAGCACAAAGGGAACGGGTTGAAGCTGAAACCCTTACTCTGGTTTCTCAGTCTGTTTCCTAGTGCCGGTTTGAAGTGCCTGCCGTTTTCACTGTAAAACCGAGTTGGAGCTTGTACCTGCCCATATATATGTATGGAGTGGAGTTTGCAACTGAAAAGAAACTTTGTGTTCCCCTCAAGCTAGGTGAAGTATGGCTTTAACACACACTTATCTATCAGAACAGAGCATGTGGAGAGACGTTCGTTCATCCAGCACAAAGGGAAAGGGTTGCAGGAGAAACCCTTTCTCTGGTTTCTCAGTCTGTTTCCTAGTGCCGGTTTGAAGTGCCTGCCGTTTTCACTGTAAAACCGAGTTGGAGCTTGTACCTGCCCATATATATGTATGGAGTGGAGTTGGCAACTGAAAAGAAATTTTGTGTTCCCTTCAAGCTAGGTGAAGGACGGCTTTCACACACACTTATCTCTCAGAACTGAGCATGTGGAGAGACGTTCGTTCATCCAGCACAAAGGGAACGGGTTGCAGGAGATACCCTTACTCTGGTTTCTCAGTCTGTTTCCTAGTGCCGGTTTGAAGTGCCTGCCGTTTTCACTGTAAAACCGAGTTGGAGCTTGTACCTGCCCATATATATGTATGGAGTGGAGTTTGCAACTGAAAAGAAACTTTGTGTTCCCTTCAAGCTAGGTGAAGGACGGCTTTCACACACACTTATCTCTCAGAACTGAGCATGTGAAGAGACGTTCGTTCATCCAGCTCAAAGGGAACGGGTTGCAGGAGAAACCCTTACTCTGGTTTCTTAGTCTGTTTCCTAGTGCCGGTTTGAAGTGCCTGCCGTTTTCACTGTAAAGCCTAGTTAGAGCTTGTACCTCCCCATATATATGTATGGAGTGTAGTTTGCTACTGAAAAGAAACTTTGTGTTCCCGTCAAGCTAGGTGAAGGACGGCTTTCACACACACTTATCTCTCAGAACTGAGCATGTGGAGAGACGTTCGTTCATTAAACACAAAGGGAACGGGTTGCAGGAGAAACCCTTACTCTGGTTTCTCAGTCTGTTTCCTAGTGCCGGTTTGAAGTGCCTGCCGTTTTCACTGTAAAGCCGAGTTGGAGCTTGTACCACCCCATATATATGTATGGTGTGGATTTTGCAACTGAAAACAAACTTTGTGTTTCCTTCAAGCTAGGTGAATGACGGCATTCACACACACTTATCTCTCAGAACTGAGCATGTGGAGAGACGTTCGTTCATCCAGCACAAAGGGAACCGGTTGCAGGAGAAACCCTTACTCTGGTTTCTCAGTCTGTTTCCTAGTGCCGGTTTGAAGTGCCTGCCGTTTTCACTGTAAAGCCGAGTTGGAGCTTGTACCTCCCCATATATATGTATGGAGTGGAGTTGGCATATGAAAAGAAACTTTGTGTTCCCTTCAAGCTAGGTGAGGGACGGCTTTCAAACACACTTATCTCTCAGAACTGAGCATGTGGAGAGACGTTCGTTCATCCAGCACAAAGGGAACGGTTTACAGGTGAAACCCTTACTCTGGTTTCTCAGTCTGTTTCCTAGTGCCGGTTTGAAGTGCCTGCAGTTTTCACTGGAAAGCCGAGTTAGAGCTTGTACCTCCCCATATATATGTATGGAGTGGAGTTTGCAAATGAAAAGGAACTTTGTGTTCCCGTCAAGCTAGGTGAATGACGGCTTTCACACACACTTATCTCTCAGAACTGAGCATGAGGAGAGACGTTCGTTCATCCAGCACAAAGGGAACGGTTTGCAGGAGAAACCCTTACTCTGGTTTCTCAGTCTGTTTCCTAGTGCCGGTTTGAAGTGCCTGCCGTTTTCACTGTAAAACCGAGTTGGAGCTTGTACCTCCCCATATATATGTGTGGAGTGGAGTTTGCAACTGAAAAGAAACTTTGTGTTCCCTTCAAGCAAGGTGAAGGACGGCTTTCACACACACTTATCTCTCAGAACTGAGCATGTGGAGAGACTTTCGTTCATCCAGCACAAAGGGAACGGGTTGCAGGAGAAACCCTTACTCTGGTTTCTCAGTCTGTTTCCTAGTTCCGGTATGAAGTGCCTGCCGTTTTCACTGTAAAGCCGAGTTGGAGCTTGTACCTCCCCATATATATGTATGGAGTGGAGTTTGCAACTGAAAAGAAACTTGGTGTTCCCTTCAAGCTAGGTGAAGGACGGCTTTCACACACACTTATCTCTCAGAACTGATCATGTGGAGAGACGTTCGTTCATCCAGCACAAAGGGAACGGGTTGCAGGAGAAACCCTTACTCTGGTTTCTCAGTCTGTTTCCTAGTGCCGGTTTGAAGTGCCTGCCGTTTTCACTGTAAAGCCGAGTTGGAGCTTGTACCTCCCCATATATATGTATGGAGTGGAGTTGGCATCTGAAAAGAAACTTTGTGTTCCCTTCAAGCTAGGTGAAGGACGGCTTTCACACACACTTATCTCTCAGAACTGAACATGTGGAGAGACGTTCGTTCATCCATCACAAAGGGAACGGGTTGCAGGAGAAACCCTTACTCTGGTTTCGCAGTCTGTTTCCTAGTGCCGGTTTGAAGTGCCTGCCGTTTTCACTGTAAAGCCGAGTTGGAGCTTGTACCTCCCCATATATATGTATGGAGTGGAGTTGGCAACTGAAAAGAAACTTTGTGTTCCCTTCAAGCTAGGTGAAGGACGGCTTTCACACACACTTATCTCTCAGAACTGAGCATGTGGAGAGACGTTCGTTCATCCAGCACAAAGGGAAAGGTTTGCAGGAGAAACCCTTACTCTGGTTTCTCAGTCTGTTTCCTAGTGCCGGTTTGAAGTGCCTGCCGTTTTCACTGTAAAACCGAGTTGGAGCTTGTACCTCCCCATATATATGTATGGAGTGGAGTTGGCAACTGAAAAGAAACTTTGTGTTCCCTTCAAGCTAGGTGAAGTCGGCTTTCACACACACTTATCTCTCAGAACTGAGCATGTGGAGAGACGTTCGTTCATCCAGCACAAAGGGAACGGGTTACAGGAGAAACCCTTACTCTGGTTTCTCAGTCTGTTTCCTAGTGCCGATTTGAAGTGCCTGCCGTTTTCACTGTAAAGCCGAGTTAGAGCTTGTACCCCCATATATATGTATGGAGTGGAGTTTGCAACTGAAAAGAAACTTTGTGTTCCCGTCAAGCTAGGTGAAGGACGGCTTTCACACACACTTATCTCTCAGAACTGAGCATGTGGAGAGACGTTCGTTCATCCAGCACAAAGGGAACGGGTTGCAGGAGAAACCCTTACTCTGGTTTCTCAGTCTGTTTCCTACTGCCGGTTTGAAGTGCCTGCAGTTTTCACTGTAAAGCCGAGTTGGAGCTTGTACCTCCCCATATATATGTATGGAGTGGAGTTGGCATCTGAAAAGAAACTTTGTGTTCCCTTCAAGCTAGGTGAAGGACGGCTTTCACACACACTTATCTCTCAGAACTGAGCATGTGGAGAGACGTTCGTTCATCCAGCACAAAGGGAACGGGTTGCAGGAGAAACCCTAACTCTGGTTCTCAGTCTGTTTCCTAGTGCCGGTTTGAAGTGCCTGCCGTTTTCACTGTAAAGCCGAGTTGGAGCTTGTACCTCCCCATATATATGTATGGAGTGGAGTTTGCAACTGAAAAGAAATTTTGTGTTCCCTTCAAGCTAGGTGAAGGACGGCTTTCACACACACTTATCTCTCAGAACTGAGCATGTGGAGAGACGATCGTTCATCCAGCACAAATGGAACGGGTTGCAGGAGAAACCCTTACTCTGGTTTCTCAGTCTGTTTCCTAGTGCCGGTTTGAAGTGCCTGCCGTTTTCACTGTAAAACCGAGTTGGAGCTTGTACCTCCCCATATATATGTATGGAGTGGAGTTGGCAACTGAAAAGAAACTTTGTGTTCCCCTCAAGCTAGGTTAAGGACGGCTTTCACACACACTTATCTCTCAGAACTGAGCATGTGGAGAGACGTTCGTTCATCCAGCACAAAGGGAACGGGTTGCAGGAGAAACCCTTACTCTGGTTTCTCAGTCTGTTTCCTACTGCCGGTTTGAAGTGCCTGCCGTTTTCACTGTAAAACCGAGTTGGAGCTTGTACCACCCCATATATATTTATGGAGTGTAGTTGGCATCTGAAAAGAAATTTTGTGTTCCCTTCAAGCTAGGTGAAGGACGGCTTTCACACACAATTATCTCTCAGAACTGAGCATGTGGACAGACGTTCGTTCATCCAGCACAAATGGAACGGTTTGCAGGTGAAACCCTTACTCTGGTTTCTCAGTCTGTTTCCTAGTGCCGGTTTGAAGTGCCTGCCGTTTTCACTGTAAAACCGAGTTGGAGCTTGTACCTCCCCATATATATGTATGGAGTGGAGTTGGCAACTGAAAAGAAACTTTGTGTTCCCTTCAAGCTAGGTGAAGGACGGCTTTCACACACACTTATCTCTCAGAACTGAGCATGTGGAGAGACGTTCGTTCATCCAGCACAAAGGGAACGGGTTACAGGAGAAACCCTTACTCTGGTTTCTCAGTCTGTTTCCTAGTGCCGGTTTGAAGTGCCTGCCGTTTTCACTGTAAAGCCGAGTTAGAGATTGTACCTCCCCATATATATGTATGGAGTGGAGTTTGCATCTGAAAAGAAACTTTGTGTTCCCGTCAAGCTAGGTGAAGGACGGCTTTCACACACACTTTTCTCTCAGAACTGAGCATGTGGAGAGACGTTCGTTCATCGAGCACAAAGGGAACGGGTTGCAGGAGAAACCCTTACTCTGGTTTCTCAGTCTGTTTCCTAGTGCCGGTTTGAAGTGCCTGCCGTTTTCACTGTAAAGCCGAGTTGGAGCTTGTACCTCCCCATATATATGTGCGGAGTGGTGTTTGCAACTGAAAAGAAACTTTGTGTTCCCTTCAAGCTAGGTGAAGGACGGCTTTAACACACACTTATCTCTCAGAACTGAGCATGTGGAGAGACGTTCGTTCATCCAGCACAAAGGGAACGGGTTGCAGGAGAAACCCTTACTATGGTTTCTCAGTCTGTTTCCTAGTGCCGGTTTGAAGTGCCTGCCGTTTTCACTGTAAAGCCGAGTTGGAGCTTGAACCTCCCCATATATATGTGTGGAGTGGAGTTTGCAACTGAAAAGAAACTTTGTGTTCCCTTCAAGCTAGGTGAAGGACGGCTTTCACACACAATTATCTCTCAGAACTGAGCATGTGGAGAGACGTTCGTTCATCCAGCACAAAGGGAACGGGTTGCAGGAGAAACCCTTACTCTGGTTTCTCAGTCTGTTTCCTAGTGCCGGTGTGAAGTGCCTGCCGTTTTCACTGTAAAGCCGAGTTGGAGCTTGTACCACCCCATATATATGTGTGGAGTGGAGTTGGCAACTGAAAACACACTTTGTGTTCCCTTCAAGCTAGGTGAAGGGCGGCTTTCTCACACACTTATCTCTCAGAACTGAGCATGTGGAGAGACGTTCGTTCATCCAGCACAAAGGGAACCGGTTGCAGGAGAAACCCTTACTCTGGTTTCTCAGTCTGTTTCCTACTGCCGGTTTGAAGTGCCTGCCGTTTTCACTGTAAAACCGAGTTGGAGCTTGTACCTCCCCATATATATGTATGGAGTGGAGTTTGCAACTGAAAAGAAACTTTGTGTTCCCTTCAAGCTAGGTGAAGAACGGCTTTCACACACACTTATCTCTCAGAACTGAGCATGTGGAGAGACGTTCGTTCATCCAGCACAAAGGGAACGGGTTGCAGGGGAAACCCTTACTCTGGTTTCTCAGTCTGTTTCCTACTGCCGGTTTGAAGTGCCTGCCGTTTTCACTGTAAAGCCGAGTTGAAGCTTGGACCTCCCCATATATATGTATGGAGTGGAGTTTGCAACTGAAAAGATACTTTGTGTTCCCTTCAAGCTAGGTGAAGGACGGCTTTCACACACACTTATCTCTCAGAACTGAGCATGTGGAGAGACGTTCGTTCATCCAGCACAAAGGGAACGGGTTGCAGGAGAAACCCTTACTCTGGTTTCTCAGTCTGTTTCCTAGTGCCGGTTTGAAGTGCCTGTCGTTTTCACTGTAAAACCGAGTTGGAGCTTGTACCTCCCCATATATATGTATGGAGTGGAGTTGGCAACTGAAAAGAAACTTTGTGTTCCCTTCAAGCTAGGTGAAGGACGGCTTTCACACACACTTATCTCTCAGAACTGAGCATGTGGAGAGACGTTCGTTCATCCAGCACAAAGGGAACGGGTTGCCGGTGAAACCCTTACTCTGGTTTCTCAGTCTGTTTCCTAGTGCCGGTTTGAAGTGCCTGCCGTTTTCACGGTAAAGCCGATTTGGAGCTTGTACCTCCCCATATATATGTATGGAGTGGAGTTTGCAACTGAAAAGAAACTTTGTGTTCCCTTCAAGCTAGGTGAAGGACGGCTTTCACACACACTTATCTCTCAGAACTGAGCATGTGGAGAGACGTTCGTTCATCCAGCACAAAGGGAACGGGTTGCAGGAGAAACCCTTACTCTGGTTTCTCAGTCTGTTTCCTACTGCGTGTTTGAAGTGCATGCCGTTTTCACTGTAGAACCGAGTTGGAGATTGACCTCCCCATATATATGTATGGAGTGGAGTTGGCAACTGAAAAGAAACTTTGTGTTCCCTTCAAGCTAGTTGAAGGACGGCTTTCACACACACTTATCTCTCAGAACTGAGCATGTGGAGAGACGTTCGTTCATCCAGCACAAAGGGAACGGGTTGCAGGAGAAACCCTTTCTCTGGTTTCTCAGTCTGTTTCCTAGTGCCGGTTTGAAGTGCCTGCCGTTTTCACTGTAAAGCCGAGTTGGAGCTTGTACCTCCCCATATATATGTATGGAGTGGAGTTGGCAACTGAAAAGAAACTTTGTGTTCCCTTCAAGCTAGGTGAAGGACGGCTTTCACACACACTTATCTCTCAGAACTGAGCATTTGGAGAGACGTTCGTTCATCCAGCACAAAGGGAAAGGGTTGCAGGAGAAACCCTTACTCTGGTTTCTCAGTCTGTTTCCTGGTGCCGGTTTGAAGTGCCTGCCGTTTTCACTGTAAAACCGAGTTGGAGCTTGAACCTCACCATATATATGTGTGGATTGGAGTTTGCAACTGAAAAGAAACTTTGTGTTCCCTTCAAGCTAGGTGAAGGACGGCTTTCACACACAATTATCTCTCAGAACTGAGCATGTGGAGAGACGTTCGTTCATCCAGCACAAAGGGAACGGGTTGCAGGAGAAACCCTTACTCTGGTTTCTCAGTCTGTTTCCTAGTGCCGGTTTGAAGTGCCTGCGGTTTTCACTGTAAAGCCGAGTTGGATCTTGTACCACCCCATATATATGTGTGGAGTGGAGTTGGCAACTGAAAAGAAACTTTGTGTTCCCTTCAAGCTAGGTGAAGGACGGCTTTCACACACACTTATCTCTCAGAACTGAGCATGTGGAGAGACGTTCGTTCATCCAGCAAAAAGGGAACGGGTTGCAGGAGAAACCCTTACTCTGGTTTCTCAGTCTGTTTCCTAGTGCCGGTTTGAAGTGCCTGCCGTTTTCACTGTAAAGCCGAGTTGGAGCTTGTACCACCCCATATATATGTGTGGAGTGGAGTTGGCAACTGAAAAGAAACATTGTGTTCCCTTAAAGGTATGTGAAGGACGGCTTTCACACACACTTATCTCTCAGAACTGAGCATGTGGAGAGACGTTCGTTCATCCAGCACAAAGGGAACGGGTTGCAGGAGAAACCCTTACTCTGGTTTCTCAGTCTGTTTCCTAGTGCCGGTTTGAAGTGCCTGCCGTTTTCACTGTAAAACCGAGTTGGAGCTTGTACCTCCCCATATATATGTATGGAGTGGAGTTTGCAACTGAAAGAAACTTTGTGTTCCCTTCAAGCTAGGTGAAGGACGGCTTTCACACACACTTATCTCTCAGAACTGAGCATGTGGAGAGACGTTCGTTCATCCAGCACAAAGGGAACGGGTTGCAGGAGAAACCCTTACTCTGGTTTCTCAGTCTGTTTCCTAGTGCCGGTTTGAAGTGCCTGCCGTTTTCACTGTAAAACCGAGTTGGGGATTGTACCTCCCCATATATATGTATGGAGTGGAGTTGGCAACTGAAAAGAAACTTTGTGTTCCCTTCAAGCTAGGTGAAGGACGGCTTTCACACACACTTATTTCTCAGAACTGAGCATGTGGAGAGACGTTCGTTCATCCAGCACAAAGGGAACGGGTTGCAGGAGAAACCCTTACTCTGGTTTCTCAGTCTGTTTCCTACTGCCGGTTTGAAGTGCATGCCGTTTTCACTGTAAAACCGAGTTGGAGATTGTACCTCCCCATATATATGTATGGAGTGGAGTTGGCAACTGAAAAGAAACTTTGTGTTCCCTTCAAGCAAGGTGAAGGACGGCTTTCACACACACTTATCTCTCAGAACTGAGCATGTGGAGAGACGTTCGTTCATCCAGCCCAAAGGGAACGGGTTGCAGGAGAAACCCTTACTCTGGTTTCTCAGTCTGTTTCCTAGTGCCGGTTTGAAGTGCCTGCCGTTTTCACGGTAAAGCCGAGTTGGAGCTTGTACCTCCCCATATATATGTATGGAGTGGAGTTTGCAACTGAAAAGAAACTTTGTGTTCCCTTCAAGCTAGGTGAAGGACGGCTTTCACACACACTTATCTCTCAGAACTGAGCATGTGGAGAGACGTTCGTTCATCCAGCACAAAGGGAACGGGTTGCAGGAGAAACCGTTACTCTGGTTTCTCAGTCTGTTTCCTACTGCCGGTTTGAAGTGCATGCCGTTTTCACTGTAAAACCGAGTTGGAGATTGTACCTCGCCATATATATGTATGGAGTGGAGTTGGCAACTGAAAAGAAACTTGTGTTCCCTTCAAGCTAGGTGAAGGACGGCTTTCACACACACTTATCTCTCAGAACTGAGCATGTGGAGAGACGTTCGTTCATCCAGCACAAAGGGAACGGTTTGCAGGAGAAACCCTTACTCTGGTTTCTCAGTCTGTTTCCTAGTGCCGGTTTGAAGTGCCTGCCGTTTTCACTGTAAAGCCGAGTTGGAGCTTGTACCTCCCCATATATATGTATGGACTGGAGTTGGCAACTGAAAAGAAACTTTGTGTTCCCTTCAAGCTAGGTGAAGGACGGCTTTCACACACACTTATCTCTCAGAACTGAGCATGTGGAGAGACGTTCGTTCATCCAGCACAAAGGGAACGGGTTACAGGGGAAACCCTTTCTCTGGTTTCTCAGTCTGTTTCCTAGTGCCGGTTTGAAGTGCCTGCCGTTTTCACGGTAAGGCCGAGTTGGAGCTTGTACCTCCCCATATATATGTATGGAGTGGAGTTGGCAATTGAAAAGAAACTTTGTGTTCCATTCAAGCTAGGTGAAGGACGGCTTTCACACACACTTATCTCTCAGAACTGAGCATGTGGAGAGACGTTCGTTCATCCAGCACAAAGGGAACGGGTTCCAGGAGAAACACTTACTCTGGTTTCTCAGTCTGTTTCCTAGTGCCGGTTTGAAGTGCCTGCCGTTTTCACTGTAAAACCGAGTTGGTGCTTGTACCTCCCCATATATATGTATGGATTGGAGTTGGCAACTGAAAAGAAACTTTGTGTTCCCTTCAAGCTAGGTGAAGGACGGCTTTCACACACACTTATCTCTCAGAACTGAGCATGTGGAGAGACGTTCGTTCATCCAGCACAAAGGGAACGGGTTGCAGGTGAAACCCTTACTCTGGTTTCTCAGTCTGTTTCCTAGTGCCGGTTTGAAGTGCCTGCCGTTTTCACTGTAAAACCGAGTTGGAGCTTGTACCTGCCCATATATATGTATGGAGTGGAGTTGGCTACTGAAAAGAAACTTTGTGTTCGCTTCTAGCTAGGTGAAGGACGGCTTTCACACACACTTATCTCTCAGAACTGAGCATGTGGAGAGACGTTCGTTCATCCAGCACAAATGGAACTGGTTGCAGGAGAAACCCTTACTCTGGTTTGTCAGTCTGTTCCCTACTGCCGGGTTGAAGTGCCTGCCGATTTCACTGTAAAGCCGAGTTGGAGCTTTTACCTACCCATATATATGTATGGAGTGGAGTTGGCAAATGAAAAGAAAGTTTGTGTTCCCTTCAAGCTAGGTGAAGGTCGGCTTTCACACACACTTATCTCTCAGAACTGAGCATGTGGAGAGACGTCCGTTCATCCAGCACAAAGGGAACGGGTTGCAGGAGAAACCCTTACTCTGGTTTCTCAGTCTGTTTCCTAGTGCCGGTTTGAAGTGCCTGCCGTTTTCACTGTAAAGACGAGTTGGGGCTTGTACCTCCCCATATATATGTATGGGGTGGAGTTGGCAACTGAAAAGAAACTTTGTGTTCCCTTCAAGCAAGGTGAAGGACGGCTTTCACACACACTTATCTCTCAGAACTGAGCATGTGGAGAGACGTTCGTTCATCCAGCCCAAAGGGAACGGGTTGCAGGAGAAACCCTTACTCTGGTTTCTCAGTCTGTTTCCTAGTGCCGGTTTGAAGTGCCTGCCGTTTTCACGGTAAAGCCGAGTTGGAGCTTGTACCTCCCCATATATATGTATGGAGTGGAGTTTGCAACTGAAAAGAAACTTTGTGTTCCCTTCAAGCTAGGTGAAGGACGGCTTTCACACACACTTATCTCTCAGAACTGAGCATGTGGAGAGACGTTCGTTCATCCAGCACAAAGGGAACGGGTTGCAGGAGAAACCGTTACTCTGGTTTCTCAGTCTGTTTCCTACTGCCGGTTTGAAGTGCATGCCGTTTTCACTGTAAAACCGAGTTGGAGATTGTACCTCGCCATATATATGTATGGAGTGGAGTTGGCAACTGAAAAGAAACTTGTGTTCCCTTCAAGCTAGGTGAAGGACGGCTTTCACACACACTTATCTCTCAGAACTGAGCATGTGGAGAGACGTTCGTTCATCCAGCACAAAGGGAACGGTTTGCAGGAGAAACCCTTACTCTGGTTTCTCAGTCTGTTTCCTAGTGCCGGTTTGAAGTGCCTGCCGTTTTCACTGTAAAGCCGAGTTGGAGCTTGTACCTCCCCATATATATGTATGGACTGGAGTTGGCAACTGAAAAGAAACTTTGTGTTCCCTTCAAGCTAGGTGAAGGACGGCTTTCACACACACTTATCTCTCAGAACTGAGCATGTGGAGAGACGTTCGTTCATCCAGCACAAAGGGAACGGGTTACAGGGGAAACCCTTTCTCTGGTTTCTCAGTCTGTTTCCTAGTGCCGGTTTGAAGTGCCTGCCGTTTTCACGGTAAGGCCGAGTTGGAGCTTGTACCTCCCCATATATATGTATGGAGTGGAGTTGGCAATTGAAAAGAAACTTTGTGTTCCATTCAAGCTAGGTGAAGGACGGCTTTCACACACACTTATCTCTCAGAACTGAGCATGTGGAGAGACGTTCGTTCATCCAGCACAAAGGGAACGGGTTCCAGGAGAAACACTTACTCTGGTTTCTCAGTCTGTTTCCTAGTGCCGGTTTGAAGTGCCTGCCGTTTTCACTGTAAAACCGAGTTGGTGCTTGTACCTCCCCATATATATGTATGGATTGGAGTTGGCAACTGAAAAGAAACTTTGTGTTCCCTTCAAGCTAGGTGAAGGACGGCTTTCACACACACTTATCTCTCAGAACTGAGCATGTGGAGAGACGTTCGTTCATCCAGCACAAAGGGAACGGGTTGCAGGTGAAACCCTTACTCTGGTTTCTCAGTCTGTTTCCTAGTGCCGGTTTGAAGTGCCTGCCGTTTTCACTGTAAAACCGAGTTGGAGCTTGTACCTGCCCATATATATGTATGGAGTGGAGTTGGCTACTGAAAAGAAACTTTGTGTTCGCTTCTAGCTAGGTGAAGGACGGCTTTCACACACACTTATCTCTCAGAACTGAGCATGTGGAGAGACGTTCGTTCATCCAGCACAAATGGAACTGGTTGCAGGAGAAACCCTTACTCTGGTTTGTCAGTCTGTTCCCTACTGCCGGGTTGAAGTGCCTGCCGATTTCACTGTAAAGCCGAGTTGGAGCTTTTACCTACCCATATATATGTATGGAGTGGAGTTGGCAAATGAAAAGAAAGTTTGTGTTCCCTTCAAGCTAGGTGAAGGTCGGCTTTCACACACACTTATCTCTCAGAACTGAGCATGTGGAGAGACGTCCGTTCATCCAGCACAAAGGGAACGGGTTGCAGGAGAAACCCTTACTCTGGTTTCTCAGTCTGTTTCCTAGTGCCGGTTTGAAGTGCCTGCCGTTTTCACTGTAAAGACGAGTTGGGGCTTGTACCTCCCCATATATATGTATGGGGTGGAGTTGGCAACTGAAAAGAAACTTTGTGTTCCCTTCAAGCTAGGTGAAGGACGGCTTTCACACACACTTATCTCTCAGAACTGAGCATGTGGAGAGACGTTCGTTCATCCAGCACAAAGGGAACGGGTTGCAGGAGAAACCCTTACTCTGGTTTCTCAGTCTGTTTCCTAGTGCCGGTTTGAAGTGCCTGCCGTTTTCACTGTAAAACCGATTTGGAGCTTGTACCTCCCCATATATATGTATGGATTGGAGTTGGCAACTGAAAAGAAACTTTGTGTTCTCTTCAAGCTAGGTGAAGGACGGCTTTCACACACACTTATCTCTCAGAACTGAGAATGTGGAGAGACGTTCGTTCATCCAGCACAAAGGGAACGGGTTGCAGGAGAAACCCTTACTCTGGTTTCTCAGTCTGATTCCTAGTGCCGGTTTGAAGTGCATGCCGTTTTCACTGTAAAACCGAGTTGGAGATTGTACCTCCCCATATATATGTATGGAGTGGAGTTGGCAACTGAAAAGAAACTTGTGTTCCCTTCAAGCTAGGTGAAGGACGGCTTTCACACACACTTATCTCTCAGAACTGAGCATGTGGAGAGACGTTCGTTCATCCAGCACAAAGGGAACGGGTTGCAGGAGAAACCCTTACTCTGGTTTCTCAGTCTGTTTCCTAGTGCCGGTTTGAAGTGCCTGCCGTTTTCACGGTAAAGCCGAGTTGGAGCTTGTACCACCCCATATATATGTATGGAGTGGAGTTTGCAACTGAAAAGAAACTTTGTGTTCCCTTCAAGCTAGGTGAAGGACGGCTTTCACACACACTTATCTCTCAGAACTGAGCATGTGGAGAGACGTTCGTTCATCCAGCACAAAGGGAACCGGTTGCAGGAGAAACCCTTACTCTGGTTTCTCAGTCTGTTTCCTACTGCCGGTTTGAAGTGCCTGCCGTTTTCACTGTAAAACCGAGTTGGAGTTTGTACCTGCCCATATATATGTATGGAGTGGAGTTGGCAACTGA
The DNA here is from genome assembly GCF_048564905.1 of Vicugna pacos. Classification (NCBI taxonomy): domain Eukaryota; kingdom Metazoa; phylum Chordata; class Mammalia; order Artiodactyla; family Camelidae; genus Vicugna; species Vicugna pacos. The sequence goes on from NW_027328798.1 coordinate 106,854, forward strand.
AAAGAAACTTTGTGTTCCCTTCAAGCTAGGTGAAGGACGGCTTTCACACACACTTATCTCTCAGAACTGAGCATGTGGAGAGACGTTCGTTCATCCAGCACAAAGGGAATGGGTTGCAGGAAAAACCCTTACTCTGGTTTCTCAGTCTGTTTCCTAGTGCCGGTTTGAAGTGCCTGCCGTTTTCACTGTAAAAAAGAGTTGGAGCTTGTACCTGCCCATATATATGTATGGAGTGGAGTTGGCAACTGAAAAGAAACTTTGTGTTCCCTTCAAGCTAGGTGAAGGACGGCTTTCACACACACTTATCTCTCAGAACTGGGCATGTGGAGAGACGTTCGTTCATCCAGCACAAAGGGAACGGGTTGCAGGAGAAACCCTTACTCTGGTTTCTCAGTCTGTTTCCTAGTGCCGGTTTGAAGTGCCTGCCGTTTTCACTGTAAAACCGAGTTGGAGCTTGTACCTCCCCATATATATGTATGGAGTGGAGTTGGCTACTGAAAAGAAACTTTGTGTTCCCTTCAAGCTAGGTGAAGGACGGCTTTCACACACACTTATCTCTCAGAACTGAGCATGTGGAGAGACGTTCGTTCATCCAGCACAAATGGAACGGGTTGCAGGAGAATCCCTTACTCTGGTTTCTCAGTCTGTTTCCTACTGCCGGTTTGAAGTGCCTGCCGTTTTCACTGTAAAGCCGAGTTGGAGCTTGTACTTCCCCATATATATGTATGGAGTGGAGTTGGCAACTGAAAAGAAACTTTGTGTTCCCTTCAAGCTAGGTGAAGGTCGGCTTTCACACACACTTATCTCTCAGAACTGAGCATGTGGAGAGACGTCCGTTCATCCAGCACAAAGGGAACGGGTTGCAGGAGAAACCCTTACTCTGGTTTCTCAGTCTGTTTCCTAGTGCCGGTTTGAAGTGCCTGCCGTTTTCACTGTAAATACGTGTTGGAGCTTGTACCTCCCCATATATATGTATGGAGTGGAGTTGGCAACTGAAAAGAAACTTTGTGTTCCCTTCAAGCTAGGTGAAGGACGGCTTTCACACACACTTATCTCTCAGAACTGAGCATGTGGAGAGACGTTCGTTCATCCAGCACAAAGGAACGGGTTGCAGGAGAAACCCATACTCTGGTTTCTCAGTCTGTTTCCTAGTGCCGGTTTGAAGTGCCTGCCGTTTTCACTGTAAAACCGAGTTGGAGCTTGTACCTCCCCATATATATGTATGGATTGGAGTTGGCAACTGAAAAGAAACTTTGTGTTCCCTTCAAGCTAGGTGAAGGACGGCTTTCACACACACTTATTTCTCAGAACTGAGCATGTGGAGAGACGTTCGTTCATCCAGCACAAAGGGAACGGGTTGCAGGAGAAACCCTTACTCTAGTTTCTCAGTCTGTTTCCTAGTGCCGGTTTGAAGTGCCTGCCGTTTTCACTGTTAAACCGAGTTGGAGCTTGTACCTACCCATATATATGTATGGAGTGGAGTTGGCTACTGAAAAGAAACTTTGCGTTCCCTTCTAGCTAGGTGAAGGACGGCTTTCACACACACTTATCTCTCAGAACTGAGCATGTGGAGAGACGTTCGTTCATCCAGCACAAATGGAACGGGTTGCAGGAGAAACCCTTACTCTGGTTTCTCAGTCTGTTTCCTACTGCCGGTTTGAAGTGCCTGCCGTTTTCACTGTAAAGCCGAGTTGGAGCTTGTACCTCCCCATATATATGTATGGAGTGGAGTTTGCAACTGAAAAGAAACTTTGTTTTCCCATCAAGCTAGGTGAAGGACGGCTTTCACACAAACATATCTCTCAGAACGGAGCATGTGGAGAGACGTTTATTCATCCAGCACAATGGGAACGGGTTGCAGGAGAAACCCTTACTCTGGTTTCTCAGTCTGTTTCCTAGTGCCGGTTTGAAGTGCCTGCCGTTTTCACTGTAAAGACGAGTTGGAGCTTGTACATCCCCATATATATGTATGGAGTGGAGTTGGCAACTGAAAAGAAACTTTGTGTTCCCTTCAAGCTAGGTGAAGGTCGGCTTTCACACACATTTATCTCTCAGAACTGAGCATGTGGAGAGACGTCCGTTCATCCAGCACAAAGGGAACGGGTTGCAGGAGAAACCCTTACTCTGGTTTCTCAGTCTGTTTCCTAGTGCCGGTTTGAAGTGCCTGCCGTTTTCACTGTAAAGACGATTTGGAGCTTGTACCTGCCCATATATATGTATGGAGTGGAGTTGGCCACTGAAAAGAAACTTTGTGTTCCCTTCAAGCTAGGTGAAGGACGGCTTTCACACACAGTTATCTCTCAGAACTGAGCATGTGGAGAGACGTTCGTTCATCCAGCACAAAGGGAACGGTTTGCAGGAGAAACACTTACTCTGGTTTCTCAGTCTGATTCCTAATGCCGGTTTGAAGTGCCTCCCGTTTTCACTGTAAAGCCGAGTTGGAGTTTGAACGTCCCCATATATATGTATGGAGTGGAGTTGGCAACTGAAAAGAAACTTTGTGTTCCCTTCAAAATAGGTGAAGGACGGCTTTCACACACACTTATCTCTCAGAACTGAGCATGTGGAGAGACGTTCGTTCATCCAGCACAAAGGGAACGGGTTGCAGGAGAAACCCTTACTCTGGATTCTCAGTCTGTTTCGTAGTGCCGGTTTGAAGTGCCTGCCGTTTTCACTGTAAAACCGAGTTGGAGCTTGTACCTGCCCATATATATGTATGGAGTGAAGTTGGCCACTGAAAAGAAACTTTGTGTTCCCTTCAAGCTAGGTGAAGGACGGCTTTCACACACACTTATCTCTCAGAACTGAGCATGTGGAGAGACGTTAGCTCATCCAGCACAAAGGAACGGGTTGCAGGAGAAACCCTTACTCTGGTTTCTCAGTCTGTTTCCTAGTGCCGGTTTGAAGTGCCTGCCGTTTTCACTGTAAAACCGAGTTGGAGCTTGTACCTCCCCATATATATGTATGGATTGGAGTTGGCTACTGAAAAGAAACTTTGTGTTCCCTTCAAGCTAGGTGAAGGACGGCTTTCACACACACTTATCTCTCAGAACTGAGCATGTGGAGAGACGTTCTTTCATCCAGCACAAAGGGAACGGGTTGCTGGAGAAACCCTTACTCTGGTTTCTCAGTCTGATTCCTACTGCCGGTTTGAAGTGCCTGCCGTTTTCACTGTAAAGCCGAGTTGGAGTTTGAACGTCCCCATATATATGTATGGAGTGGAGTTGGCAACTGAAAAGAAACTTTGTGTTCCCTTCAAGCTAGGTGAAGGACGGCTTTCACACACACTTATCTCTCAGAACTGAGCATGTGGAGAGACGTTCGTTCATCCAGCACAAATGGAACGGGTTGCATTAGAAACCCTTACTCTGGTTTCTCAGTCTGTTTCCTAGTGCCGGTTTGAAGTGCCTGCCGTTTTCACTGTAAAGCCGAGTTGGAGCTTGTACCTCCCCATATATATGTATGGAGTGGAGTTTGCAACTGAAAAGAAACTTTGTTTTCCCTTCAAGCTAGGTGAAGGACGGCTTTCACACACACATATCTCTCAGAACTGAGCATGTGGAGAGACGTTTATTCATCCAGCACAAAGGGAACGGGTTGCAGGGGAAACCCTTACTCTGGTTTCTCAGTCTGTTTCCTAGTGCCGGTTTGAAGTGCCTGCCGTTTTCACTGTAAAGACGAATTGGAGCTTGTACCTCCCCATATATATGTATGGAGTGGAGTTGGCAACTGAAAAGAACCTTTGTGTTCCCTTCAAGCTAGGTGAAGGTCGGCTTTCACACACACTTATCTCTCAGAACTGAGCATGTGGAGAGACGTCCGTTCATCCAGCACAAAGGGAACGGGTTGCAGGAGAAACCCTTACTCTGGTTTCTCAGTCTGTTTCCTAGTGCCGGTTTGAAGTGCCTGCCGTTTTCACTGTAAAGCCGAGTTGGAGCTTGTACCTCCCCATATATATGTATGGAGTGGTGTTGGCAACTGAAAAGAAACTTTGTGTTCCCTTCAAGCTAGGTGAAGGACGGCTTTCACACACACTTATCTCTCAGAACTGAGCATGTGGAGAGACGTTCGTTCATCCAGCACAAAGGAACGGGTTGCAGGAGAAACCCTTACTCTGGTTTCTCAGTCTGTTTCCTACTGCCGGTTTGAAGTGCCAGCCGTTTTCACTGTAAAACCGAGTTGGAGCTTGTACCTCCCCATATATATGTGTGGAGTGGAGTTTGCAACTGAATAGAAACTTTGTGTTCCCTTCAAGCTAGGTGAAGGACGGCTTTCACACACACTTATCTCTCAGAACTGAGCATGTGGAGAGACGTTCGTTCATCCAGCACAAAGGGAACGGGTTGCAGGAGATACCCTAACTCTGGTTCTCAGTCTGTTTCCTAGTGCCGGTTTGAAGTGCCTACCGTTTTCACTGTAAAGCCGAGTTGGAGCTTGTACCTCCCCATATATATGTATGGAGTGGAGTTTGCAACTGAAAAGAAATTTTGTGTTCCCTTCAAGCTAGTTGAAGGACGGCTTTCACACACACTTATCTCTCAGAACTGAGCATGTGGAGAGACGATCGTTCATCCAGCACAAAGGAACGGGTTGCAGGAGAAACCCTTACTCTGGTTTCTCAGTCAGTTTCCTAGTGCCGGTTTGAAGTGCCTGCCGTTTTCACTGTAAAACCGAGTTGGAGCTTGTACTTCCCCATATATATGTATGGAGTGGAGTTGGCAACTGAAAAGAAACTTTGTGTTCCCTTCAAGCTAGGTGAAGGACGGCTTTCACACACACTTATCTCTCAGAACTGAGCATGTGGAGAGACGTTCGTTCATCCAGCACAAAGGGAACGGGTTGCAGGAAAAACCCTTACTCTGGATTCTCAGTCTGTTTCCTAGTGCCGGTTTGAAGTGCCTGCCGTTTTCACTGTAAAAAAGGGTTGGAGCTTGTACCTGCCCATATATATGTATGGAGTGGAGTTGGCAACTGAAAAGAAACTTTGTGTTCCCTTCAAGCTAGGTGAAGGACGGCTTTCACACACACTTATCTCTCAGAACTGAGCATGTGGAGAGACGTTCGTTCATCCAGCACAAAGGGAACGGGTTGCAGGAGAAACCCTTACTCTGGTTTCTCAGTCTGTTTCGTAGTGCCGGTTTGAAGTGCCTGCCGTTTTCACTGTAAAGACGAGTTGGAGCTTGTACCTGCCCATATATATGTATGGAGTGGAGTTGGCTACTGAAAAGAAACTTTGTGTTCCCTTCTAGCTAGGTGAAGGACGGCTTTCACACACACTTATCTCTCAGAACTGAGCATGTGGAGAGACGTTCGTTCATCCAGCACAAATGGAACGGGTTGCAGGAGAAACCCTTACTCTGGTTTCTCAGTCTGTTTCCTACTGCCGGTTTGAAGTGCCTGCCGTTTTCACTGTAAAGCCGAGTTGGAGCTTGTACCTCCCCATATATATGTATGGAGTGGAGTTGGCAACTGAAAAGAAACTTTGTGTTCCCTTCAAGCTAGGTGAAGGTCGGTTTTCACACACACTTACCTCTCAGAGCTGAGCATGTGGAGAGACGTCCGTTCATCCAGCACAAAGGGAACGGGTTGCAGGAGAAACCCTTACTCTGGTTTCTCAGTCTGTTTCCTAGTGCCGGTTTGAAGTGCCTGCCGTTTTCACTGTAAAGACGAGTTGGAGCTTGTACCTCCCCATATATATGTATGGGGTGGAGTTGGCAACTGAAAAGAAACTTTGTGTTCCCTTCAAGCTAGGTGAAGGACGGCTTTCACACACACTTATCTCTCAGAACTGAGCATGTGGAGAGACGTTCGTTCATCCAGCACAAAGGAACGGGTTGCAGGAGAAACCCTTACTCTGGTTTCTCAGTCTGTTTCCTTGTGCCGGTTTGAAGTGCCTGCCGTTTTCACTGTAAAACCGAGTTGGAGCTTGTACCTCCCCATATATATGTATGGATTGGAGTTGGCAACTGAAAAGAAACTTTGTGTTCCCTTCAAGCTAGGTGAAGGACGGCTTTCACACACACTTATCTCTCAGAACTGAGCATGTGGAGAGACGTCCGTTCATCCAGCACAAAGGGAACGGGTTGCAGGAGAAAGCCTTACTCTGGTTTCTCAGTCTGTTTCCTACTGCCGGTTTGAAGTGCATGCCGTTTTCACTGTAAAACCGAGTTGGAGATTGTACCTCCCCATATATATGTATGGAGTGGAGTTGGCAACTGAAAAGAAACTTGTGTTCCCTTCAAGCTATTTGAAGGACGGCTTTCACACACACTTATCTCAAAGAACTGAGCATGTGGAGAGACGTTCGTTCATCCAGCACAAAGGGAACGGGTTGCAGGAGAAACCCTTACTCTGGATTCTCAGTCTGTTTCCTAGTGCCGGTTTGAAGTGCCTGCCGTTTTCACTGTAAAGCCGAGTTGGAGCTTGTACCTCCCCATATATATGTATGGACTGGAGTTGGCAACTGAAAAGAAACTTTGTGTTCCCTTCAAGCTAGGTGAAGGACGGCTTTCACACACACTTATCTCTCAGAACTGAGCATGTGGAGAGACGTTCGTTCATCCAGCACAAAGGGAACGGTTTACAGGGGAAACCCTTACTCTGGTTTCTCAGTCTGTTTCCTAGTGCCGGTTTGAAGTGCCTGCAGTTTTCACGGTAAAGCCGAGTTGGAGCTTGTACCTCCCCATATATATGTATGGAGTGGAGTTGGCAATTGAAAAGAAACTTTGTGTTCCATTCAAGCTAGGTTAAGGACGGCTTTCACACACACTTATCTCTCAGAACTGAGCATGTGGAGAGACGTTCGTTCATCCAGCACAAAGGGAACGGGTTCCAGGAGAAACACTTACTCTGGTTTCTCAGTCTGTTTCCTACTGCCGGTTTGAAGTGCCTGCCGTTTTCACTGTAAAACCGAGTTGGAGCTTGTACCTCCCCATATATATGTATGGATTGGAGTTGGCAACTGAAAAGAAACTTTGTGTTCCCTTCAAGCTAGGTGAAGGACGGCTTTCACACACACTTATCTCTCAGAACTGAGCATGTGGAGAGACGTTCGTTCATCCAGCACAAAGGGAACGGGTTGCAGGAGAAACCCTTACTCTGGTTTCTCAGTCTGTTTCCTACTGCCGGTTTGAAGGGCATGCCGTTTTCACTGTAAAACCGAGTTGGAGACTGTACCTCCCCATATATATGTATGGAGTGGAGTTGGCAACTGAAAAGAAACTTTGTGTTCCCTTCAAGGTAGGTGAAGGACGGCTTTCACACACACTTATCTCTCAGAACTGAGCATGTGGATAGACGTTCGTTCATCCAGCACAAAGGGAACGGGTTGCAGGATAAACCCTTACTCTGGTTTCTCAGTCTGTTTCCTAGTGCCGGTTTGAAGTGCCTGCCGTTTTCACTGTAAAACCGAGTTGGAGCTTGTACCTCCCCATATATATGTATGGAGTGGAGTTGGCAACTGAAAAGAAACTTTGTGTTCCCTTCAAGCTAGGTGAAGGACGGCTTTCACACACACTTATCTCTCAGAACTGAGCATGTGGAGAGACGTTCGTTCATCCAGCACAAAGGGAACGGGTTGCAGGAGAAACCCTTACTCTGGTTTCTCAGTCTGTTTCCTACTGCCGGTTTGAAGGGCATGCCGTTTTCACTGTAAAACCGAGTTGGAGACTGTACCTCCCCATATATATGTATGGAGTGGAGTTTGCAACTGAAAAGAAACTTTGTGTTCCCTTCAAGCTATGTGAAGGACGGCTTTCACACACACTTATCTCTCAGAACTGAGCATGTGGAGAGACGTTCGTTCATCCAGCACAAAGGGAACGGGTTCCAGGAGAAACACTTACTGTGGTTTCTCAGTCTGTTTCCTAGTTCCGGTTTGAAGTGCCTGCCGTTTTCACTGTAAAACCTAGTTGGAGCTTGTACCTCCCCATATATATGTATGGAGAGGAGTTGGCTACTGAAAAGAAACTTTGTGTTCCCTTCTAGCTAGGTGAAGGACGGCTTTCACACACACTTATCTCTCAGAACTGAGCATGTGGAGAGACGTTCGTTCATCCAGCACAAATGGAACGGGTTGCAGGGGAAACCCTTACTCTGGTTTCTCAGTCTGTTTCCTACTGCCGGTTTGAAGTGCCTGCCGTTTTCACTGTAAAGCCGAGTTGGAGCTTGTACCTCCCCATATATATGTATGGAGTGGAGTTGGCAACTGAAAGAAACTTTGTGTTCCCTTCAAGCTAGGTGAAGGTCGGCTTTCACACACACTTATCTCTCAGAACTGAGCATGTGGAGAGACGTCCGTTCATCCAGCACAAAGGGAACGGGTTGCAGGAGAATCCCTTACTCTGGTTTCTCAGTCTGTTTCCTAGTGCCGGTTTGAAGTGCCTGCCGTTTTCACTGTAAAGACGAGTTGGAGCTTGTACCTCCCCATATATATGTATGGAGTGGAGTTGGCAACTGAAAAGAAACTTTGTGTTCCCTTCAAGCTAGGTGAAGAACGGCTTTCACACACACTTATCTCTCAGAACTGAGCATGTGGAGAGACGTTCGTTCATCCAGCACAAAGGAACGGGTTGCAGGAGAAACCCTTACTCTGGTTTCTCAGTCTGTTTCCTAGTGCCGGTTTGAAGTGCCTGCCGTTTTCACTGTAAAACCGAGTTTGAGCTTGTACCTCCCCATATATATGTATGGATTGGAGTTGGCAACTGAAAAGAAACTTTGTGTTCCCTTCAAGCTAGGTGAAGGACGGCTTTCACACAAACTTATCTCTCAGAACTGAGCATGTGGAGAGACGTTCGTTCATCCAGCACAAAGGGAACGGGTTGCAGGAGAAACCCTTACTCTGGTTTCTCAGTCTGTTTCCTACTGCCGGTTTGAAGGGCATGCCGTTTTCACTGTAAAACCGAGTTGGAGCTTGTACCTCCCCATATATATGTATGGAGTGGAGTTGGCAACTGAAAAGAAACTTTGTGTTCCCTTCAAGCTAGGTGAAGGACGGCTTTCACACACACTTATCTATCAGAATTGAACATGTGGAGAGACGTTCGTTCATCCAGCACAAAGGGAACGGGTTGCAGGAGAAACCCTTACTCTGGTTTCTCAGCCTGTTTCCTAGTGCCGGTTTGAAGTGCCTGCCGTTTTCACTGTAAAACCGAGTTGGAGCTTGTACCTCCCCATATATATGTATGGAGTGGAGTTGGCAACTGAAAAGAAACTTTGTGTTCCCTTCAAGCTAGGTGAAGGACGGCTTTCACACACACTTATCTCTCAGAACTGAGCATGTGGAGAGACGTTCGTTCATCCAGCACAAAGGGAACGGGTTGCAGGAGAAACCCTTACTCTGGTTTCTCAGTCTGTTTCCTAGTGCCGGTTTGAAGGGCATGCCGTTTTCACTGTAAAACCGAGTTGGAGACTGTACCTCCCCATATATATGTATGGAGTGGAGTTTGCAACTGAAAAGAAACTTTGTGTTCCCTTCAAGCTATGTGAAGGACGGCTTTCACACACACTTATCTCTCAGAACTGAGCATGTGGAGAGACGTTCGTTCATCCAGCACAAAGGGAACGGGTTCCAGGAGAAACACTTACTCTGGTTTCTCAGTCTGTTTCCTAGTGCCGGTTTGAAGTGCCTGCCGTTTTCACTGTAAAACCTAGTTGGAGCTTGTACCTCCCCATATATATGTATGGAGAGGAGTTGGCTACTGAAAAGAAACTTTGTGTTCCCTTCTAGCTAGGTGAAGGACGGCTTTCACACACACTTATCTCTCAGAACTGAGCATGTGGAGAGACGTTCGTTCATCCAGCACAAATGGAACGGGTTGCAGGGGAAACCCTTACTCTGGTTTCTCAGTCTGTTTCCTACTGCCGGTTTGAAGTGCCTGCCGTTTTCACTGTAAAGCCGAGTTGGAGCTTGTACCTCCCCATATATATGTATGGAGTGGAGTTGGCAACTGAAAGAAACTTTGTGTTCCCTTCAAGCTAGGTGAAGGTCGGCTTTCACACACACTTATCTCTCAGAACTGAGCATGTGGAGAGACGTCCGTTCATCCAGCACAAAGGGAACGGGTTGCAGGAGAATCCCTTACTCTGGTTTCTCAGTCTGTTTCCTAGTGCCGGTTTGAAGTGCCTGCCGTTTTCACTGTAAAGACGAGTTGGAGCTTGTACCTCCCCATATATATGTATGGAGTGGAGTTGGCAACTGAAAAGAAACTTTGTGTTCCCTTCAAGCTAGGTGAAGGACGGCTTTCACACACACTTATCTCTCAGAACTGAGCATGTGGAGAGACGTTCGTTCATCCAGCACAAAGGAACGGGTTGCAGGAGAAACCCTTACTCTGGTTTCTCAGTCTGTTTCCTAGTGCCGGTTTGAAGTGCCTGCCGTTTTCACTGTAAAACCGAGTTGGAGCTTGTACCTCCCCATATATATGTATGGAGTGGAGTTGGCAACTGAAAAGAAACTTTGTGTTCCCTTCAAGCTAGGTGAAGGACGGCTTTCACACACACTTATCTCTCAGAACTGAGCATGTGGAGAGACGTTCGTTCATCCAGCACAAAGGGAACGGGTTGCAGGAGAAACCCTTACTCTGGTTTCTCAGTCTGTTTCCTACTGCCGGTTTGAAGGGCATGCCGTTTTCACTATAAAACCGAGTTGGAGACTGTACCTCCCCATATATATGTATGGAGTGGAGTTTGCAACTGAAAAGAAACTTTGTGTTCCCTTCAAGCTATGTGAAGGACGGCTTTCACACACACTTATCTCTCAGAACTGAGCATGTGGAGAGACGTTCGTTCATCCAGCACAAAGGGAACGGGTTCCAGGAGAAACACTTACTCTGGTTTCTCAGTCTGTTTCCTAGTGCCGGTTTGAAGTGCCTGCCGTTTTCACTGTAAAACCTAGTTGGAGCTTGTACCTCCCCATATATATGTATGGAGAGGAGTTGGCTACTGAAAAGAAACTTTGTGTTCCCTTCTAGCTAGGTGAAGGACGGCTTTCACACACACTTATCTCTCAGAACTGAGCATGTGGAGAGACGTTCGTTCATCCAGCACAAATGGAACGGGTTGCAGGGGAAACCCTTACTCTGGTTTCTCAGTCTGTTTCCTACTGCCGGTTTGAAGTGCCTGCCGTTTTCACTGTAAAGCCGAGTTGGAGCTTGTACCTCCCCATATATATGTATGGAGTGGAGTTGGCAACTGAAAGAAACTTTGTGTTCCCTTCAAGCTAGGTGAAGGTCGGCTTTCACACACACTTATCTCTCAGAACTGAGCATGTGGAGAGACGTCCGTTCATCCAGCACAAAGGGAACGGGTTGCAGGAGAATCCCTTACTCTGGTTTCTCAGTCTGTTTCCTAGTGCCGGTTTGAAGTGCCTGCCGTTTTCACTGTAAAGACGAGTTGGAGCTTGTACCTCCCCATATATATGTATGGAGTGGAGTTGGCAACTGAAAAGAAACTTTGTGTTCCCTTCAAGCTAGGTGAAGAACGGCTTTCACACACACTTATCTCTCAGAACTGAGCATGTGGAGAGACGTTCGTTCATCCAGCACAAAGGAACGGGTTGCAGGAGAAACCCTTACTCTGGTTTCTCAGTCTGTTTCCTAGTGCCGGTTTGAAGTGCCTGCCGTTTTCACTGTAAAACCGAGTTTGAGCTTGTACCTCCCCATATATATGTATGGATTGGAGTTGGCAACTGAAAAGAAACTTTGTGTTCCCTTCAAGCTAGGTGAAGGACGGCTTTCACACAAACTTATCTCTCAGAACTGAGCATGTGGAGAGACGTTCGTTCATCCAGCACAAAGGGAACGGGTTGCAGGAGAAACCCTTACTCTGGTTTCTCAGTCTGTTTCCTACTGCCGGTTTGAAGGGCATGCCATTTTCACTGTAAAACCGAGTTGGAGCTTGTACCTCCCCATATATATGTATGGAGTGGAGTTGGCAACTGATAAGAAACTTTGTGTTCCCTTCAAGCTAGGTGAAGGACGGCTTTCACACACACTTATCTCTCAGAATTGAGCATGTGGAGAGACGTTCGTTCATCCAGCACAAAGGGAACGGGTTGCAGGAGAAACCCTTACTCTGGTTTCTCAGTCTGTTTCCTAGTGCCGGTTTGAAGTGCCTGCCGTTTTCACTGTAAAACCGAGTTGGAGCTTGTACCTCCCCATATATATGTATGGAGTGGAGTTGGCAACTGAAAAGAAACTTTGTGTTCCCTTCAAGCTAGGTGAAGGACGGCTTTCACACACACTTATCTCTCAGAACTGAGCATGTGGAGAGACGTTCGTTCATCCAGCACAAAGGGAACGGGTTGCAGGAGAAACCCTTACTCTGGTTTCTCAGTCTGTTTCCTACTGCCGGTTTGAAGGGCATGCCGTTTTCACTGTAAAACCGAGTTGGATACTGTACCTCCCCATATATATGTATGGAGTGGAGTTTGCAACTGAAAAGAAACTTTGTGTTCCCTTCAAGCTAGGTGAAGGACGGCTTTCACACACACTTATCTCTCAGAACTGAGCATGTGGAGAGACGTTCGTTCATCCAGCACAAAGGGAACGGGTTGCAGGAGAAACCCTTACTCTGGTTTCTCAGTCTGTTTCCTACTGCCGGTTTGAAGTGCATGCCGTTTTCTCTGTAAAACCGTGTTGGAGATTGTACCTCCCCATATATATGTATGGAGTGGAGTTGGAAACTGAAAAGAAACTTGTGTTCCCTTCAAGCTAGGTGAAGGACGGCTTTCACACACACTTATCTCTCAGAACTGAGCATGTGGAGAGACGTTCGTTCATCCAGCACAAAGGGAACGGGTTGCAGGAGAAACCCTTACTCTGGTTTCTCAGTCTGTTTCCTAGTGCCGGTTTGAAGTGCCTGCCGTTTTCACTGTAAAGCCGAGTTGGAGCTTGTACCACCCCATATATATGTATGGAGTGGATTTTGCAACTGAAAACAAACTTTGTGTTTCCTTCAAGCTAGGTGAATGACGGCATTCACACACACTTATCTCTCAGAACTGAGCATGTGGAGAGACGTTCGTTCATCCAGCACAAAGGGAACCGGTTGCAGGAGAAACCCTTAATCTGGTTTCTCAGTCTGTTTCCTAGTGCCGGTTTGAAGTGCCTGCCGTTTTCACTGTAAAGCCGAGTTGGAGCTTGTACCTCCCCATATATATGTATGGAGTGGAGTTGGCAACTGAAAAGAAACTTTGTGTTCCCTTCAAGCTAGGTGAAGGACGGCTTTCACACACACTTATCTCTCAGAACTGAACATGTGGAGAGACGTTCGTTCATCCATCACAAAGGGAAAGGGTTGCAGGAGAAACCCTTACTCTGGTTTCGCAGTCTGTTTCCTAGTGCCGGTTTGAAGTGCCTGCCGTTTTCACTGTAAAGCCGAGTTGGAGCTTGTACCTCCCCATATATATGTATGGAGTGGAGTTGGCAACTGAAAAGAAACTTTGTGTTCCCTTCAAGCTAGGTGAAGGACGGCTTTCACACACACTTATCTCTCAGAACTGAGCATGTGGAGAGACGTTCGTTCATCCAGCACAAAGGGAAAGGTTTGCAGGAGAAACCCTTACTCTGGTTTCTCAGTCTGTTTCCTAGTGCCGGTTTGAAGTGCCTGCCGTTTTCACTGTAAAACCGAGTTGGAGCTTGTACCTCCCCATATATATGTATGGAGTGGAGTTGGCAACTGAAAAGAAACTTTGTGTTCCCTTCAAGCTAGGTGAAGTCGGCTTTCACACACACTTATCTCTCAGAACTGAGCATGTGGAGAGACGTTCGTTCATCCAGCACAAAGGGAACGGGTTACAGGAGAAACCCTTACTCTGGTTTCTCAGTCTGTTTCCTAGTGCCGATTTGAAGTGCCTGCCGTTTTCACTGTAAAGCCGAGTTGGAGCTTGTACCTCCCCATATATATGTATGGAATGGAGTTGGCAAATGAAAAGAAACTTTGTGTTCCCTTCAAGCTAGGTGAGGGACGGCTTTCACACACACTTATCTCTCAGAACTGAGCATGTGGAGAGACGTTCGTTCATCCAGCACAAAGGGAACGGTTTACAGGAGAAACCCTTACTCTGGTTTCTCAGTCTGTTTCCTAGTGCCGGTTTGAAGTGCCTGCAGTTTTCACTGGAAAGCCGAGTTAGAGCTTGTACCTCCCCATATATATGTATGGAGTGGAGTTTGCAAATGAAAAGGAACTTTGTGTTCCCGTCAAGCTAGGTGAAGGACGGCTTTCACACACACTTATCTCTCAGAACTGAGCATGTGGAGAGACGTTCGTTCATCCAGCACAAAGGGAACGGGTTGCAGGAGAAACCCTTACTCTGGTTTCTCAGTCTGTTTCCTAGTTCCGGTTTGAAGTGCCTGCCGTTTTCACTGTAAAGCCGAGTTGGAGCTTGTACCTCCCCATATATATGTATGGAGTGGAGTTTGCAACTGAAAAGAAACTTTGTGTTCCCTTCAAGCTAGGTGAAGTACGGCTTTAACACACACTTATCTCTCAGAACTGAGCATGTGGAGAGACGTTCGTTCATCCAGCACAAAGGGAACGGGTTGAAGCTGAAACCCTTACTCTGGTTTCTCAGTCTGTTTCCTAGTGCCGGTTTGAAGTGCCTGCCGTTTTCACTGTAAAACCGAGTTGGAGCTTGTACCTGCCCATATATATGTATGGAGTGGAGTTTGCAACTGAAAAGAAACTTTGTGTTCCCCTCAAGCTAGGTGAAGTATGGCTTTAACACACACTTATCTATCAGAACAGAGCATGTGGAGAGACGTTCGTTCATCCAGCACAAAGGGAAAGGGTTGCAGGAGAAACCCTTACTCTGGTTTCTCAGTCTGTTTCCTAGTGCCGGTTTGAAGTGCCTGCCGTTTTCACTGTAAAACCGAGTTGGAGCTTGTACCTGCCCATATATATGTATGGAGTGGAGTTGGCAACTGAAAAGAAATTTTGTGTTCCCTTCAAGCTAGGTGAAGGACGGCTTTCACACACACTTATCTCTCAGAACTGAGCATGTGGAGAGACGTTCGTTCATCCAGCACAAAGGGAACGGGTTGCAGGAGATACCCTTACTCTGGTTTCTCAGTCTGTTTCCTAGTGCCGGTTTGAAGTGCCTGCCGTTTTCACTGTAAAACCGAGTTGGAGCTTGTACCTGCCCATATATATGTATGGAGTGGAGTTTGCAACTGAAAAGAAACTTTGTGTTCCCTTCAAGCTAGGTGAAGGACGGCTTTCACACACACTTATCTCTCAGAACTGAGCATGTGAAGAGACGTTCGTTCATCCAGCTCAAAGGGAACGGGTTGCAGGAGAAACCCTTACTCTGGTTTCTTAGTCTGTTTCCTAGTGCCGGTTTGAAGTGCCTGCCGTTTTCACTGTAAAGCCTAGTTAGAGCTTGTACCTCCCCATATATATGTATGGAGTGTAGTTTGCTACTGAAAAGAAACTTTGTGTTCCCGTCAAGCTAGGTGAAGGACGGCTTTCACACACACTTATCTCTCAGAACTGAGCATGTGGAGAGACGTTCGTTCATTAAACACAAAGGGAACGGGTTGCAGGAGAAACCCTTACTCTGGTTTCTCAGTCTGTTTCCTAGTGCCGGTTTGAAGTGCCTGCCGTTTTCACTGTAAAGCCGAGTTGGAGCTTGTACCACCCCATATATATGTATGGTGTGGATTTTGCAACTGAAAACAAACTTTGTGTTTCCTTCAAGCTAGGTGAATGACGGCATTCACACACACTTATCTCTCAGAACTGAGCATGTGGAGAGACGTTCGTTCATCCAGCACAAAGGGAACCGGTTGCAGGAGAAACCCTTACTCTGGTTTCTCAGTCTGTTTCCTAGTGCCGGTTTGAAGTGCCTGCCGTTTTCACTGTAAAGCCGAGTTGGAGCTTGTACCTCCCCATATATATGTATGGAGTAGAGTTGGCAACTGAAAAGAAACTTTGTGTTCCCTTCAAGCTAGGTGAAGGACGGCTTTCACACACACTTATCTCTCAGAACTGAGCATGTGGAGAGACGTTCGTTCATCCAGCACAAAGTGAACGGGTTGCAGGAGAAACCCTTACTCTGGTTTCTCAGGCTGTTTCCCAGTGCCGGTTTGAAGTGCCTGCCGTTTTCACTGTAAAGCCGAGTTGGAGCTTGTACCTCCCCATATATATGTATGGAGTGGAGTTGGCATATGAAAAGAAACTTTGTGTTCCCTTCAAGCTAGGTGAGGGACGGCTTTCAAACACACTTATCTCTCAGAACTGAGCATGTGGAGAGACGTTCGTTCATCCAGCACAAAGGGAACGGTTTACAGGTGAAACCCTTACTCTGGTTTCTCAGTCTGTTTCCTAGTGCCGGTTTGAAGTGCCTGCAGTTTTCACTGGAAAGCCGAGTTAGAGCTTGTACCTCCCCATATATATGTATGGAGTGGAGTTTGCAAATGAAAAGGAACTTTGTGTTCCCGTCAAGCTAGGTGAAGGACGGCTTTCACACACACTTATCTCTCAGAACTGAGCATGAGGAGAGACGTTCGTTCATCCAGCACAAAGGGAACGGTTTGCAGGAGAAACCCTTACTCTGGTTTCTCAGTCTGTTTCCTAGTGCCGGTTTGAAGTGCCTGCCGTTTTCACTGTAAAACCGAGTTGGAGCTTGTACCTCCCCATATATATGTGTGGAGTGGAGTTTGCAACTGAAAAGAAACTTTGTGTTCCCTTCAAGCAAGGTGAAGGACGGCTTTCACACACACTTATCTCTCAGAACTGAGCATGTGGAGAGACTTTCGTTCATCCAGCACAAAGGGAACGGGTTGCAGGAGAAACCCTTACTCTGGTTTCTCAGTCTGTTTCCTAGTTCCGGTATGAAGTGCCTGCCGTTTTCACTGTAAAGCCGAGTTGGAGCTTGTACCTCCCCATATATATGTATGGAGTGGAGTTTGCAACTGAAAAGAAACTTGGTGTTCCCTTCAAGCTAGGTGAAGGACGGCTTTCACACACACTTATCTCTCAGAACTGAGCATGTGGAGAGACGTTCGTTCATCCAGCACAAAGGGAACGGGTTGCAGGAGAAACCCTTACTCTGGTTTCTCAGTCTGTTTCCTAGTGCCGGTTTGAAGTGCCTGCCGTTTTCACTGTAAAGCCGAGTTGGAGCTTGTACCTCCCCATATATATGTATGGAGTGGAGTTGGCAACTGAAAAGAAACTTTGTGTTCCCTTCAAGCTAGGTGAAGGACGGCTTTCACACACACTTATCTCTCAGAACTGAACATGTGGAGAGACGTTCGTTCATCCATCACAAAGGGAACGGGTTGCAGGAGAAACCCTTACTCTGGTTTCGCAGTCTGTTTCCTAGTGCCGGTTTGAAGTGCCTGCCGTTTTCACTGTAAAGCCGAGTTGGAGCTTGTACCTCCCCATATATATGTATGGAGTGGAGTTGGCAACTGAAAAGAAACTTTGTGTTCCCTTCAAGCTAGGTGAAGGACGGCTTTCACACACACTTATCTCTCAGAACTGAGCATGTGGAGAGACGTTCGTTCATCCAGCACAAAGGGAAAGGTTTGCAGGAGAAACCCTTACTCTGGTTTCTCAGTCTGTTTCCTAGTGCCGGTTTGAAGTGCCTGCCGTTTTCACTGTAAAACCGAGTTGGAGCTTGTACCTCCCCATATATATGTATGGAGTGGAGTTGGCAACTGAAAAGAAACTTTGTGTTCCCTTCAAGCTAGGTGAAGTCGGCTTTCACACACACTTATCTCTCAGAACTGAGCATGTGGAGAGACGTTCGTTCATCCAGCACAAAGGGAACGGGTTACAGGAGAAACCCTTACTCTGGTTTCTCAGTCTGTTTCCTAGTGCCGATTTGAAGTGCCTGCCGTTTTCACTGTAAAGCCGAGTTAGAGCTTGTACCCCCATATATATGTATGGAGTGGAGTTTGCAACTGAAAAGAAACTTTGTGTTCCCGTCAAGCTAGGTGAAGGACGGCTTTCACACACACTTATCTCTCAGAACTGAGCATGTGGAGAGACGTTCGTTCATCCAGCACAAAGGGAACGGGTTGCAGGAGAAACCCTTACTCTGGTTTCTCAGTCTGTTTCCTACTGCCGGTTTGAAGTGCCTGCAGTTTTCACTGTAAAGCCGAGTTGGAGCTTGTACCTCCCCATATATATGTATGGAGTGGAGTTGGCATCTGAAAAGAAACTTTGTGTTCCCTTCAAGCTAGGTGAAGGACGGCTTTCACACACACTTATCTCTCAGAACTGAGCATGTGGAGAGACGTTCGTTCATCCAGCACAAAGGGAACGGGTTGCAGGAGAAACCCTAACTCTGGTTCTCAGTCTGTTTCCTAGTGCCGGTTTGAAGTGCCTGCCGTTTTCACTGTAAAGCCGAGTTGGAGCTTGTACCTCCCCATATATATGTATGGAGTGGAGTTTGCAACTGAAAAGAAATTTTGTGTTCCCTTCAAGCTAGGTGAAGGACGGCTTTCACACACACTTATCTCTCAGAACTGAGCATGTGGAGAGACGATCGTTCATCCAGCACAAATGGAACGGGTTGCAGGAGAAACCCTTACTCTGGTTTCTCAGTCTGTTTCCTAGTGCCGGTTTGAAGTGCCTGCCGTTTTCACTGTAAAACCGAGTTGGAGCTTGTACCTCCCCATATATATGTATGGAGTGGAGTTGGCAACTGAAAAGAAACTTTGTGTTCCCCTCAAGCTAGGTTAAGGACGGCTTTCACACACACTTATCTCTCAGAACTGAGCATGTGGAGAGACGTTCGTTCATCCAGCACAAAGGGAACGGGTTGCAGGAGAAACCCTTACTCTGGTTTCTCAGTCTGTTTCCTACTGCCGGTTTGAAGTGCCTGCCGTTTTCACTGTAAAACCGAGTTGGAGCTTGTACCACCCCATATATATTTATGGAGTGTAGTTGGCATCTGAAAAGAAATTTTGAGTTCCCTTCAAGCTAGGTGAAGGACGGCTTTCACACACAATTATCTCTCAGAACTGAGCATGTGGACAGACGTTCGTTCATCCAGCACAAATGGAACGGTTTGCAGGTGAAACCCTTACTCTGGTTTCTCAGTCTGTTTCCTAGTGCCGGTTTGAAGTGCCTGCCGTTTTCACTGTAAAACCGAGTTGGAGCTTGTACCTCCCCATATATATGTATGGAGTGGAGTTGGCAACTGAAAAGAAACTTTGTGTTCCCTTCAAGCTAGGTGAAGGACGGCTTTCACACACACTTATCTCTCAGAACTGAGCATGTGGAGAGACGTTCGTTCATCCAGCACAAAGGGAACGGGTTACAGGAGAAACCCTTACTCTGGTTTCTCAGTCTGTTTCCTAGTGCCGGTTTGAAGTGCCTGCCGTTTTCACTGTAAAGCCGAGTTAGAGATTGTACCTCCCCATATATATGTATGGAGTGGAGTTTGCATCTGAAAAGAAACTTTGTGTTCCCGTCAAGCTAGGTGAAGGACGGCTTTCACACACACTTTTCTCTCAGAACTGAGCATGTGGAGAGACGTTCGTTCATCGAGCACAAAGGGAACGGGTTGCAGGAGAAACCCTTACTCTGGTTTCTCAGTCTGTTTCCTAGTGCCGGTTTGAAGTGCCTGCCGTTTTCACTGTAAAGCCGAGTTGGAGCTTGTACCTCCCCATATATATGTGCGGAGTGGTGTTTGCAACTGAAAAGAAACTTTGTGTTCCCTTCAAGCTAGGTGAAGGACGGCTTTAACACACACTTATCTCTCAGAACTGAGCATGTGGAGAGACGTTCGTTCATCCAGCACAAAGGGAACGGGTTGCAGGAGAAACCCTTACTATGGTTTCTCAGTCTGTTTCCTAGTGCCGGTTTGAAGTGCCTGCCGTTTTCACTGTAAAGCCGAGTTGGAGCTTGAACCTCCCCATATATATGTGTGGAGTGGAGTTTGCAACTGAAAAGAAACTTTGTGTTCCCTTCAAGCTAGGTGAAGGACGGCTTTCACACACAATTATCTCTCAGAACTGAGCATGTGGAGAGACGTTCGTTCATCCAGCACAAAGGGAACGGGTTGCAGGAGAAACCCTTACTCTGGTTTCTCAGTCTGTTTCCTAGTGCCGGTGTGAAGTGCCTGCCGTTTTCACTGTAAAGCCGAGTTGGAGCTTGTACCACCCCATATATATGTGTGGAGTGGAGTTGGCAACTGAAAACACACTTTGTGTTCCCTTCAAGCTAGGTGAAGGGCGGCTTTCTCACACACTTATCTCTCAGAACTGAGCATGTGGAGAGACGTTCGTTCATCCAGCACAAAGGGAACCGGTTGCAGGAGAAACCCTTACTCTGGTTTCTCAGTCTGTTTCCTACTGCCGGTTTGAAGTGCCTGCCGTTTTCACTGTAAAACCGAGTTGGAGCTTGTACCTCCCCATATATATGTATGGAGTGGAGTTTGCAACTGAAAAGAAACTTTGTGTTCCCTTCAAGCTAGGTGAAGAACGGCTTTCACACACACTTATCTCTCAGAACTGAGCATGTGGAGAGACGTTCGTTCATCCAGCACAAAGGGAACGGGTTGCAGGGGAAACCCTTACTCTGGTTTCTCAGTCTGTTTCCTACTGCCGGTTTGAAGTGCCTGCCGTTTTCACTGTAAAGCCGAGTTGAAGCTTGGACCTCCCCATATATATGTATGGAGTGGAGTTTGCAACTGAAAAGATACTTTGTGTTCCCTTCAAGCTAGGTGAAGGACGGCTTTCACACACACTTATCTCTCAGAACTGAGCATGTGGAGAGACGTTCGTTCATCCAGCACAAAGGGAACGGGTTGCAGGAGAAACCCTTACTCTGGTTTCTCAGTCTGTTTCCTAGTGCCGGTTTGAAGTGCCTGTCGTTTTCACTGTAAAACCGAGTTGGAGCTTGTACCTCCCCATATATATGTATGGAGTGGAGTTGGCAACTGAAAAGAAACTTTGTGTTCCCTTCAAGCTAGGTGAAGGACGGCTTTCACACACACTTATCTCTCAGAACTGAGCATGTGGAGAGACGTTCGTTCATCCAGCACAAAGGGAACGGGTTGCCGGTGAAACCCTTACTCTGGTTTCTCAGTCTGTTTCCTAGTGCCGGTTTGAAGTGCCTGCCGTTTTCACGGTAAAGCCGATTTGGAGCTTGTACCTCCCCATATATATGTATGGAGTGGAGTTTGCAACTGAAAAGAAACTTTGTGTTCCCTTCAAGCTAGGTGAAGGACGGCTTTCACACACACTTATCTCTCAGAACTGAGCATGTGGAGAGACGTTCGTTCATCCAGCACAAAGGGAACGGGTTGCAGGAGAAACCCTTACTCTGGTTTCTCAGTCTGTTTCCTACTGCGTGTTTGAAGTGCATGCCGTTTTCACTGTAGAACCGAGTTGGAGATTGACCTCCCCATATATATGTATGGAGTGGAGTTGGCAACTGAAAAGAAACTTTGTGTTCCCTTCAAGCTAGTTGAAGGACGGCTTTCACACACACTTATCTCTCAGAACTGAGCATGTGGAGAGACGTTCGTTCATCCAGCACAAAGGGAACGGGTTGCAGGAGAAACCCTTTCTCTGGTTTCTCAGTCTGTTTCCTAGTGCCGGTTTGAAGTGCCTGCCGTTTTCACTGTAAAGCCGAGTTGGAGCTTGTACCTCCCCATATATATGTATGGAGTGGAGTTGGCAACTGAAAAGAAACTTTGTGTTCCCTTCAAGCTAGGTGAAGGACGGCTTTCACACACACTTATCTCTCAGAACTGAGCATTTGGAGAGACGTTCGTTCATCCAGCACAAAGGGAAAGGGTTGCAGGAGAAACCCTTACTCTGGTTTCTCAGTCTGTTTCCTGGTGCCGGTTTGAAGTGCCTGCCGTTTTCACTGTAAAACCGAGTTGGAGCTTGAACCTCACCATATATATGTGTGGATTGGAGTTTGCAACTGAAAAGAAACTTTGTGTTCCCTTCAAGCTAGGTGAAGGACGGCTTTCACACACAATTATCTCTCAGAACTGAGCATGTGGAGAGACGTTCGTTCATCCAGCACAAAGGGAACGGGTTGCAGGAGAAACCCTTACTCTGGTTTCTCAGTCTGTTTCCTAGTGCCGGTTTGAAGTGCCTGCGGTTTTCACTGTAAAGCCGAGTTGGATCTTGTACCACCCCATATATATGTGTGGAGTGGAGTTGGCAACTGAAAAGAAACTTTGTGTTCCCTTCAAGCTAGGTGAAGGACGGCTTTCACACACACTTATCTCTCAGAACTGAGCATGTGGAGAGACGTTCGTTCATCCAGCAAAAAGGGAACGGGTTGCAGGAGAAACCCTTACTCTGGTTTCTCAGTCTGTTTCCTAGTGCCGGTTTGAAGTGCCTGCCGTTTTCACTGTAAAGCCGAGTTGGAGCTTGTACCACCCCATATATATGTGTGGAGTGGAGTTGGCAACTGAAAAGAAACATTGTGTTCCCTTCAAGGTATGTGAAGGACGGCTTTCACACACACTTATCTCTCAGAACTGAGCATGTGGAGAGACGTTCGTTCATCCAGCACAAAGGGAACGGGTTGCAGGAGAAACCCTTACTCTGGTTTCTCAGTCTGTTTCCTAGTGCCGGTTTGAAGTGCCTGCCGTTTTCACTGTAAAACCGAGTTGGAGCTTGTACCTCCCCATATATATGTATGGAGTGGAGTTTGCAACTGAAAGAAACTTTGTGTTCCCTTCAAGCTAGGTGAAGGACGGCTTTCACACACACTTATCTCTCAGAACTGAGCATGTGGAGAGACGTTCGTTCATCCAGCACAAAGGGAACGGGTTGCAGGAGAAACCCTTACTCTGGTTTCTCAGTCTGTTTCCTAGTGCCGGTTTGAAGTGCCTGCCGTTTTCACTGTAAAACCGAGTTGGGGATTGTACCTCCCCATATATATGTATGGAGTGGAGTTGGCAACTGAAAAGAAACTTTGTGTTCCCTTCAAGCTAGGTGAAGGACGGCTTTCACACACACTTATTTCTCAGAACTGAGCATGTGGAGAGACGTTCGTTCATCCAGCACAAAGGGAACGGGTTGCAGGAGAAACCCTTACTCTGGTTTCTCAGTCTGTTTCCTACTGCCGGTTTGAAGTGCATGCCGTTTTCACTGTAAAACCGAGTTGGAGATTGTACCTCCCCATATATATGTATGGAGTGGAGTTGGCAACTGAAAAGAAACTTTGTGTTCCCTTCAAGCAAGGTGAAGGACGGCTTTCACACACACTTATCTCTCAGAACTGAGCATGTGGAGAGACGTTCGTTCATCCAGCCCAAAGGGAACGGGTTGCAGGAGAAACCCTTACTCTGGTTTCTCAGTCTGTTTCCTAGTGCCGGTTTGAAGTGCCTGCCGTTTTCACGGTAAAGCCGAGTTGGAGCTTGTACCTCCCCATATATATGTATGGAGTGGAGTTTGCCACTGAAAAGAAACTTTGTGTTCCCTTCAAGCTAGGTGAAGGACGGCTTTCACACACACTTATCTCTCAGAACTGAGCATGTGGAGAGACGTTCGTTCATCCAGCACAAAGGGAACGGGTTGCAGGAGAAACCGTTACTCTGGTTTCTCAGTCTGTTTCCTACTGCCGGTTTGAAGTGCATGCCGTTTTCACTGTAAAACCGAGTTGGAGATTGTACCTCGCCATATATATGTATGGAGTGGAGTTGGCAACTGAAAAGAAACTTGTGTTCCCATCAAGCTAGGTGAAGGACGGCTTTCACACACACTTATCTCTCAGAACTGAGCATGTGGAGAGACGTTCGTTCATCCAGCACAAAGGGAACGGTTTGCAGGAGAAACCCTTACTCTGGTTTCTCAGTCTGTTTCCTAGTGCCGGTTTGAAGTGCCTGCCGTTTTCACTGTAAAGCCGAGTTGGAGCTTGTACCTCCCCATATATATGTATGGACTGGAGTTGGCAACTGAAAAGAAACTTTGTGTTCCCTTCAAGCTAGGTGAAGGACGGCTTTCACACACACTTATCTCTCAGAACTGAGCATGTGGAGAGACGTTCGTTCATCCAGCACAAAGGGAACGGGTTACAGGGGAAACCCTTTCTCTGGTTTCTCAGTCTGTTTCCTAGTGCCGGTTTGAAGTGCCTGCCGTTTTCACGGTAAGGCCGAGTTGGAGCTTGTACCTCCCCATATATATGTATGGAGTGGAGTTGGCAATTGAAAAGAAACTTTGTGTTCCATTCAAGCTAGGTGAAGGACGGCTTTCACACACACTTATCTCTCAGAACTGAGCATGTGGAGAGACGTTCGTTCATCCAGCACAAAGGGAACGGGTTCCAGGAGAAACACTTACTCTGGTTTCTCAGTCTGTTTCCTAGTGCCGGTTTGAAGTGCCTGCCGTTTTCACTGTAAAACCGAGTTGGTGCTTGTACCTCCCCATATATATGTATGGATTGGAGTTGGCAACTGAAAAGAAACTTTGTGTTCCCTTCAAGCTAGGTGAAGGACGGCTTTCACACACACTTATCTCTCAGAACTGAGCATGTGGAGAGACGTTCGTTCATCCAGCACAAAGGGAACGGGTTGCAGGTGAAACCCTTACTCTGGTTTCTCAGTCTGTTTCCTAGTGCCGGTTTGAAGTGCCTGCCGTTTTCACTGTAAAACCGAGTTGGAGCTTGTACCTGCCCATATATATGTATGGAGTGGAGTTGGCTACTGAAAAGAAACTTTGTGTTCGCTTCTAGCTAGGTGAAGGACGGCTTTCACACACACTTATCTCTCAGAACTGAGCATGTGGAGAGACGTTCGTTCATCCAGCACAAATGGAACTGGTTGCAGGAGAAACCCTTACTCTGGTTTGTCAGTCTGTTCCCTACTGCCGGGTTGAAGTGCCTGCCGATTTCACTGTAAAGCCGAGTTGGAGCTTTTACCTACCCATATATATGTATGGAGTGGAGTTGGCAAATGAAAAGAAAGTTTGTGTTCCCTTCAAGCTAGGTGAAGGTCGGCTTTCACACACACTTATCTCTCAGAACTGAGCATGTGGAGAGACGTCCGTTCATCCAGCACAAAGGGAACGGGTTGCAGGAGAAACCCTTACTCTGGTTTCTCAGTCTGTTTCCTAGTGCCGGTTTGAAGTGCCTGCCGTTTTCACTGTAAAGACGAGTTGGGGCTTGTACCTCCCCATATATATGTATGGGGTGGAGTTGGCAACTGAAAAGAAACTTTGTGTTCCCTTCAAGCTAGGTGAAGGACGGCTTTCACACACACTTATCTCTCAGAACTGAGCATGTGGAGAGACGTTCGTTCATCCAGCACAAAGGGAACGGGTTGCAGGAGAAACCCTTACTCTGGTTTCTCAGTCTGTTTCCTAGTGCCGGTTTGAAGTGCCTGCCGTTTTCACTGTAAAACCGATTTGGAGCTTGTACCTCCCCATATATATGTATGGATTGGAGTTGGCAACTGAAAAGAAACTTTGTGTTCTCTTCAAGCTAGGTGAAGGACGGCTTTCACACACACTTATCTCTCAGAACTGAGAATGTGGAGAGACGTTCGTTCATCCAGCACAAAGGGAACGGGTTGCAGGAGAAACCCTTACTCTGGTTTCTCAGTCTGATTCCTAGTGCCGGTTTGAAGTGCATGCCGTTTTCACTGTAAAACCGAGTTGGAGATTGTACCTCCCCATATATATGTATGGAGTGGAGTTGGCAACTGAAAAGAAACTTGTGTTCCCTTCAAGCTAGGTGAAGGACGGCTTTCACACACACTTATCTCTCAGAACTGAGCATGTGGAGAGACGTTCGTTCATCCAGCACAAAGGGAACGGGTTGCAGGAGAAACCCTTACTCTGGTTTCTCAGTCTGTTTCCTAGTGCCGGTTTGAAGTGCCTGCCGTTTTCACGGTAAAGCCGAGTTGGAGCTTGTACCACCCCATATATATGTATGGAGTGGAGTTTGCAACTGAAAAGAAACTTTGTGTTCCCTTCAAGCTAGGTGAAGGACGGCTTTCACACACACTTATCTCTCAGAACTGAGCATGTGGAGAGACGTTCGTTCATCCAGCACAAAGGGAACCGGTTGCAGGAGAAACCCTTACTCTGGTTTCTCAGTCTGTTTCCTACTGCCGGTTTGAAGTGCCTGCCGTTTTCACTGTAAAACCGAGTTGGAGTTTGTACCTGCCCATATATATGTATGGAGTGGAGTTGGCAACTGAAAAGAAACTTTGTGTTCCCTTCAAGCTAGGTGAAGGACGGCTTTCACACACACTTATCTCTCAGAACTGAGCATGTGGAGAGACGTTCGTTCATCCAGCACAAAGGGAATGGGTTGCAGGAAAAACCCTTACTCTGGTTTCTCAGTCTGTTTCCTAGTGCCGGTTTGAAGTGCCTGCCGTTTTCACTGTAAAAAAGAGTTGGAGCTTGTACCTGCCCATATATATGTATGGAGTGGAGTTGGCAACTGAAAAGAAACTTTGTGTTCCCTTCAAGCTAGGTGAAGGACGGCTTTCACACACACTTATCTCTCAGAACTGGGCATGTGGAGAGACGTTCGTTCATCCAGCACAAAGGGAACGGGTTGCAGGAGAAACCCTTACTCTGGTTTCTCAGTCTGTTTCCTAGTGCCGGTTTGAAGTGCCTGCCGTTTTCACTGTAAAACCGAGTTGGAGCTTGTACCTCCCCATATATATGTATGGAGTGGAGTTGGCTACTGAAAAGAAACTTTGTGTTCCCTTCAAGCTAGGTGAAGGACGGCTTTCACACACACTTATCTCTCAGAACTGAGCATGTGGAGAGACGTTCGTTCATCCAGCACAAATGGAACGGGTTGCAGGAGAATCCCTTACTCTGGTTTCTCAGTCTGTTTCCTACTGCCGGTTTGAAGTGCCTGCCGTTTTCACTGTAAAGCCGAGTTGGAGCTTGTACTTCCCCATATATATGTATGGAGTGGAGTTGGCAACTGAAAAGAAACTTTGTGTTCCCTTCAAGCTAGGTGAAGGTCGGCTTTCACACACACTTATCTCTCAGAACTGAGCATGTGGAGAGACGTCCGTTCATCCAGCACAAAGGGAACGGGTTGCAGGAGAAACCCTTACTCTGGTTTCTCAGTCTGTTTCCTAGTGCCGGTTTGAAGTGCCTGCCGTTTTCACTGTAAATACGTGTTGGAGCTTGTACCTCCCCATATATATGTATGGAGTGGAGTTGGCAACTGAAAAGAAACTTTGTGTTCCCTTCAAGCTAGGTGAAGGACGGCTTTCACACACACTTATCTCTCAGAACTGAGCATGTGGAGAGACGTTCGTTCATCCAGCACAAAGGAACGGGTTGCAGGAGAAACCCATACTCTGGTTTCTCAGTCTGTTTCCTAGTGCCGGTTTGAAGTGCCTGCCGTTTTCACTGTAAAACCGAGTTGGAGCTTGTACCTCCCCATATATATGTATGGATTGGAGTTGGCAACTGAAAAGAAACTTTGTGTTCCCTTCAAGCTAGGTGAAGGACGGCTTTCACACACACTTATTTCTCAGAACTGAGCATGTGGAGAGACGTTCGTTCATCCAGCACAAAGGGAACGGGTTGCAGGAGAAACCCTTACTCTAGTTTCTCAGTCTGTTTCCTAGTGCCGGTTTGAAGTGCCTGCCGTTTTCACTGTTAAACCGAGTTGGAGCTTGTACCTACCCATATATATGTATGGAGTGGAGTTGGCTACTGAAAAGAAACTTTGCGTTCCCTTCTAGCTAGGTGAAGGACGGCTTTCACACACACTTATCTCTCAGAACTGAGCATGTGGAGAGACGTTCGTTCATCCAGCACAAATGGAACGGGTTGCAGGAGAAACCCTTACTCTGGTTTCTCAGTCTGTTTCCTACTGCCGGTTTGAAGTGCCTGCCGTTTTCACTGTAAAGCCGAGTTGGAGCTTGTACCTCCCCATATATATGTATGGAGTGGAGTTTGCAACTGAAAAGAAACTTTGTTTTCCCATCAAGCTAGGTGAAGGACGGCTTTCACACAAACATATCTCTCAGAACGGAGCATGTGGAGAGACGTTTATTCATCCAGCACAATGGGAACGGGTTGCAGGAGAAACCCTTACTCTGGTTTCTCAGTCTGTTTCCTAGTGCCGGTTTGAAGTGCCTGCCGTTTTCACTGTAAAGACGAGTTGGAGCTTGTACATCCCCATATATATGTATGGAGTGGAGTTGGCAACTGAAAAGAAACTTTGTGTTCCCTTCAAGCTAGGTGAAGGTCGGCTTTCACACACATTTATCTCTCAGAACTGAGCATGTGGAGAGACGTCCGTTCATCCAGCACAAAGGGAACGGGTTGCAGGAGAAACCCTTACTCTGGTTTCTCAGTCTGTTTCCTAGTGCCGGTTTGAAGTGCCTGCCGTTTTCACTGTAAAGACGATTTGGAGCTTGTACCTGCCCATATATATGTATGGAGTGGAGTTGGCCACTGAAAAGAAACTTTGTGTTCCCTTCAAGCTAGGTGAAGGACGGCTTTCACACACACTTATCTCTCAGAACTGAGCATGTGGAGAGACGTTCGTTCATCCAGCACAAAGGGAACGGTTTGCAGGAGAAACACTTACTCTGGTTTCTCAGTCTGATTCCTAATGCCGGTTTGAAGTGCCTCCCGTTTTCACTGTAAAGCCGAGTTGGAGTTTGAACGTCCCCATATATATGTATGGAGTGGAGTTGGCAACTGAAAAGAAACTTTGTGTTCCCTTCAAAATAGGTGAAGGACGGCTTTCACACACACTTATCTCTCAGAACTGAGCATGTGGAGAGACGTTCGTTCATCCAGCACAAAGGGAACGGGTTGCAGGAGAAACCCTTACTCTGGATTCTCAGTCTGTTTCGTAGTGCCGGTTTGAAGTGCCTGCCGTTTTCACTGTAAAACCGAGTTGGAGCTTGTACCTGCCCATATATATGTATGGAGTGAAGTTGGCCACTGAAAAGAAACTTTGTGTTCCCTTCAAGCTAGGTGAAGGACGGCTTTCACACACACTTATCTCTCAGAACTGAGCATGTGGAGAGACGTTAGCTCATCCAGCACAAAGGAACGGGTTGCAGGAGAAACCCTTACTCTGCTTTCTCAGTCTGTTTCCTAGTGCCGGTTTGAAGTGCCTGCCGTTTTCACTGTAAAACCGAGTTGGAGCTTGTACCTCCCCATATATATGTATGGATTGGAGTTGGCTACTGAAAAGAAACTTTGTGTTCCCTTCAAGCTAGGTGAAGGACGGCTTTCACACACACTTATCTCTCAGAACTGAGCATGTGGAGAGACGTTCTTTCATCCAGCACAAAGGGAACGGGTTGCTGGAGAAACCCTTACTCTGGTTTCTCAGTCTGATTCCTACTGCCGGTTTGAAGTGCCTGCCGTTTTCACTGTAAAGCCGAGTTGGAGTTTGAACGTCCCCATATATATGTATGGAGTGGAGTTGGCAACTGAAAAGAAACTTTGTGTTCCCTTCAAGCTAGGTGAAGGACGGCTTTCACACACACTTATCTCTCAGAACTGAGCATGTGGAGAGACGTTCGTTCATCCAGCACAAATGGAACGGGTTGCATTAGAAACCCTTACTCTGGTTTCTCAGTCTGTTTCCTAGTGCCGGTTTGAAGTGCCTGCCGTTTTCACTGTAAAGCCGAGTTGGAGCTTGTACCTCCCCATATATATGTATGGAGTGGAGTTTGCAACTGAAAAGAAACTTTGTTTTCCCTTCAAGCTAGGTGAAGGACGGCTTTCACACACACATATCTCTCAGAACTGAGCATGTGGAGAGACGTTTATTCATCCAGCACAAAGGGAACGGGTTGCAGGGGAAACCCTTACTCTGGTTTCTCAGTCTGTTTCCTAGTGCCGGTTTGAAGTGCCTGCCGTTTTCACTGTAAAGACGAATTGGAGCTTGTACCTCCCCATATATATGTATGGAGTGGAGTTGGCAACTGAAAAGAACCTTTGTGTTCCCTTCAAGCTAGGTGAAGGTCGGCTTTCTCACACACTTATCTCTCAGAACTGAGCATGTGGAGAGACGTCCGTTCATCCAGCACAAAGGGAACGGGTTGCAGGAGAAACCCTTACTCTGGTTTCTCAGTCTGTTTCCTAGTGCCGGTTTGAAGTGCCTGCCGTTTTCACTGTAAAGCCGAGTTGGAGCTTGTACCTCCCCATATATATGTATGGAGTGGTGTTGGCAACTGAAAAGAAACTTTGTGTTCCCTTCAAGCTAGGTGAAGGACGGCTTTCACACACACTTATCTCTCAGAACTGAGCATGTGGAGAGACGTTCGTTCATCCAGCACAAAGGAACGGGTTGCAGGAGAAACCCTTACTCTGGTTTCTCAGTCTGTTTCCTACTGCCGGTTTGAAGTGCCTGCCGTTTTCACTGTAAAACCGAGTTGGAGCTTGTACCTCCCCATATATATGTGTGGAGTGGAGTTTGCAACTGAATAGAAACTTTGTGTTCCCTTCAAGCTAGGTGAAGGACGGCTTTCACACACACTTATCTCTCAGAACTGAGCATGTGGAGAGACGTTCGTTCATCCAGCACAAAGGGAACGGGTTGCAGGAGATACCCTAACTCTGGTTCTCAGTCTGTTTCCTAGTGCCGGTTTGAAGTGCCTACCGTTTTCACTGTAAAGCCGAGTTGGAGCTTGTACCTCCCCATATATATGTATGGAGTGGAGTTTGCAACTGAAAAGAAATTTTGTGTTCCCTTCAAGCTAGTTGAAGGACGGCTTTCACACACACTTATCTCTCAGAACTGAGCATGTGGAGAGACGATCGTTCATCCAGCACAAAGGAACGGGTTGCAGGAGAAACCCTTACTCTGGTTTCTCAGTCAGTTTCCTAGTGCCGGTTTGAAGTGCCTGCCGTTTTCACTGTAAAACCGAGTTGGAGCTTGTACTTCCCCATATATATGTATGGAGTGGAGTTGGCAACTGAAAAGAAACTTTGTGTTCCCTTCAAGCTAGGTGAAGGACGGCTTTCACACACACTTATCTCTCAGAACTGAGCATGTGGAGAGACGTTCGTTCATCCAGCACAAAGGGAACGGGTTGCAGGAAAAACCCTTACTCTGGATTCTCAGTCTGTTTCCTAGTGCCGGTTTGAAGTGCCTGCCGTTTTCACTGTAAAAAAGGGTTGGAGCTTGTACCTGCCCATATATATGTATGGAGTGGAGTTGGCAACTGAAAAGAAACTTTGTGTTCCCTTCAAGCTAGGTGAAGGACGGCTTTCACACACACTTATCTCTCAGAACTGAGCATGTGGAGAGACGTTCGTTCATCCAGCACAAAGGGAACGGGTTGCAGGAGAAACCCTTACTCTGGTTTCTCAGTCTGTTTCGTAGTGCCGGTTTGAAGTGCCTGCCGTTTTCACTGTAAAGACGAGTTGGAGCTTGTACCTGCCCATATATATGTATGGAGTGGAGTTGGCTACTGAAAAGAAACTTTGTGTTCCCTTCTAGCTAGGTGAAGGACGGCTTTCACACACACTTATCTCTCAGAACTGAGCATGTGGAGAGACGTTCGTTCATCCAGCACAAATGGAACGGGTTGCAGGAGAAACCCTTACTCTGGTTTCTCAGTCTGTTTCCTACTGCCGGTTTGAAGTGCCTGCCGTTTTCACTGTAAAGCCGAGTTGGAGCTTGTACCTCCCCATATATATGTATGGAGTGGAGTTGGCAACTGAAAAGAAACTTTGTGTTCCCTTCAAGCTAGGTGAAGGTCGGTTTTCACACACACTTATCTCTCAGAGCTGAGCATGTGGAGAGACGTCCGTTCATCCAGCACAAAGGGAACGGGTTGCAGGAGAAACCCTTACTCTGGTTTCTCAGTCTGTTTCCTAGTGCCGGTTTGAAGTGCCTGCCGTTTTCACTGTAAAGACGAGTTGGAGCTTGTACCTCCCCATATATATGTATGGGGTGGAGTTGGCAACTGAAAAGAAACTTTGTGTTCCCTTCAAGCTAGGTGAAGGACGGCTTTCACACACACTTATCTCTCAGAACTGAGCATGTGGAGAGACGTTCGTTCATCCAGCACAAAGGAACGGGTTGCAGGAGAAACCCTTACTCTGGTTTCTCAGTCTGTTTCCTTGTGCCGGTTTGAAGTGCCTGCCGTTTTCACTGTAAAACCGAGTTGGAGCTTGTACCTCCCCATATATATGTATGGATTGGAGTTGGCAACTGAAAAGAAACTTTGTGTTCCCTTCAAGCTAGGTGAAGGACGGCTTTCACACACACTTATCTCTCAGAACTGAGCATGTGGAGAGACGTCCGTTCATCCAGCACAAAGGGAACGGGTTGCAGGAGAAAGCCTTACTCTGGTTTCTCAGTCTGTTTCCTACTGCCGGTTTGAAGTGCATGCCGTTTTCACTGTAAAACCGAGTTGGAGATTGTACCTCCCCATATATATGTATGGAGTGGAGTTGGCAACTGAAAAGAAACTTGTGTTCCCTTCAAGCTATTTGAAGGACGGCTTTCACACACACTTATCTCTAAGAACTGAGCATGTGGAGAGACGTTCGTTCATCCAGCACAAAGGGAACGGGTTGCAGGAGAAACCCTTACTCTGGATTCTCAGTCTGTTTCCTAGTGCCGGTTTGAAGTGCCTGCCGTTTTCACTGTAAAGCCGAGTTGGAGCTTGTACCTCCCCATATATATGTATGGACTGGAGTTGGCAACTGAAAAGAAACTTTGTGTTCCCTTCAAGCTAGGTGAAGGACGGCTTTCACACACACTTATCTCTCAGAACTGAGCATGTGGAGAGACGTTCGTTCATCCAGCACAAAGGGAACGGTTTACAGGGGAAACCCTTACTCTGGTTTCTCAGTCTGTTTCCTAGTGCCGGTTTGAAGTGCCTGCAGTTTTCACGGTAAAGCCGAGTTGGAGCTTGTACCTCCCCATATATATGTATGGAGTGGAGTTGGCAATTGAAAAGAAACTTTGTGTTCCATTCAAGCTAGGTTAAGGACGGCTTTCACACACACTTATCTCTCAGAACTGAGCATGTGGAGAGACGTTCGTTCATCCAGCACAAAGGGAACGGGTTCCAGGAGAAACACTTACTCTGGTTTCTCAGTCTGTTTCCTACTGCCGGTTTGAAGTGCCTGCCGTTTTCACTGTAAAACCGAGTTGGAGCTTGTACCTCCCCATATATATGTATGGATTGGAGTTGGCAACTGAAAAGAAACTTTGTGTTCCCTTCAAGCTAGGTGAAGGACGGCTTTCACACACACTTATCTCTCAGAACTGAGCATGTGGAGAGACGTTCGTTCATCCAGCACAAAGGGAACGGGTTGCAGGAGAAACCCTTACTCTGGTTTCTCAGTCTGTTTCCTACTGCCGGTTTGAAGGGCATGCCGTTTTCACTGTAAAACCGAGTTGGAGACTGTACCTCCCCATATATATGTATGGAGTGGAGTTGGCAACTGAAAAGAAACTTTGTGTTCCCTTCAAGGTAGGTGAAGGACGGCTTTCACACACACTTATCTCTCAGAACTGAGCATGTGGATAGACGTTCGTTCATCCAGCACAAAGGGAACGGGTTGCAGGATAAACCCTTACTCTGGTTTCTCAGTCTGTTTCCTAGTGCCGGTTTGAAGTGCCTGCCGTTTTCACTGTAAAACCGAGTTGGAGCTTGTACCTCCCCATATATATGTATGGAGTGGAGTTGGCAACTGAAAAGAAACTTTGTGTTCCCTTCAAGCTAGGTGAAGGACGGCTTTCACACACACTTATCTCTCAGAACTGAGCATGTGGAGAGACGTTCGTTCATCCAGCACAAAGGGAACGGGTTGCAGGAGAAACCCTTACTCTGGTTTCTCAGTCTGTTTCCTACTGCCGGTTTGAAGGGCATGCCGTTTTCACTGTAAAACCGAGTTGGAGACTGTACCTCCCCATATATATGTATGGAGTGGAGTTTGCAACTGAAAAGAAACTTTGTGTTCCCTTCAAGCTATGTGAAGGACGGCTTTCACACACACTTATCTCTCAGAACTGAGCATGTGGAGAGACGTTCGTTCATCCAGCACAAAGGGAACGGGTTCCAGGAGAAACACTTACTGTGGTTTCTCAGTCTGTTTCCTAGTGCCGGTTTGAAGTGCCTGCCGTTTTCACTGTAAAACCTAGTTGGAGCTTGTACCTCCCCATATATATGTATGGAGAGGAGTTGGCTACTGAAAAGAAACTTTGTGTTCCCTTCTAGCTAGGTGAAGGACGGCTTTCACACACACTTATCTCTCAGAACTGAGCATGTGGAGAGACGTTCGTTCATCCAGCACAAATGGAACGGGTTGCAGGGGAAACCCTTACTCTGGTTTCTCAGTCTGTTTCCTACTGCCGGTTTGAAGTGCCTGCCGTTTTCACTGTAAAGCCGAGTTGGAGCTTGTACCTCCCCATATATATGTATGGAGTGGAGTTGGCAACTGAAAGAAACTTTGTGTTCCCTTCAAGCTAGGTGAAGGTCGGCTTTCACACACACTTATCTCTCAGAACTGAGCATGTGGAGAGACGTCCGTTCATCCAGCACAAAGGGAACGGGTTGCAGGAGAATCCCTTACTCTGGTTTCTCAGTCTGTTTCCTAGTGCCGGTTTGAAGTGCCTGCCGTTTTCACTGTAAAGACGAGTTGGAGCTTGTACCTCCCCATATATATGTATGGAGTGGAGTTGGCAACTGAAAAGAAACTTTGTGTTCCCTTCAAGCTAGGTGAAGAACGGCTTTCACACACACTTATCTCTCAGAACTGAGCATGTGGAGAGACGTTCGTTCATCCAGCACAAAGGAACGGGTTGCAGGAGAAACCCTTACTCTGGTTTCTCAGTCTGTTTCCTAGTGCCGGTTTGAAGTGCCTGCCGTTTTCACTGTAAAACCGAGTTTGAGCTTGTACCTCCCCATATATATGTATGGATTGGAGTTGGCAACTGAAAAGAAACTTTGTGTTCCCTTCAAGCTAGGTGAAGGACGGCTTTCACACAAACTTATCTCTCAGAACTGAGCATGTGGAGAGACGTTCGTTCATCCAGCACAAAGGGAACGGGTTGCAGGAGAAACCCTTACTCTGGTTTCTCAGTCTGTTTCCTACTGCCGGTTTGAAGGGCATGCCGTTTTCACTGTAAAACCGAGTTGGAGCTTGTACCTCCCCATATATATGTATGGAGTGGAGTTGGCAACTGAAAAGAAACTTTGTGTTCCCTTCAAGCTAGGTGAAGGACGGCTTTCACACACACTTATCTATCAGAATTGAACATGTGGAGAGACGTTCGTTCATCCAGCACAAAGGGAACGGGTTGCAGGAGAAACCCTTACTCTGGTTTCTCAGCCTGTTTCCTAGTGCCGGTTTGAAGTGCCTGCCGTTTTCACTGTAAAACCGAGTTGGAGCTTGTACCTCCCCATATATATGTATGGAGTGGAGTTGGCAACTGAAAAGAAACTTTGTGTTCCCTTCAAGCTAGGTGAAGGACGGCTTTCACACACACTTATCTCTCAGAACTGAGCATGTGGAGAGACGTTCGTTCATCCAGCACAAAGGGAACGGGTTGCAGGAGAAACCCTTACTCTGGTTTCTCAGTCTGTTTCCTAGTGCCGGTTTGAAGGGCATGCCGTTTTCACTGTAAAACCGAGTTGGAGACTGTACCTCCCCATATATATGTATGGAGTGGAGTTTGCAACTGAAAAGAAACTTTGTGTTCCCTTCAAGCTATGTGAAGGACGGCTTTCACACACACTTATCTCTCAGAACTGAGCATGTGGAGAGACGTTCGTTCATCCAGCACAAAGGGAACGGGTTCCAGGAGAAACACTTACTCTGGTTTCTCAGTCTGTTTCCTAGTGCCGGTTTGAAGTGCCTGCCGTTTTCACTGTAAAACCTAGTTGGAGCTTGTACCTCCCCATATATATGTATGGAGAGGAGTTGGCTACTGAAAAGAAACTTTGTGTTCCCTTCTAGCTAGGTGAAGGACGGCTTTCACACACACTTATCTCTCAGAACTGAGCATGTGGAGAGACGTTCGTTCATCCAGCACAAATGGAACGGGTTGCAGGGGAAACCCTTACTCTGGTTTCTCAGTCTGTTTCCTACTGCCGGTTTGAAGTGCCTGCCGTTTTCACTGTAAAGCCGAGTTGGAGCTTGTACCTCCCCATATATATGTATGGAGTGGAGTTGGCAACTGAAAGAAACTTTGTGTTCCCTTCAAGCTAGGTGAAGGTCGGCTTTCACACACACTTATCTCTCAGAACTGAGCATGTGGAGAGACGTCCGTTCATCCAGCACAAAGGGAACGGGTTGCAGGAGAATCCCTTACTCTGGTTTCTCAGTCTGTTTCCTAGTGCCGGTTTGAAGTGCCTGCCGTTTTCACTGTAAAGACGAGTTGGAGCTTGTACCTCCCCATATATATGTATGGAGTGGAGTTGGCAACTGAAAAGAAACTTTGTGTTCCCTTCAAGCTAGGTGAAGGACGGCTTTCACACACACTTATCTCTCAGAACTGAGCATGTGGAGAGACGTTCGTTCATCCAGCACAAAGGAACGGGTTGCAGGAGAAACCCTTACTCTGGTTTCTCAGTCTGTTTCCTAGTGCCGGTTTGAAGTGCCTGCCGTTTTCACTGTAAAACCGAGTTGGAGCTTGTACCTCCCCATATATATGTATGGAGTGGAGTTGGCAACTGAAAAGAAACTTTGTGTTCCCTTCAAGCTAGGTGAAGGACGGCTTTCACACACACTTATCTCTCAGAACTGAGCATGTGGAGAGACGTTCGTTCATCCAGCACAAAGGGAACGGGTTGCAGGAGAAACCCTTACTCTGGTTTCTCAGTCTGTTTCCTACTGCCGGTTTGAAGGGCATGCCGTTTTCACTATAAAACCGAGTTGGAGACTGTACCTCCCCATATATATGTATGGAGTGGAGTTTGCAACTGAAAAGAAACTTTGTGTTCCCTTCAAGCTATGTGAAGGACGGCTTTCACACACACTTATCTCTCAGAACTGAGCATGTGGAGAGACGTTCGTTCATCCAGCACAAAGGGAACGGGTTCCAGGAGAAACACTTACTCTGGTTTCTCAGTCTGTTTCCTAGTGCCGGTTTGAAGTGCCTGCCGTTTTCACTGTAAAACCTAGTTGGAGCTTGTACCTCCCCATATATATGTATGGAGAGGAGTTGGCTACTGAAAAGAAACTTTGTGTTCCCTTCTAGCTAGGTGAAGGACGGCTTTCACACACACTTATCTCTCAGAACTGAGCATGTGGAGAGACGTTCGTTCATCCAGCACAAATGGAACGGGTTGCAGGGGAAACCCTTACTCTGGTTTCTCAGTCTGTTTCCTACTGCCGGTTTGAAGTGCCTGCCGTTTTCACTGTAAAGCCGAGTTGGAGCTTGTACCTCCCCATATATATGTATGGAGTGGAGTTGGCAACTGAAAGAAACTTTGTGTTCCCTTCAAGCTAGGTGAAGGTCGGCTTTCACACACACTTATCTCTCAGAACTGAGCATGTGGAGAGACGTCCGTTCATCCAGCACAAAGGGAACGGGTTGCAGGAGAATCCCTTACTCTGGTTTCTCAGTCTGTTTCCTAGTGCCGGTTTGAAGTGCCTGCCGTTTTCACTGTAAAGACGAGTTGGAGCTTGTACCTCCCCATATATATGTATGGAGTGGAGTTGGCAACTGAAAAGAAACTTTGTGTTCCCTTCAAGCTAGGTGAAGAACGGCTTTCACACACACTTATCTCTCAGAACTGAGCATGTGGAGAGACGTTCGTTCATCCAGCACAAAGGAACGGGTTGCAGGAGAAACCCTTACTCTGGTTTCTCAGTCTGTTTCCTAGTGCCGGTTTGAAGTGCCTGCCGTTTTCACTGTAAAACCGAGTTTGAGCTTGTACCTCCCCATATATATGTATGGATTGGAGTTGGCAACTGAAAAGAAACTTTGTGTTCCCTTCAAGCTAGGTGAAGGACGGCTTTCACACAAACTTATCTCTCAGAACTGAGCATGTGGAGAGACGTTCGTTCATCCAGCACAAAGGGAACGGGTTGCAGGAGAAACCCTTACTCTGGTTTCTCAGTCTGTTTCCTACTGCCGGTTTGAAGGGCATGCCATTTTCACTGTAAAACCGAGTTGGAGCTTGTACCTCCCCATATATATGTATGGAGTGGAGTTGGCAACTGATAAGAAACTTTGTGTTCCCTTCAAGCTAGGTGAAGGACGGCTTTCACACACACTTATCTCTCAGAATTGAGCATGTGGAGAGACGTTCGTTCATCCAGCACAAAGGGAACGGGTTGCAGGAGAAACCCTTACTCTGGTTTCTCAGTCTGTTTCCTAGTGCCGGTTTGAAGTGCCTGCCGTTTTCACTGTAAAACCGAGTTGGAGCTTGTACCTCCCCATATATATGTATGGAGTGGAGTTGGCAACTGAAAAGAAACTTTGTGTTCCCTTCAAGCTAGGTGAAGGACGGCTTTCACACACACTTATCTCTCAGAACTGAGCATGTGGAGAGACGTTCGTTCATCCAGCACAAAGGGAACGGGTTGCAGGAGAAACCCTTACTCTGGTTTCTCAGTCTGTTTCCTACTGCCGGTTTGAAGGGCATGCCGTTTTCACTGTAAAACCGAGTTGGATACTGTACCTCCCCATATATATGTATGGAGTGGAGTTTGCAACTGAAAAGAAACTTTGTGTTCCCTTCAAGCTAGGTGAAGGACGGCTTTCACACACACTTATCTCTCAGAACTGAGCATGTGGAGAGACGTTCGTTCATCCAGCACAAAGGGAACGGGTTGCAGGAGAAACCCTTACTCTGGTTTCTCAGTCTGTTTCCTACTGCCGGTTTGAAGTGCATGCCGTTTTCTCTGTAAAACCGTGTTGGAGATTGTACCTCCCCATATATATGTATGGAGTGGAGTTGGAAACTGAAAAGAAACTTGTGTTCCCTTCAAGCTAGGTGAAGGACGGCTTTCACACACACTTATCTCTCAGAACTGAGCATGTGGAGAGACGTTCGTTCATCCAGCACAAAGGGAACGGGTTGCAGGAGAAACCCTTACTCTGGTTTCTCAGTCTGTTTCCTAGTGCCGGTTTGAAGTGCCTGCCGTTTTCACTGTAAAGCCGAGTTGGAGCTTGTACCTCCCCATATATTTGTATGGACTGGAGTTGGCAACTGAAAAGAAACTTTGTGTTCCCTTCAAGCTAGGTGAAGGACGGCTTTCACACACACATATCTCTCAGAACTGAGCATGTGGAGAGACGTTCGTTCATCCACCACAAAGGGAACGGGTTACAGGGGAAACCCTTACTCTGGTTTCCCAGTCTGTTTCCTAGTGCCGGTTTGAAGTGCCTGCCATTTTCACGGTAAAGCCGAGTTGGAGCTTGTACCTCCCCATATATATGTATGGAGTGGAGTTGACAATTGAAAAGAAACTTTGTGTTCCATTCAAGCTAGGTGAAGGACGGCTTTCACACACACTTATCTCTCAGAACTGAGCATGTGGAGAGACGTTCGTTCATCCAGCACAAAGGGAACGGGTTCCAGGAGAAACACTTACTCTGGTTTCTCAGTCTGTTTCCTAGTGCCGGTTTGAAGTGCCTGCCGTTTTCACTGTAAAACCGAGTTGGAGCTTGTACATCCCCATATATTTGTATGGATTGGAGTTGGCAACTGAAAAGAAACTTTTTGTTCCCTTCAAGCTAGGTGAAGGACGGCTTTCACACACACTTATCTCTCAGAACTGAGCATGTGGAGAGACGTTCGTTCATCCAGCACAAAGGGAACGGGTTGCAGGAGAAACACTTACTCTGGTTTCTCAGTCTGTTTCCTAGTGCCGGTTTGAAGTGCCTGCCGTTTTCACGGTAAAGCCGAGTTGGAGCTTGTACCTCCCCATATATATGTATGGAGTGGAGTTTGCAACTGAAAAGAAACTTTGTGTTCCCTTCAAGCTAGGTGAAGGACGGCTTTCACACACACTTATCTCTCAGAACTGAGCATGTGGAGAGACGTTCGTTCATCCAGCACAAAGGGAACCGGTTGCAGGAGAAAACCTTACTCTGGTTTCTCAGTCTGTTTCCTACTGCCGGTTTGAAGTGCCTGCCTTTTTCTCTGTAAAACCGAGTTGGAGTTTGTACCTGCCCATATATATGTATGGAGTGGTGTTGGCAACTGAAAACAAACTTTGTGTTCCCTTCAAGCTAGGTGAAGGACGGCTTTCACACACACTTATCTCTCAGAACTGAGCATGTGGAGAGACGTTCGTTCATCCAGCACAAAGGGAACGGGTTGCAGGAAAAACCCTTACTCTGGATTCTCAGTCTGTTTCCTAGTGCCGGTTTGAAGTGCCTGCCGTTTTCACTGTAAAAAAGAGTTGGAGCTTGTACCTGCCCATATATATGTATGGAGTGGAGTTGGCAACTGAAAAGAAACTTTGTGTTCCCTTCAAGCTAGGTGAAGGTCGGCTTTCACACACACTTATCTCTCAGAACTGAGCATGTGGAGAGACGTCCGTTCATCCAGCACAAAGGGACCGGGTTGCAGGAGAAACCCTTACTCTGGTTTCTCAGTCTGTTTCCTAGTGCCGGTTTGAAGTGCCTGCCGTTTTCACTGTAAAGACGAGTTGGAGCTTGTACCTCCCCATATATATGTATGGGGTGGAGTTGGCAACTGAAAAGAAACTTTGTGTTCCCTTCAAGCTAGGTGAAGGACGGCTTTCACACACACTTATCTCTCAGAACTGAGCATGTGGAGAGACGTTCGTTCATCCAGCACAAAGGGAACGAGTTGCAGGAGAAACCCTTACTCTGGTTTCTCAGTCTGTTTCGTAGTGCCGGTTTGAAGTGCCTGCCGTTTTCACTGTAAAACCGAGTTGGAGCTTGTACCTGCCCATATATATGTATGGAGTGGAGTTGGCCACTGAAAAGAAACTTTGTGTTCCCTTCAAGCTAGGTGAAGGACAGCTTTCACACACACTTATCTCTCAGAACTGAGCATGTGGAGAGACGTTCGTTCAACCAGCACAAAGGAACGGGTTGCAGGAGAAACCCTTACTCTGGTTTCTCAGTCTGTTTCCTAGTGCCGGTTTGAAGTGCCTGCCGTTTTCACTGTAAAACCGAGTTGGAGCTTGTACCTCCCCATATATATGTATGGAGTGGAGTTGGCAACTGAAAAGAAACTTTGTGTTCCCTTCAAGCTAGGTGCAGGACGGCTTTCACACACACTTATCTCTCAGAACTGAGCATGTGGAGAGACGTTCGTTCATCCAGCACAAAGGGAACGGGTTGCAGGAGAAACCCTTACTCTGGTTTCTCAGTCTGATTCCTACTGCCGGTTTGAAGTGCCTGCCGTTTTCACTGTAAAGCCGAGTTGGAGTTTGAACGTCCCCATATATATGTATGGAGTGGAGTTGGCAACTGAAATGAAACTTTGTGTTCCCTTCAAGCTAGGTGAAGGACGGCTTTCACACACACTTATCTCTCAGAACTGAGCATGTGGAGAGACGTTCGTTCATCCAGCACAAAGGGAACGGGTTGCAGGAGAAACACTTACTCTGGTTTCTCAGTCTGTTTCCTAGTGCCGGTTTGAAGTGCCTGCCGTTTTCACGGTAAAGCCGAGTTGGAGCTTGTACCTCCCCATATATATGTATGGAGTGGAGTTTGCAACTGAAAAGAAACTTTGTGTTCCCTTCAAGCTAGGTGAAGAACGGCTTTCACACACACTTATCTCTCAGAACTGAGCATGTGGAGAGACGTTCGTTCATCCAGCACAAAGGGAACCGGTTGCAGGAGAAACCCTTACTCTGGTTTCTCAGTCTGTTTCCTACTGCCGGTTTGAAGTGCCTGCCTTTTTCACTGTAAAACCGAGTTGGAGTTTGTACCTGCCCATATATATGTATGGAGTGGTGTTGGCAACTGAAAAGAAACTTTGTGTTCCCTTCAAGCTAGGTGAAGGACGGCTTTCACACACACTTATCTCTCAGAACTGAGCATGTGGAGAGACGTTCGTTCATCCAGCACAAAGGGAACGGGTTGCAGGAAAAACCCTTACTCTGGATTCTCAGTCTGTTTCCTAGTGCCGGTTTGAAGTGCCTGCCGTTTTCACTGTAAAAAAGAGTTGGAGCTTGTACCTGCCCATATATATGTATGGAGTGGAGTTGGCAACTGAAAAGAAACTTTGTGTTCCCTTCAAGCTAGGTGAAGGTCGGCTTTCACACACACTTATCTCTCAGAACTGAGCATGTGGAGAGACGTCCGTTCATCCAGCACAAAGGGAACGGGTTGCAGGAGAAACCCTTACTCTGGTTTCTCAGTCTGTTTCCTAGTGCCGGTTTGAAGTGCCTGCCGTTTTCATTGTAAAGACGAGTTGGAGCTTGTACCTCCCCATATATATGTATGGGGTGGAGTTGGCAACTAAAAAGAAACTTTGTGTTCCCTTCAAGCTAGGTGAAGGACGGCTTTCACACACACTTATCTCTCAGAACTGAGCATGTGGAGAGACGTTCGTTCATCCAGCACAAAGGGAACGAGTTGCAGGAGAAACCCTTACTCTGGTTTCTCAGTCTGTTTCGTAGTGCCGGTTTGAAGTGCCTGCCGTTTTCACTGTAAAACCGAGTTGGAGCTTGTACCTGCCCATATATATGTATGGAGTGGAGTTGGCCACTGAAAAGAAACTTTGTGTTCCCTTCAAGCTAGGTGAAGGACAGCTTTCACACACACTTATCTCTCAGAACTGAGCATGTGGAGAGACGTTCGTTCAACCAGCACAAAGGAACGGGTTGCAGGAGAAACCCTTACTCTGGTTTCTCAGTCTGTTTCCTAGTGCCGGTTTGAAGTGCCTGCCGTTTTCACTGTAAAACCGAGTTGGAGCTTGTACCTCCCCATATATATGTATGGAGTGGAGTTGGCAACTGAAAAGAAACTTTGTGTTCCCTTCAAGCTAGGTGAAGGACGGCTTTCACACACACTTATCTCTCAGAACTGAGCATGTGGAGAGACGTTCGTTCATCCAGCACAAAGGGAACGGGTTGCAGGAGAAACCCTTACTCTGGTTTCTCAGTCTGATTCCTACTGCCGGTTTGAAGTGCCTGCCGTTTTCACTGTAAAGCCGAGTTGGAGTTTGAACGTCCCCATATATATGTATGGAGTGGAGTTGGCAACTGAAAAGAAACTTTGTGTTCCCTTCAAGCTAGGTGAAGAACGGCTTTCACACACACTTATCTCTCAGAACTGAGCATGTGGAGAGACGTTCGTTCATCCAGCACAAAGGAACGGGTTGCAGGAGAAACCCTTACTCTGGTTTCTCAGTCTGTTTCCTAGTGCCGGTTTGAAGTGCCTGCCGTTTTCACTGTAAAACCGAGTTTGAGCTTGTACCTCCCCATATATATGTATGGATTGGAGTTGGCAACTGAAAAGAAACTTTGTGTTCCCTTCAAGCTAGGTGAAGGACGGCTTTCACACACACTTATCTCTCAGAACTGAGCATGTGGAGAGACGTTCGTTCATCCAGCACAAAGGGAACGGGTTGCAGGAGAAACCCTTACTCTGGTTTCTCAGTCTGTTTCCTACTGCCGGTTTGAAGGGCATGCCATTTTCACTGTAAAACCGAGTTGGAGCTTGTACCTCCCCATATATATGTATGGAGTGGAGTTGGCAACTGAAAAGAAACTTTGTGTTCCCTTCAAGCTAGGTGAAGGACGGCTTTCACACACACTTATCTCTCAGAACTGAGCATGTGGAGAGACGTTCGTTCATCCAGCACAAAGGGAACGGGTTGCAGGAGAAACCCTTACTCTGGTTTCTCAGTCTGTTTCCTACTGCCGGTTTGAAGGGCATGCCGTTTTCACTGTAAAACCGAGTTGGAGACTGTACCTCCCCATATATATGTATGGAGTGGAGTTTGCAACTGAAAAGAAACTTTGTGTTCCCTTCAAGCTAGGTGAAGGACGGCTTTCACACACACTTATCTCTCAGAACTGAGCATGTGGAGAGACGTTCGTTCATCCAGCACAAAGGGAACGGGTTGCAGGAGAAACCCTTACTCTGGTTTCTCAGTCTGTTTCCTACTGCCGGTTTGAAGTGCATGCCGTTTTCTCTGTAAAACCGTGTTGGAGATTGTACCTCCCCATATATATGTATGGAGTGGAGTTGGAAACTGAAAAGAAACTTGTGTTCCCTTCAAGCTAGGTGAAGGACGGCTTTCACACACACTTATCTCTCAGAACTGAGCATGTGGAGAGACGTTCGTTCATCCAGCACAAAGGGAACGGGTTGCAGGAGAAACCCTTACTCTGGTTTCTCAGTCTGTTTCCTAGTGCCGGTTTGAAGTGCCTGCCGTTTTCACTGTAAAGCCGAGTTGGAGCTTGTACCTCCCCATATATTTGTATGGACTGGAGTTGGCAACTGAAAAGAAACTTTGTGTTCCCTTCAAGCTAGGTGAAGGACGGCTTTCACACACACATATCTCTCAGAACTGAGCATGTGGAGAGACGTTCGTTCATCCAGCACAAAGGGAACGGGTTACAGGGGAAACCCTTACTCTGGTTTCCCAGTCTGTTTCCTAGTGCCGGTTTGAAGTGCCTGCCATTTTCACGGTAAAGCCGAGTTGGAGCTTGTACCTCCCCATATATATGTATGGAGTGGAGTTGACAATTGAAAAGAAACTTTGTGTTCCATTCAAGCTAGGTGAAGGACGGCTTTCACACACACTTATCTCTCAGAACTGAGCATGTGGAGAGACGTTCGTTCATCCAGCACAAAGGGAACGGGTTCCAGGAGAAACACTTACTCTGGTTTCTCAGTCTGTTTCCTAGTGCCGGTTTGAAGTGCCTGCCGTTTTCACTGTAAAACC
Source organism: Vicugna pacos (assembly GCF_048564905.1). Taxonomy (NCBI): domain Eukaryota; kingdom Metazoa; phylum Chordata; class Mammalia; order Artiodactyla; family Camelidae; genus Vicugna; species Vicugna pacos. The sequence goes on from NW_027328798.1 coordinate 151,579, forward strand.
GAGTTGGAGCTTGTACATCCCCATATATTTGTATGGATTGGAGTTGGCAACTGAAAAGAAACTTTTTGTTCCCTTCAAGCTAGGTGAAGGACGGCTTTCACACACACTTATCTCTCAGAACTGAGCATGTGGAGAGACGTTCGTTCATCCAGCACAAAGGGAACGGGTTGCAGGAGAAACACTTACTCTGGTTTCTCAGTCTGTTTCCTAGTGCCGGTTTGAAGTGCCTGCCGTTTTCACGGTAAAGCCGAGTTGGAGCTTGTACCTCCCCATATATATGTATGGAGTGGAGTTTGCAACTGAAAAGAAACTTTGTGTTCCCTTCAAGCTAGGTGAAGGACGGCTTTCACACACAATTATCTCTCAGAACTGAGCATGTGGAGAGACGTTCGTTCATCCAGCACAAAGGGAACCGGTTGCAGGAGAAACCCTTACTCTGGTTTCTCAGTCTGTTTCCTACTGCCGGTTTGAAGTGCCTGCCTTTTTCACTGTAAAACCGAGTTGGAGTTTGTACCTGCCCATATATATGTATGGAGTGGTGTTGGCAACTGAAAAGAAACTTTGTGTTCCCTTCAAGCTAGGTGAAGGACGGCTTTCACACACACTTATCTCTCAGAACTGAGCATGTGGAGAGACGTTCGTTCATCCAGCACAAAGGGAACGGGTTGCAGGAAAAACCCTTACTCTGGATTCTCAGTCTGTTTCCTAGTGCCGGTTTGAAGTGCCTGCCGTTTTCACTGTAAAAAAGAGTTGGAGCTTGTACCTGCCCATATATATGTATGGAGTGGAGTTGGCCACTGAAAAGAAACTTTGTGTTCCCTTCAAGCTAGGTGAAGGACAGCTTTCACACACACTTATCTCTCAGAACTGAGCATGTGGAGAGACGTTCGTTCAACCAGCACAAAGGAACGGGTTGCAGGAGAAACCCTTACTCTGGTTTCTCAGTCTGTTTCCTAGTGCCGGTTTGAAGTGCCTGCCGTTTTCACTGTAAAACCGAGTTGGAGCTTGTACCTCCCCATATATATGTATGGAGTGGAGTTGGCAACTGAAAAGAAACTTTGTGTTCCCTTCAAGCTAGGTGAAGGACGGCTTTCACACACACTTATCTCTCAGAACTGAGCATGTGGAGAGACGTTCGTTCATCCAGCACAAAGGGAACGGGTTGCAGGAGAAACCCTTACTCTGGTTTCTCAGTCTGATTCCTACTGCCGGTTTGAAGTGCCTGCCGTTTTCACTGTAAAGCCGAGTTGGAGTTTGAACGTCCCCATATATATGTATGGAGTGGAGTTGGCAACTGAAATGAAACTTTGTGTTCCCTTCAAGCTAGGTGAAGGACGGCTTTCACACACACTTATCTCTCAGAACTGAGCATGTGGAGAGACGTTCGTTCATCCAGCACAAAGGGAACGGGTTGCAGGAGAAACACTTACTCTGGTTTCTCAGTCTGTTTCCTAGTGCCGGTTTGAAGTGCCTGCCGTTTTCACGGTAAAGCCGAGTTGGAGCTTGTACCTCCCCATATATATGTATGGAGTGGAGTTTGCAACTGAAAAGAAACTTTGTGTTCCCTTCAAGCTAGGTGAAGAACGGCTTTCACACACACTTATCTCTCAGAACTGAGCATGTGGAGAGACGTTCGTTCATCCAGCACAAAGGGAACCGGTTGCAGGAGAAACCCTTACTCTGGTTTCTCAGTCTGTTTCCTACTGCCGGTTTGAAGTGCCTGCCTTTTTCACTGTAAAACCGAGTTGGAGTTTGTACCTGCCCATATATATGTATGGAGTGGTGTTGGCAACTGAAAAGAAACTTTGTGTTCCCTTCAAGCTAGGTGAAGGACGGCTTTCACACACACTTATCTCTCAGAACTGAGCATGTGGAGAGACGTTCGTTCATCCAGCACAAAGGGAACGGGTTGCAGGAAGAATCCTTACTCTGGATTCTCAGTCTGTTTCCTAGTGCCGGTTTGAAGTGCCTGCCGTTTTCACTGTAAAAAAGAGTTGGAGCTTGTACCTGCCCATATATATGTATGGAGTGGAGTTGGCAACTGAAAAGAAACTTTGTTTTCCCATCAAGCTAGGTGAAGGGCGGCTTTCACACACACATATCTCTCAGAACTGAGCATGTGGAGAGACGTTTATTCATCCAGCACAAAGGGAACGGGTTGCAGGAGAAACCCTTACTCTGGTTTATCAGTCTGTTTCCTAGTGCCGGTTTGAAGTGCCTGCCGTTTTCACTTTATAACCGAGTTGGAGTTTGTACCTGCCCATATATATGTATGGAGTGGAGTTGGCAACTGAAAAGAAACTTTGTGTTCCCTTCAAGCTAGGTGAAGGACGGCTTTCACACACCCTTATCTCTCAGAACTGAGCATGTGGAGAGACGTTCGTTCATCCAACACAAAGGGAACGGGTTGGAGGAGAAACCCTTACTCTGGTTTCTCAGTCTGTTTCCTAGTGCCGGTTTGAAGTGCCTGCCGTTTTCACTGTAAAGACGAGTTGGAGCTTGTACCTCCCCATATATATGTATGGAGTGGAGTTGGCAACTGAAAAGAAACTTTGTGTTCCCTTCAAGCTAGGTGAAGGTCGGCTTTCACACACACTTATCTCTCAGAACTGAGCATGTGGAGAGACGTTCGTTCATCCAGCACAAAGGGAACGAGTTGCAGGAGAAACCCTTACTCTGGTTTCTCAGTCTGTTTCGTAGTGCCGGTTTGAAGTGCCTGCCGTTTTCACTGTAAAACCGAGTTGGAGCTTGTACCTGCCCATATATATGTATGGAGTGGAGTTGGCCACTGAAAAGAAACTTTGTGTTCCCTTCAAGCTAGGTGAAGGACAGCTTTCACACACACTTATCTCTCAGAACTGAGCATGTGGAGAGACGTTCGTTCAACCAGCACAAAGGAACGGGTTGCAGGAGAAACCCTTACTCTGGTTTCTCAGTCTGTTTCCTAGTGCCGGTTTGAAGTGCCTGCCGTTTTCACTGTAAAACCGAGTTGGAGCTTGTACCTCCCCATATATATGTATGGAGTGGAGTTGGCAACTGAAAAGAAACTTTGTGTTCCCTTCAAGCTAGGTGAAGGACGGCTTTCACACACACTTATCTCTCAGAACTGAGCATGTGGAGAGACGTTCGTTCATCCAGCACAAAGGGAACGGGTTGCAGGAGAAACCCTTACTCTGGTTTCTCAGTCTGATTCCTACTGCCGGTTTGAAGTGCCTGCCGTTTTCACTGTAAAGCCGAGTTGGAGCTTGAACGTCCCCATATATATGTATGGAGTGGAGTTGGCAACTGAAATGAAACTTTGTGTTCCCTTCAAGCTAGGTGAAGGACGGCTTTCACACACACTTATCTCTCAGAACTGAGCATGTGGAGAGACGTTCGTTCATCCAGCACAAAGGGAACGGGTTGCAGGAGAAACACTTACTCTGGTTTCTCAGTCTGTTTCCTAGTGCCGGTTTGAAGTGCCTGCCGTTTTCACGGTAAAGCCGAGTTGGAGCTTGTACCTCCCCATATATATGTATGGAGTGGAGTTTGCAACTGAAAAGAAACTTTGTGTTCCCTTCAAGCTAGGTGAAGAACGGCTTTCACACACACTTATCTCTCAGAACTGAGCATGTGGAGAGACGTTCGTTCATCCAGCACAAAGGGAACGGGTTGCAGGAGAAACCCTTACTCTGGTTTCTCAGTCTGTTTCCTACTGCCGGTTTGAAGTGCCTGCCTTTTTCACTGTAAAACCGAGTTGGAGTTTGTACCTGCCCATATATATGTATGGAGTGGTGTTGGCAACTGAAAAGAAACTTTGTGTTCCCTTCAAGCTAGGTGAAGGACGGCTTTCACACACACTTATCTCTCAGAACTGAGCATGTGGAGAGACGTTCGTTCATCCAGCACAAAGGGAACGGGTTGCAGGAAAAACCCTTACTCTGGATTCTCAGTCTGTTTCCTAGTGCCGGTTTGAAGTGCCTGCCGTTTTCACTGTAAAAAAGAGTTGGAGCTTGTACCTGCCCATATATATGTATGGAGTGGAGTTGGCAACTGAAAAGAAACTTTGTGTTCCCTTCAAGCTAGGTGAAGGTCGGCTTTCACACACACTTATCTCTCAGAACTGAGCATGTGGAGAGACGTCCGTTCATCCAGCACAAAGGGAACGGGTTGCAGGAGAAACCCTTACTCTGGTTTCTCAGTCTGTTTCCTAGTGCCGGTTTGAAGTGCCTGCCGTTTTCATTGTAAAGACGAGTTGGAGCTTGTACCTCCCCATATATATGTATGGGGTGGAGTTGGCAACTGAAAAGAAACTTTGTGTTCCCTTCAAGCTAGGTGAAGGACGGCTTTCACACACACTTATCTCTCAGAACTGAGCATGTGGAGAGACGTTCGTTCATCCAGCACAAAGGGAACGAGTTGCAGGAGAAACCCTTACTCTGGTTTCTCAGTCTGTTTCGTAGTGCCGGTTTGAAGTGCCTGCCGTTTTCACTGTAAAACCGAGTTGGAGCTTGTACCTGCCCATATATATGTATGGAGTGGAGTTGGCCACTGAAAAGAAACTTTGTGTTCCCTTCAAGCTAGGTGAAGGACAGCTTTCACACACACTTATCTCTCAGAACTGAGCATGTGGAGAGACGTTCGTTCAACCAGCACAAAGGAACGGGTTGCAGGAGAAACCCTTACTCTGGTTTCTCAGTCTGTTTCCTAGTGCCGGTTTGAAGTGCCTGCCGTTTTCACTGTAAAACCGAGTTGGAGCTTGTACCTCCCCATATATATGTATGGAGTGGAGTTGGCAACTGAAAAGAAACTTTGTGTTCCCTTCAAGCTAGGTGAAGGACGGCTTTCACACACACTTATCTCTCAGAACTGAGCATGTGGAGAGACGTTCGTTCATCCAGCACAAAGGGAACGGGTTGCAGGAGAAACCCTTACTCTGGTTTCTCAGTCTGATTCCTACTGCCGGTTTGAAGTGCCTGCCGTTTTCACTGTAAAGCCGAGTTGGAGTTTGAACGTCCCCATATATATGTATGGAGTGGAGTTGGCAACTGAAATGAAACTTTGTGTTCCCTTCAAGCTAGGTGAAGGACGGCTTTCACACACACTTATCTCTCAGAACTGAGCATGTGGAGAGACGTTTGTTCATCCAGCACAAATGGAACGGGTTGTAGGAAAAACCCTTCCTCTGGTTTCTCAGTCTGTTTCCTAGTGCCGGTTTGAAGTGCCTGCCGTTTTCACTGTAAAAAAGAGTTGGAGCTTGTACCTGCCCATATATATGTATGGACTGGATTTGGCAACTGAAAAGAAACTTTGTGTTCCCTTCAAGCTAGGTGAAGGACGGCTTTCACACACACTTATCTCTCAGAACTGAGCATGTGGAGAGACGTTCATTCATCCAGCACAAAGGGAACGGGTTGCAGGAGAAACCCTTACTCTGGTTTCTCAGTCTGTTTCCTAGTGCCGGTTTGAAGTGCCTGCCGTTTTCACTGTAAAACCGAGTTGGAGCTTGTACCTGCCCATATATATGTATGGAGTGGAGTTGGCTACTGAAAAGAAACTTTGTGTTCCCTTCTAGCTAGGTGAAGGACGGCTTTCACACACACTTATCTCTCAGAACTGAGCATGTGGAGAGACGTTCGTTCATCCAGCACAAATGGAACGGGTTGCAAGAGAAACCCTTACTCTGGTTTCTCAGTCTGTTTCCTACTGCCGGTTTGAAGTGCCTGCCGTTTTCACTGTAAAGCCGAGTTGGAGCTTGTACCTCCCCATATATATGTATGGAGTGGAGTTTGCAACTGAAAAGAAACTTTGTTTTCCCATCAAGCTAGGTGAAGGGCGGCTTTCACACACACATATCTCTCAGAACTGAGCATGTGGAGAGACGTTTATTCATCCAGCACAAAGGGAACGGGTTGCAGGAGAAACCCTTACTCTGGTTTATCAGTCTGTTTCCTAGTGCCGGTTTGAAGTGCCTGCCGTTTTCACTGTATAACCGAGTTGGAGTTTGTACCTGCCCATATATATGTATGGAGTGGAGTTGGCAACTGAAAAGAAACTTTGTGTTCCCTTCAAGCTAGGTGAAGGACGGCTTTCACACACCCTTATCTCTCAGAACTGAGCATGTGGAGAGACGTTCGTTCATCCAACACAAAGGGAACGGGTTGGAGGAGAAACCCTTACTCTGGTTTCTCAGTCTGTTTCCTAGTGCCGGTTTGAAGTGCCTGCCGTTTTCACTGTAAAGACGAGTTGGAGCTTGTACCTCCCCATATATATGTATGGAGTGGAGTTGGCAACTGAAAAGAAACTTTGTGTTCCCTTCAAGCTAGGTGAAGGTCGGCTTTCACACACATTTATCTCTCAGAACTGAGCATGTGGAGAGACGTCCGTTCATCCAGCACAAAGGGAACGGGTTGCAGGAGAAACCCTTACTCTGGTTTCTCAGTCTGTTTCCTAGTGCCGGTTTGAAGTGCCTGCCGTTTTCACTGTAAAGACGAGTTGGAGCTTGTACCTGCCCATATATATGTATGGAGTGGAGTTGGCAACTGAAAAGAAACTTTGTGTTCCCTTCAAGCTAGGTGAAGGACGGCTTTCACACACACTTATCTCTCAGAACTGAGCATGTGGAGAGACGTTCGTTCATCCAGCACAAAGGAACGGGTTGCAGGAGAAACCCTTACTCTGGTTTCTCAGTCTGTTTCCTAGTGCCGGTTTGAAGTGCCTGCCGTTTTCACTGTAAAACCGAGTTGGAGCATGTACCTCCCCATATATATGTATGGATTGGAGTTGGCAACTGAAAAGAAACTTTGTGTTCCCTTCAAGCTAGGTGAAGGACGGCTTTCACACACACTTATCTCTCAGAACTGAGCATGTGGAGAGACGTTCGTTCATCCAGCACAAAGGGAACGGTTTGCAGAAGAAACCCTTACTCTGGTTTCTCAGTCTGATTCCTACTGCCGGTTTGAAGTGCCTGCCGTTTTCACTGTAAAGCCGAGTTGGAGTTTGAACGTCCCCATATATATGTATGGAGTGGAGTTGGCAACTGAAAAGAAACTTTGTGTTCCCTTCAAGCTAGGTGAAGGACGGCTTTCACACACACTTATCTCTCAGAACTGAGCATGTGGAGAGACGTTCTTTCATCCAGCACAAAGGGAACGGGTTGCAGGAGAAACCCTTACTCTGGTTTCTCAGTCTGTTTCGTAGTGCCGGTTTGAAGTGCCTGCCGTTTTCACTGTAAAACCGAGTTGGAGCTTGTACCTACCCATATATATGTATGGATTGGAGTTGGCCACTGAAAAGAAACTTTGTGTTCCCTTCAAGCTAGGTGAAGGACAGCTTTCACACACACTTATCTCTCAGAACTGAGCATGTGGAGAGACGTTCGTTCATCCAGCACAAAGGAACGGGTTGCAGGAGAAACCCTTACTCTGGTTTCTCAGTCTGTTTCCTAGTGCCGGTTTGAAGTGCCTGCCGTTTTCACTGTAAAACCGAGTTGGAGCTTGTACCTCCCCATATATATGTATGGATTGGAGTTGGCAACTGAAAAGAGACTTTGTGTTCCCTTTAAGCTAGGTGAAGTACGGCTTTCACACACACTTATCTCTCAGAACTGAGCATGTGGAGAGACGTTCGTTCATCCAGCACAAAGGGAACGGGTTGCAGGAGAAACCCTTACTCTGGTTTCTCAGTCTGATTCCTACTGCCGGTTTGAAGTGCCTGCCGTTTTCACTGTAAAACCGAGTTGGAGCTTGTACCTCCCCATATATATGTATGGATTGGAGTTGGCAACTGAAAAGAGACTTTGTGTTCCCTTTAAGCTAGGTGAAGTACGGCTTTCACACACACTTATCTCTCAGAACTGAGCATGTGGAGAGACGTTCGTTCATCCAGCACTAAGGGAACGGGTTGCAGGAGAAACCCTTACTCTGGTTTCTCAGTCTGATTCCTACTGCCGGTTTGAAGTGCCTGCCGTTTTCACTGTAAAGCCGAGTTGGAGTTTGAACGTCCCCATATATATGTATGGAATGGAGTTGGCAACTGAAAAAATCTTTGTGTTCCCTTCAAGCTAGGTGAAGGACGGCTTTCACACACACTTATCTCTCAGAACTGAGCATGTGGAGAGACGTTCGTTCATCCAGCACAAAGGGAACGGGTTGCAGTAGAAACCCTTCCTCTGGTTTCTCAGTCTGTTTCCTAGTGCCGGTTTGAAGTGCCTGCCGTTTTCACTGTAAAACCGTGTTGGAGCTTGTACCTGCCCATATATATGTATGCAGTGGAGTTTGCAACTGAAAAGAAACTTTGTTTTCCCTTCAAGCTAGGTGAAGGAAGGCTTTCACACACACATATCTCTCAGAACTGAGCATGTGGAGAGACGTTTATTCATCCAGCACAAAGGGAACGGGTTGCAGGAGAAACCCTTACTCTGGTTTTTCAGTATGTTTCCTAGTGCCGGTTTGAAGTGCCTGCCGTTTTCACTGTAAAACCGAGTTGGAGCTTGTACCTGCCCATATATATGTATGGAGTGGAGTTGGCAACTGAAAAGAAACTTTGTGTTCCCTTCAAGCTAGGTGAAGGACGGCTTTCACACACACTTATCTCTCAGAACTGAGCATGTGTAGAGACGTTCGTTCATCCAACACAAAGGGAACGGGTTGGAGGAGAAACCTTACTCTGGTTTCTCAGTCTGTTTCCTAGTGCCGGTTTGAAGTGCCTGCCGTTTTCACTGTAAAACCGAGTTGGAGCTTGTACCTCCCCATATATATGTATGGACTGGAGTTGGCAACTGAAAAGAAACTTTGTGTTCCCTTCAAGCTAGGTGAAGGTCGGCTTTCACACACACTTATCTCTCAGAACTGAGCATGTGGAGAGACGTGCGTTCATCCAGCACAAAGGGAACGGGTTGCAGGAGAAACCCTTACTCTGGTTTCTCAGTCTGTTTCCTAGTGCCGGTTTGAAGTGCCTGCCGTTTTCACTGTAAAGACGAGTTGGAGCTTGTACCTCCCCATATATATGTATGGAGTGGAGTTGGCAACTGAAAAGAAACTTTGTGTTCACTTCAAGCTAGGTGAAGGACGGCTTTCACACACACTTATTTCTCAGAACTGAGCATGTGGAGAGACGTTCCTTCATCCAGCACAAAGGAACGGGTTGCAGGAGAAACCCTTACTCTGGTTTCTCAGTCTGTTTCCTAGTGCCGGTTTGAAGTGCCTGCCGTTTTCACTGTAAAACCGAGTTGGAGCTTGTACCTCCCCATATATATGTATGGATTGGAGTTGGCAACTGAAAAGAAACTTTGTGTTCCCTTCAAGCTAGGTGAAGGACGGCTTTCACACACACTTATCTCTCAGAACTGAGCATGTGGAGAGACGTACGTTCATCCAGCACAAAGGGAACGGGTTGCAGGAGAAACCCTTACTCTGGTTTCTCAGTCTAATTCCTACTGCCGGTTTGAAGTGCCTGCCGTTTTCACTGTAAAACCGAGTTGGAGTTTGAACGTCCCCATATATATGTATGGAGTGGAGTTGGCTACTGAAAAGAAACTTTGTGTTCCCTTCAAGCTAGGTGAAGGACGGCATTCACACACACTTATCTCTCAGAACTGAGCATGTGGAGAGACGTTCGTTCATCCAGCACAAAGGGAACGGGTTGCAGGAGAAACCCTTACTCTGGTTTCTCAGTCTGTTTCGTAGTGCCGTTTGAAGTGCCTGCCTTTTTCACTGTAAAACCGAGTTGGAGCTTGTACCTGCCCATATATATGTATGGATTGGAGTTGGCCACTGAAAAGAAACTTTGTGTTCCCTTCAAGCTAGGTGAAGGACAGCTTTCACACACACTTATCTCTCAGAACTGAGCATGTGGAGAGACGTTCGTTCATCCAGCACAAAGGGAACGGGTTGCAGGAAAAACCCTTACTCTGGTTTCTCAGTCTGTTTCCTAGTGCCGGTTTGAAGTGCCTGCCGTTTTCACTGTAAAAAAGAGTTGGAGCTTGTATCTGCCCATATATATGTATGGAGTGGAGTTGGCAACTGAAAAGAAACTTTGTGTTCCCTTCAAGCTAGGTGAAGTACGGCTTTCACACACACTTACCTCTCAGAACTGAGCATGTGGAGAGACGTTCGTTCATCCAGCACAAAGGGAACGGGTTGCAGGAAAAACCCTTACTCTGGTTTCTCAGTCTGTTTCCTAGTGCCGGTTTGAAGTGCCTGCCGTTTTCACTGTAAAAAAGAGTTGGAGCTTGTACCTGCCCATATATATGTATGGAGTGGAGTTGGCAACTGAAAAGAAACTTTGTGTTCCCTTCAAGCTAGGTGAAGTACGGCTTTCACACACACTTACCTCTCAGAACTGAGCATGTGGAGAGACGTTCGTTCATCCAGCACAAAGGGAACAGGTTGCAGGAGAAACCCTTACTCTGTTTTCTCAGTCTGTTTCCTAGTGCCGGTTTGAAGTGCCTGCCGTTTTCACTGTAAAACCGAGTTGGAGCTTGTACCTCCCCATATATATGTATGAAGTGGAGTTGGCAACTGAAAAGAAACTTTGTGTTCCCTTCAAGCTAGGTGAAGGACGGCTTTCACACACACTTATCTCTCAGAACTGAGCATGTGCAGAGACGTTCGTTCATCCAGCACAAAGGGAACGGGTTGCAGGAGAAACCCTTACTCTGGTTTCTCAGTTGTTTCCTAGTGCCGGTTTGAAGTGCCTGCAGTTTTCACTGTAAAGCCGAGTTGGAGCTTGTACCTCCCCATATATATGTATGGAGTGGAGTTTGCAACTGAAAAGAAACTTTGTGTTCCCTTCAAGCTAGGTGAAGGACGGCTTTCACACACACTTATCTCTCAGAACTGAGCATGTGGAGAGACGTTCGTTCATTCAGCACAAAGGGAACGGGTTGCAGGAGAAACCCTTACTCTGGTTTCTCAGTCTGTTTCCTAGTGCCGGTTTGAACTTCCTGCGGTTTGCAGTGTAAAACCGAGTTGGAGGTTGTTCCTCCCCATATATATGTATGGACCATATGCCGACACAAAAAAGAGATTGTAGTAAAGATGAAGTGGCTGAAATCAATGTCCTGAAATCCTAGCTAAGTTTCCTAAATGTCCCAACTTAACTAACCACAGGTTGCCGCATCAAGAATGGGGCAAATAGTACCTTGTGGATTTTTTTTTAATAAATAAATAATGATCCACTTCCTACCACCGACAATTATGATAAGACTGATTATATGTTCTTACAACTATTAGTGTAGAAATCATAATTTCTACTTGATTCAAACCAATTCTTCTATAAAATTTGAATCTTTTTTCTTCAGACGGATTTTTGCCATTTGACCTAGTGATAAAATTTTCAACTGGCTTTTATTAAAAATATTCACCATAGTGAGGGTTTATTACATCAACTATTCCTTTATGGGAATCCCTTGTGCCTTTTCACTGTCTTTCATAATATTTCCTGTGGAAAATTCAATCCTTCATTCAGGAAAATGCTGAGCAATATTTCTCATGGAAATCCGTCCTAAACTGCAACCCAAGAAAATGAAATTGACACTGAGCAGCCCGTGAATCCGGCAGACACATGCAGTGCACTGTTGTGTTCCCGCCTCGAATTTCTGTAACCAGCAGGGAAATTTGTATCTCAAGAAATAAACATAAACTATTTTCAGGACCTCAGGACACAGTTTCCCTTTCAGGGTTTAGTGGGCTTCCATTTAATTCTATGAGAAATGTTTAAAACAGCAGAACAACAGCTGAGATAGGGTTTAAAATAACTTTTATTTCAGTGAAAATATAGCCAACTGACTGTTATCATTTTTACTTTATTTGATCTCACTCTCTTACTTTACCTTCCCAACCTCCTCCACAAAATGATGGTGAACATCCCCTCCTGGGTCAGAAATCTAAGTAGAAATTACCAATCACATTGAGGTGTGCTTTGTTGTTTTATTTTTCAAAACAGCCAAGTTTCATTCATATGATTTAATAATTAAGATCAGAAACAAAGTCTACTCAATAAATGGTAGACAACACATGTCGTCATAGCTGCTCATCAGGTTTGGCCCCACGTTACACACTTTTACATGGACATGTGCCATGTGCTGTCATGGGAAACGGTGAGTGGGGACAGGGTCTCTGCTCTCACAGGGCACACAGCCTGGTGGGGCAGGCGGTGTTCAATCATTGCCCTTTTCTCTTTAATATACTTACAAATTATGGTAAATGCTATTTAAAAAGAACAAAATGAGTCAATGAAAGTGAAAAATACAAGGACAGTATTTAGGCTGAGGGAAGACAGGGAATCTCTTTAAAGATCTGACACTCCACTGAGACCCAAAGGACAACTCTGGCACTGAAGGTGAAGGGCAGGGACACACTGATAAAGGGCTGAAATCCAGAATATAACAAAATTTCTTTACACTCAACAAGAAGGATGAATAACCTGATTAAAAAATGAGCAAAATGCCTGAACACACACCTCATCAAAGAAGAAATCTGGATGCCAAAGAAGCCTTTGGAAAGATGCTCCACAGCACCTGTCATCAAGGGGATGCAGACTGAAACAGCGAGATACCACTGCACACCTGTCAGAACTGCCAAAATGCAGAACACTGACAGCACCGAATGCTGGTGAGGATGTGAAGCACCAGAAATTATAATGCATTGTTGGTGGGAATGAAAAATGGCCCAGGTACTTTGGAAGACGGTCTGGCAATTTTTTACAGAGCTAGACGTAATTCTAACATATGATCCGTCAACTGTGCTCCTTGGTGTTTACTCGATGAAATGGAAACTTATGTTCACACACAAATCTGCATACAGATGTTAATAGCAGCTTTATTCATACTCAACAGGATTCAGAAGCAACTAAGCTCTTCTTCAGTAGGTGAATGGATAAATAAACTGTGGTCCCGCCAGAAAATGGACTATTATTTGGTGCTAAAATGAAATGAGTTATCAAGGAATGGAAAGACATGGAGGAACCTTAAATGCATATTACCAAGTGAAAGAAGCCAATCTGGGAAGTTTCAGCAACTGTCTGATTCCAACTGTATGGTGTTCTGGGAAAGGGAAAAACACAGAGACTGAAAGATCAGTGGCTGCCAGAGGCTAGAGGGGAAAGAGCAATGAATGAGGTGCAGCACGGAGCATTTTAAGGTCACTAAGACACACGACTCTGTATGATGCTGTGATGGTGGATACATGTCATTGTACATCTGTCCAAACCCACAGAGTGCACAACACAATGTGTAAATCCTAGTGTCAACTATGGGCTATGGGTGATGATGACATGTCAGTGTAGGTTCACCCATTGTCACAAATGTACACTCTGGTGCAGGTGTCAATATTGAGGAGGCTGTGGGGGCAAACTGCAGTTCATACACCCAATCCAGCCCCAGCCACCGCTGTTAATAAAGCTCTATGGGTGTGTGGACTATCTGGCTGTTCTGGCATCTAAACAGTAGAGCTGAGCAGCTGCACCAGAGATCAGGAGGTTTTCAGACCCTGAAATATTTACCCCCAAGCCCTTGAAAGGAAAAGTCTGCTGAGCCCTGTTCTAAATGAATCAAGATTCACCCTGATGAGGCAGGACAGCAGGGCCCAAACCAGGCATGGTTAATGGGGCTGAAGCAATGTTTTAGTTCCAACACATTTGCTGAAGTCCTGCAAGTCCAGTGACAGACTGTAGCCAGGAAGCGTCTGCAGGAGGAGTCGGGAGCAGGCCTTCCCGCCAGGCTCCGGGATGCCGGGGGCCGCGTGCCGCACGGGGGCCACCCGCTTGAAGAAGGTGGACTTGCAGTGGAAGCCGATCAACTCGTAGAGCTCGGAGAGGATGCTGCACGGCTGAATTTTCTCCTCAGAACGCTGAAGCACAGGGAGAAAAGCAACAAGCATCTGAATGAAACACGTAAGTGAAAAAAGACCCATAAAAATGGTTTTCCCTTAAAACAGAGACCCGATGACACAGGAAGGAAGAGGAAGGCTGACTTAGTGCACTGATGGGACCGGATGCAGAAACGCAGGGAAGCAGCACTGTGCAGACACTCCAGACCCCCTCTGGGCCCCACCTCTCCGCAATCCACCTGTCCCTTTACTAGAAAAGCCCGTATTCCCTGAAATAGAGGAATCTGCTACCTAAACATGGGACACAGAGAAGGGAAAGAGGAAGAGGAAGGGAAAGTAAAGGAACAAAAGTTCATCTAGACCCTAGGGTCTGGGCGGGACTTTCACCAAACACACAACTTCTCAAAGCACAGAGCGCACAGGGAGAGGCTGACAGAGTGACTGCGACTTCTGCTCCTAAAGCACCCAGCTACCTGTCAGCACACGCTGCGCCCATTACTGAATCATTACAATCATCTCAGAAACAACTACTACCCCGGCTCACAGGCAAGGAAATCTGAAACTCGAGGAGGAATTATTATCATCCTGGACAAAGTCCCACAGCCCAGTAGTCTCAGAGCCTCCGGCAGACCCTGGGCTAAAATGCTCCTCATCACCACGGGCCCTGAGACTCAGGCTGAGGCCACGTCAGGTCTGCACGGGCCCAGAGCACAGTCTGTGGGACAGGGAATGCTCCCACTCGAAGTGCCAGGTCAAGGCCCTCAGGAACTTGTGTAATGAAACCAAATCCCCAAACTCATTTCCAACCCACTGCCCTGTCCGGGAGGACTGCTCGGCACAACTGCGCTGTCACCTGTGCACAGGCTGAGCAAGGGGCCCAGACAGTGATGTGACATCCCAGTGGAAGTGGCTCGGAGACCACTTCATCACAGGACAGATTCTCCCGGCTTCCAACGTTAACTCTCCATTCCATTTCCAACTGGAAAGTAAGTTTAGACTTGTTTTCCTCTCTTAGAAACAAAGAGAGCGGTAACATCAGAGGGAAACTCAAGACTGAGGAAGAGTCTCCTGGTCATTTGCAAGGATAGGCCGGGGAGGGAACAGAGACAGGGATCAGAAAGACCCGTGTTCCAGTCCAAAGTCTGCACGTCACTCGCTTTGACAGTTTCCCTTTTAATACAGGTGATAAAATCTAATTATGATTTTTGGGAAAACTAAATGAAATAACGTATTCCACTAGCATAGGTGTAAAATCCTCCATGAGTGTTCCAGAAATGGACGTGATCGTGGTTAGTTACTGTCTGCCAATTCTTGTGTTCTCAGCTCACATCACCCAACCAGAGATGTGCGAGAGAATGCCTCACCAGCCAGCAGCCTTCTCCAACTTGGAAACTTACAGTGTCCGAAGAGCAGGCAGTGTTGGATGCTTTGCGGCACTCTGGAGGTAGCACTCCAGTGATGACTTTAAAAAGCTGGGGAGAATTTAGGGGACCATACAGTTCAAATACAGAGTACTCATTCCATGTCTACAAATATTCATCTCTAGCCATGATGATTAAGAGAGGAAATTCATATTCAAACATACATCATTTTCCCACATAAGTGCATCAAAACAATTTGGAAAGAGTGTAACTTTCTTCTCTAGATCACACAGCGGGGATTACAAGGTTTGTACTGACAGCCCTACTTGTAAATCATCTGCAAACGTAACTGGGTCCACTATCAGTCATCATAATTTGAAGGGAATGTTAGAAAAGAAAAAAGCCAAGCTAATACTCTCCAATCTTTTGTTTGGTTACGATGTCACAGAGGAG
This sequence comes from Vicugna pacos, assembly GCF_048564905.1. Lineage (NCBI taxonomy): Eukaryota > Metazoa > Chordata > Mammalia > Artiodactyla > Camelidae > Vicugna > Vicugna pacos. The sequence goes on from NW_027328798.1 coordinate 167,201, forward strand.
ATGGACAGCTCAATAAGGAACCACTCTGCCGTGATCACGGAGCCGGGGAGCGGGATGTGCGGCAAGATGTATGACGCAGCCGCAACTGTGCCCATGATTCTAGGCAGGTACCCAAAGTCACCTTGACAAGGTGTGAAACGTTTATGCCCACGTCCTCATAACCTGACATGTATTAAGGAGAAATGGAAACTTATAAACGGCCAATACCCTTGGTGGATACACCGTCCAAAGAGCAAAGTCACAGTTTGACAACTGGCCATCCCGGTACCTTGGGATTCATTCTTGAAGAACCTTAAAAACCACTCCTCTGTCCTCAAGAAGTGCTGCCTACTAGTCCTATCTTTGGCTCATGGATACCACATGTTGAAGTGAACTTCAATGTCTGCACAGATTTGACTGTCTTTCTCCAGTTTCACTTGCCCATTCTGAAGAGGCCTGAGTTAAGTCCAAATTCCTTAAGATTAATTCCCTCCAGTGATAACTCAACGAGCCTGTAATTACAAGCCAACTGAACAGGACTGTCCTCAGCGAAAAATGTCACCAACCCTTCACTGCTTTCTTAAACTCCTCTCCTGGTTAATTGCAACATACTAACACCACCATCCACCAAGTTCCCCAACTATGTCAAATAGAAAGTAAGGTCCATAAAAGAGGAGACAACTCCATAGTCACCTTTGAATTCCTAGCATAAAGTAATGTCAATAAATAGAACTATGATTATGGCTTCTTTCCTTTAAAACCTTTCTGGTTATTTAAATGAGACCATGGAAGGGAGGTGTTTGAGTCCAGTATCTTGATCCAGAAGACTCTGGAGGCCTTTTTCAGAATGGCTGTCCACTGATTCATTCAAAACACACCTTCTCTTTCTGGGAGGAGCTGTGATTTTCTGCCATGGGTTTGTGGTCACTCTCATGCCAGAACAGCTTTAAACTAAATCCTTACTTTGGATATGTTATTTTTTCCCGCTTCCAAAAAATTTTACTTTCCTTACTTCCTTGCCTTGAGGAATGCTTTTATTCTTTTCTTTCTAATTCAACCTTTTATAAAGCAGGATTCTCAGGATGTGCTTGGCCTTATATAAGAACAGCCATCCAACTCCCAGTGTGAGAGGCCACAGGCTCACCTCCTGCCCTCCTGCCAGGGCAACTGAAACTCAGTTCAGGAGCCAACCGGCACCCCAGGGCTTCTAAGGCTCACGTATCTCCCAGAATCCCTGCTTTCTGGTTTGTCTTGGCTTCTGAGAATTTCCCCTCACTTTCTTGACAATTAGCTGTGCAGCTTGAAAGATGAGGAAGGAAGGTTTTATTTCTTAATCAGAATTTAAAGGAACTTATGTAATGAAGCTTTTCACGAGTTTCTAGAACCCTCCATTGCTGAGACAGAAAACACACAAGATATTTTCTAAATTTAGCTATCATGTGCATTTTTTCTTTGCTTTTGTTTTGTTAACTGCTAATAGACATTTTTTAATTAAAAAATAAAATAAGGTCCCAAATAAGATAGAAAATTGAAGGGGCAAACAAAATTAAAGAGCAAAGACAGAAAAATGATAAGTACTCTACAAAGTTAATAGAATAAATACACTATGGATCAGACCAGCAATTCTCAGTAACAGCTAATTGAAACCTGACCATGAGGTAAAACGTCTCTCCTGTCAGGAGATGACCAACAGAAAATAGAATTAAATCAACAACCTAAAATTCTAAGTCTGGCGAGGTATAGATGTCTACCAGCTAAGTGTGTCTTCTTCTGGAAAAGAGGGAGACTCACCAGCTCTTTTCTGTGGAGCCTGAGCCCAGGGGAGGACAGTGAAGTGTGTTCTGTAAGTACCCAATTAGCAAAGTGAGTGATGATTAAAGAGATGTGAGCTTTGATGAGAGATGATACTACTATTCACTTGTCCTGTAAAGTATGTCTTCGCGTTCAGAGATCAATATCTCAGCAGGAAAATGCACAGCCCGGGACCAGACCACTTCTGTGATTGTGACACTGCACTTAGATGTCTCAAGGGCACCTCCAACTCCACCTGCAAAGAGCTAACTTCACGGTGTTCCTCCCATAGCCATCCTGCCCAGGGCCCTTGGTCGGGGGCAAGGTCTCCCTGCCTCTCCCAGCTCAGGCCAATCACTCACAGATGTGACAAGACCCCTCCTTCAGGGGCAAATTTCCTCAGTCATCGAGATCCACCACCCACACCTGTCCTACCAGGTACTCACTGGCACTCCCTCAGCACTGACTCTGTGCTGGGGACCATGCTGCACACTGTGCACACGTTATCTCACTGGATCTACACAGCAGTCCTGGGAGTTCGGTACATCACTGCTTCTATTGATTAGATAAATTGTTTCACTTCCTTGGGTGTGTCATCCAAAGTGACACGGCTACTGAGCCACAAACCTGGGACTGAAAATCACTTGAAAATTGAACACTGCTACACCTCGCAGCCACCCTACTCTGACTCATCACATCACCTCCTGCCGAGCCTTCTAAATGTTTCTAAGCATTCTACAAGACAAAAGTGATCTACGAGAGCATCGCACTAGCCTACTTAAAATCTGTCAATGACGGTCCACTGCTCTTAGGAGAAAGCCCCACCGGGCCTGAGCACAGCCCAACGGCCCGGCATCCGCTTTCCCTGCGCGGCCGCGCCGCCTCACCCACCATGCAGCTCTACACGTGCAGCGTCCAGGACAGGGATGCTGACTCCGTACAACCCGGGGCTCGTCTCACTCAAACAATGATCACCCTCTTCAGTGGTTACCTTCTTCAATACTGAATCTCAGAAAAATATTTTCTCTGGATGAATCAATATCTTTTTCCTTACAACTTCCCATCATTGATAATGAGCTCCCCCCAAAAGAGAGAAGACCTAATCCTCAGTCTCCTTATCTGTAAAGTGCAAATAACAGGGAAATATGAGAGGTTGTATTAGAAGTAATATTCATGTGAGGCTGCGGGACAATTCCCAACATACAGTAAGTACTCAATATGTGCTTACTTAATATTAATAAGAATAGATTACATTCCAGCAACCTTAAATCAATGCTTTATGGCTTTGTCTAAAAGACTACCGACAAACTGTTGGACGAACTGTTTTGAGCAGATCAGCACAAGTGTACTGGGCGAGGTAAGCGCTGACTCCAGTTACAGCTGCAACCAACCAGCACTACGGGGCGGGAGCTGTTTGCTCAAACTCTTTCATGTTGCTTGAGCATTTAGTTGTAGTTATTGAATAAAGACAGGTATTATTTACTCAAAGCTCCTGAAACATAAATCTTCAAAGATTGATGCAAATTATGTTTCAAGTACAACACTCTCACTAGAAATTACTTGAAAATTATAGTCTTAGCTCCTCCGCACATCAAAACAGCATTTTCCTAATGTATCTGACTATGTACTCTGAAAGGATTGTTTAAAAGAAATTAAGATGAAGCCATCCTGAATAAGATCTCAGTATCATCTACACAAACCCCACCCAAAGGTCTCATTTCTCACTTCCACATAGGTGTTCAGATGGCTTAAGCTGGGTCTTGGTTTCTTATGACACGGGGGTGGGAAGAATTGTGGATAGATCAATGTAGCAAATATAAACCTAGGGTATTTGCTATGTAGGAATCCTAGAAATAAATAAATTGATATATATAGTCCCACCCTTATGAAGCTAAGCCGTTCCATTTACAACTGCATAAAAAATAAAATGAGAGATACATTTAACAAAAGTTTACAAGATTTGTACATTGAATATTTTGAAGTATCACCAAAAAAAATTTAAAATATCTTCATATATGGAAGGCATCCCATGATCATGCAATGGTAGAAAATATTGTTAAAAATGTTAAGACTTCCCAAAGTAATCTACATATTTAATGGAATCCCTATCAAAATTCCAGCTGACTTCTTTGCAAAAATTGAAAAACTGATCCCAAAATTCATATTGAAAGCAAGGGACCCAGGTCAGCCAAAACAATCTTGAAAAAGAAGAGCAAATTTGGAGGACTCACTCAAAGGTTACAGCAAATCTATAGCACTCAAGTCATTATGCTTCTGTCATAAGTTTGGATGCAGAAATCTATGAGACACAATAAAAAATCCTGGGGGGAAACTTACATTTACAGTCAGTTTTCCAGAAATGTGCCAACAACACTCCATTGAAAGTATAGTCTATCCAACAAATGGAGCAGAGACACCTGGGTATCTGAAGGCAAAAGAATGAATCTGGAATCTGGACCCCGTATTTTATATAACAAATATTAATTCAAAATGGATCACAGACAAAAACGTAAAAACTAAATATATGAACTTTCTAAAAGAAGACATAGTATGAATCTTTGTGGTCATAGGATAGGCTATGGCTTCCTAGATACAATACCAAGAGCATAAGTGATAAAACAAAATAGATAAAATGGACTTCATCAAATTAAAATCATTTGTTACAAAGGACAACATCAAGAGTGTGAAATGAAAGGGGAAAGGGGTAGCTCAAATGATAGAGTGCGTGCTAAGGAAGAAAAACAAAATGAATAAATCTAATTACCTCCCCTATAAAGAAATTGTTTTAATGTTTAAAAAAATTAAAGTGAAATGACAATCTGCAGAATAGGAGAAAAATCTTGCAAAGCATATATCTAATAAGAGACTAGTATCCAGGATATAAAACAAATGCTTACAACTGAACAATACAAAGAAAATCGACCCAATTTTTTAATTTGCCAAGGATTTAAATAGATACACAATTGGCCAATAAGCATCTGAAAAGATGGTCAGCATCACTAGCGAAATCAAAATCAAAATGAGATCTCATTTTAAACTCACTAGGATGGTTATAATCAAAACATGGACAATAACAAGTGTCAGTCAGGAGGCAGAGAAATGGATACCCTCAATATGCAGCCGTTGGAAAGGGGCAATGGTGCAGCTTCTTTGGAAGAGCCCGATGTTTCCTCAAAAGGTTAGAGTTATGTGGCTGAGCAATTCCACTCCTACATGTAGAGTCATCCTTCAGTGTCCTCGGGGGTTTGGTTTCAGGAACCCCCCACCCTGGATACCATAATCCAAGGATGATCAAGTCCCTTTGCAATCAGCCATCTGGATCCATGAAGTGGAAACTACAGATATGGTGGGCCAACTGTACAGCCAACAGAATGGAAATGTATTCTCACAAAAACTTGCACATCAATATTCATAGCAGTATCATTCAGAGTAGCTAAAAGTCACTAAAAATATCCATCCATCAATGAATGGATAAACAAAATTACCAAGAATAGTCCCACAAACTTTTGGTAATTGAATCTTTGACAAAGGAGGTGAGAACATACAATTGAGCAAAGACAGCCTCTTCAGCAAATGGTGCAGGGAAAACTGCACAGCTGCATGTAAATCAATGAAGTTAGACTACCCCCTCACAACATACAAAAAAATGAATTCAAAATGGCTTAAAGACTTAAAACTGTGGACAAGACACTATAAACCTCTTAGAAGAAGACATAGGCAAAACATCTGACATATATCTGAACAATATTTTCCAAGAGCAGTCTACTCAAGCAATAGAAATACAAGCAAAAATATACAAGTGGGTTCTAATTAAACTTACAAGCTTTTGCACAGAAAAGAAAACAAAAATTAAAGCAAAAAGACAACGTATGGAGTGGGAGAAAATAGTTGCATTAAATGAAAGTGACAAGGGCTTAATTCCCAGAATATGTAAACAGCTTTTACACTTGATAAAAAAGAAAAACAAACAATTCAATCCAAAAATGGGCAGAAGACCTAAAGAAACATTTCTCCAATGAAGACATACAAATGGCCAATAGGCACATGAAAAAATGCTCAATATCATTATCAGAGAAATGCAAATCAAAACTGCAAACAAGTATCACCTTTCACCAGTCAGAATAGCCATCATTCAGAAGTTCATAGACACTAAATGCTGGAGAGGCTGTGGAGAATTGGGAACACTCCTACACTGTGGTGGGAATGCAGTTTGGTGGAGCCATTGTGGAAAACTGTATAGAGGTTCCTCAAAAGACAAAACCTTGGGGGCCCAGATGACACAGCAATCCCATTCCAGGGCATATATCCGAAAGGAAACGTAATTCAAAAAGACACTTTCACCCCAATGTTCACAGCAGCATTATTTACAATATCAAGACATGGAAACAACTTAAATGTCCACTGACAGACGACTGGATAAAGAGGTTGTAGTATATATGTCCAATAGACTACTATTCAGCAATAAAATAATAATAAAATAATGCCATTTGCAGCAATATGAATGGACCAGGAGAATGACATTCTAAGTGAAATAAGCCAGAAAGAGAAAGAAAAATACCATATGAGATCGCTCACATGTGGAATCTAAAACAAAAAAAAACAAAAAACAAAAACAAAGGAACAAAAAGATAAACTTATCTACAGAACAGAAACAGACACAGAGACATAGAAACCAAACTATGGTTACCAGAGGGGAGAGGGTGTGGAATGAATAAATTGGGAGTTCAAGATTTGCAGATGCTGAGTATGTATACAATAAACAGCAAGTATATACTGTATAGCACAGGAGAATATATTTAATAACTTATAGTAACTTATGTTTAAAAAGAATATGAAAATGAATGCAGGTATGTTCCTATTTAACTGAAGTTTTGTGCTGTACACAAGAAACTGATGCAACACTACAAACTGACTAGACTTCAATGAAAATATTTTTAAATAGACCAAAAACGAAAAAAAAGGAAAAGGATATTATCAAACAAAAAGAATAATGTACTGATTCAGGCTACAATATGAATGAACTTTGAAAATTTATGCTAAAATAAGCCCGTCACAAAAGGGCAAATAGTGCCCTTTAAGGTGAACTGTATCTAAGCATTTATTGTACTACTCCTGTAAATTTTCCGGAGTTTTGAAGTCTATCAATATCAAAATAAAATGTATTATTCATTACAAACTTAAAACCCTTCCTCACAGGAGGGCTGTAATTATTAAATGCAGAAAAGCATGTAAAACTCTTGGAACAACAATTTTCACGTCCACACACAGTCACTGCTGTCACTGCCACTCAGAGTGTGGTGCCATCGCTGATGAGAGCTGCCTCCACTCGCTCCCCTGCAGACAGGAGTGAAGGCCTGAGCTTTGACAGGCAGGGTTTGCGTGAACCTGGGTCAGCCACAGCCACGTCCAGACTCTGCGTTACCCAAATTTCTTATACAAACTGCAACATGTAATGTAAACACTCTAGAGGGATGTATCTTACAACACAGGGAATACAGACAATGTTTTACAGTAACTATAAAATGGAGCATCTATTGTACACCTGAAACATATATTTAAATCAGCTATGTCTTTATAAAAAATTAAAAAATAATTAAAAAATGTTATCCCTTTAATATTCCAATTTGGTTTTAATTAACTACTAAACAGCTTAGAATATATAAAAGCATTTAAGTGTGATGTTTGTTTACATATTTATTTACTTCAGCCTCCTGCTAAAAGAGAAATTAAACAATTTTTTAAACACAGCTTAACAACCATAACAACAAAAAGGCAAAACTGAGAGTGAAGAGAAAATGGAGATTCAATACTTAAATGAAACCAGGGGAGGTAAACTCATAAAAATGGATTCCATGAAGTCAGGGCAAGTGTTAAAGGCCGACTAGAAATTCAGCTGTAAGATTCTTGGCAGCTAAAGCAAAAAGAAAAAGATGATGGGGCAGGTGTAGAGCGTGTGCTTAGTGTGCACAGGGTCCTGGGTTCAAGCCCCAGGGCCTCCACTAACAGATAAATATACCTAATTTCCTACCCCCCAAAAGAGCCCCAAAGAAAAGAAAAAGAGAATTTCTTTCCAAAAAAATCCTGATATTAAATTTGGATTAAATACTTAAAAATAAAAGGAAAATAGAAAAGATGAGTGACACTGTGAACAAAACCCCCAGCTGGGCTAACAAGCTAAGTCACAAATCTAAGTGTGATAAGTGTCGGTTTACTGATCTAAGTTTTGCTGGGCTAACTCGTAAATCTGAAGTTCAGTGTCAGTTTACTGGGCTAACAAGCTAACTCGTAAATCCAAGGTCAACAATTGTCAGTAACGTGATCTGTTCCAAATTGATAAGCTTCAGTGTACTGATTCCTTGCTTTTTGTTGTTTGAGCCTTATTGGCTAAAAGCCCCATACTTGTAATTAACCCTATAAAACCTCATGTGCACGTCTTGGATGTGCTCAGGGCTTGGGAACAGAAGCCCCTCTGAGACCGCTGGCATAATAAATCTCAGTACTCCCACCCTCTGAGTGCTGCTTATTTCTTGGCTGGCCTGTTGTTTCCGTAACAACACAAGCGATAATGCCCGTGAGATAAATCTGCGATGGCTGCTGGCAGGTCCCCATGTCTCATGTGGGAAAATCTGAAACATATTTCTCACCACTCAGAGTCATCCTCAGCCCACCCCACATCTCCCGCTGTTAAATGCAGGAACACACGCAGGGCCCGGCCTTTGCTCTCTCTGTGTCATCACAGTGAGACAGGATGGAAGGGGGCAGAGCAAGCCATTCAAGAAGACCACAGCAATTAACATCAAAATGGTGAAGAATTCAAACCCCCAATAGGTCTTGAGGCTCAGGATGATGAGATTTAACTTCTAGTAGATCCTGAGCTTCATTATACACCCATTGTAATAGTAACATGGTGAATAACACGGCCCCAGGCACCATGGCAGTCACAAGGCTAGCCACAAAAGGTCAAAGGGTGGAAAATGGCCAACTCCCTGGAATCCCAGCCCCTTGCCCTAAGGCTGGTCCTTCTACTTATTAGCTTATGAAACCACGAAGCCCAAGAAAAGGAGCAACACAGAGCCACATCCCAGGAACCCCTCTCTCTACCTCTTCGGAGAAGGCCCACACTATTTCTGTGGAGTGTGTGCCTACTTTTAATCTGAGCATCAAACCCCCATACTTCGTGACGTTTCTCATGCCTGTCAATGTATCTCTCTGAATAAATCTACCTTTACTCAACACTGGCTTGTTCTTGAATTCTTTACTGCATGAAGCCAAGGAACAAAATCTGGTGGGGCACATCCCAGGGGCTCAACGGAAGCCTGGGACACAGCCCTTCTCATGCCCCACATATTTTTTCTTGTATCAACAGGACTGGGATGTGAAGTGAGGTCTGAGACCCCAGCTAAGGGACAGAAGCAGCCTCCAGGTCTCCAATTGGTGGGCAGCCTCTCCCCCATCAGGGGCCATGGGGTCTGCCTGGTTCTCTGTGTTTTTTTGTTGTGCTGACTCCCCAGTCAGAGAGATTTCTCCTTAGGCCTGGCTCCACAAAACCCTTCTCTCCAAAATACAAGCACATCATGTCACAATCCTCTTGTTCAACCATGAATTGTTCAGCCAACTTTTTCCTTCCCCAGTTAAGTACCTAAATGTCCTCCCTGCCATCCCACCACTTCTTTCTTTTTGAGAACTCTGCACTCCCCACACACCATCCTGAACGCAGGTGCCTTGCTGGCTGGGACCGAGATGTTTCAGTCTCAAACATCCTGAGTCCTTTCTCTTTCCACTTTCTAACTTAAAAAGGCCTTCCTGTGTCTCCCACCGCTCTGATTCTGAACGTCAAAAAATGCTCAGGTTACATTCACTCTGTGAATACCTCCCAGGTTTTGGCTAGGTTTCCTTCCCAAGATCTTCATTAAGGAGCTGCATCAAGAAGTTTAAAGGGGCTATTCTTACATTTGAGTGGAGGAGCCTGCAAGAAATTTAAATGGCTTTGAAGAGAGAGTTAACCAGGGACAGAGAGGTCGCAGGTCCTAGTCAACAGTGTCATGAGGCAAAATGTTCTTCAAAGGCTCAGAGTGGCTTCTGAACACGGAGTCGGCAGGGAGGAGGTGACAGGCAGTGAGTGGGGTGAGAGACACAGGGTACGGTCCCCCAGCAGGGGAAGAATTGGTTATTTTCTAGTTTTCCAATTTCTTACTACCTTTTTCTCTTATTGCCACATACCATTTCCTACGAATTAAGCATATCAATGTCAGTCATTTGGGCCACTTGGGAGAAGCTGCACGATGCCATTCACAGGGCTGGGACATGACAGCCACACCAGTCTAGGTTGAAAGACCAGTGGGGGTATTTCCATGGTAATCACGGGCATGCAGCAAACTCCCCAGCTTCAATGACCTCCTCTCAAAGTTGGCGCCAATAAAACTACCAAGCAAAATGCGTGATGATTCTGGCCAACGTCTGTTTATTAGTTAAGTGCCTGCGACACCTGCCACTTAATAGGGAATGAGTACGATCAACGAGGCCCTGTCTACCTGGCCACACGCGCCCTGCCTTCCTGCCTTGGTGCAGCAGCACAGCTTGTTTAGCTGAGATGAGCGCCCCCAGAGCAGCCCCGACGGGAAAGCTCCCAGCTCTGCACGGCCAGACGTGTTCCTTTCCTTCTCAGAGCTGATCACAATTTGCTGTCGTCTGTTTTTATGTTTATCCCTTTTGTAACTGCCTCTCCTCCGGAGATTTTGCTCAAGCAGCACAGGACCAGGTGTGTCTTGTGGCCTGCCGGATATTCTGGGCTGGGAAACAGCCGAGCCCACATCTGGCTCTGGTGCTGAACGGAGAGAGCAGAAGGCCCAGGAGCCCATGCTGAAACGAGGCCCCTGCACACAAAATTATGGTCTGACTTTGGGCAAATTACACAGTCTTTTTTACCCTGAGATTCCTCATCTGTCCATAAAAATAACTGCCCATGGCACACAGAGTTACAAGTATTAAAGGAAATCACCAAATTCACAAAGTAGCCAAGGGGCTACCAGTGCATCCTAAACAGACACATGCTGCCTTTAAGGCTCTGACACACACCAAGCGTGGTGGTCGAACAAAGTGTACACTGCTAAGTGTCAGTGTGTTAAGTGCTTCATGTGTGCTATAATAATCTTCAGAACTTACAACAAGCCCAGGAAGTAACGAATATTATCATGCCCATTTCACAGACTCACCATCAGTTTAAGAGAGGTTACATTCAAGTCCAAGGCGCTATGGTGAGTAAATGGCGATTTCAACCTGAATATGGGCCCAGGCCTGGGCTCCATCTCTGTCCCATCCACCTGACCACTGCCTATGAATTCCACCTGTCCAATACCCAAGTTGAAGCCAGCCAGCTCTTAAATGCAATGTGTGTCACCGTTTGTCAATGATGGTTCATTACCATAAACAGTTCTCAGAAAGCACTTCAGAAAGGAAAGTTGGACTCACATACCTGCCCACAAAGAAGAAGAATTCTGCCTTGCCTTCTTCTGTAACGTGCAGAAACCCTTCCCATTCACCACCGAATCCTTTTGTATGCTTCCTCTGTGTTCATGTTTACACATGGCTTATTAAAGTAGAAGTTACCTGCAGTAATTCCATCTCGGTTCCATTCCAAGCTTCCAGATTATCCATAATCAGGGTAATACCATAATTTTCTGTGAATGAAAACACTACAAATTGAATGAAAATATTGCAACCATGTCACTAAACAAAGAATGCTGAAAACAAGTCATCAGCGGCTGCCGCCACCCTCCAGTGAAGACAGGCCTGCAGCCATTCACAATGGTGCCCTCTGAGCAGACTCAGAATAAGAAAGGAAGATTACTGGCCCTAGATAGCTAGGTGCTTGTCTAAAGTATATATTCAGTCAGCCCAAATGTTGGCTTCCTCCCATATATTGAAAAGCATTAAATTCATGAACTTGAGATACCTGGCTTTCTTTAGATAACAAGCAATGTTTTATTGTCCTGACTACCTGGTCTTTGTTGTAAAGCTCCTATATAATCCTAGCTTCTCCCCTACTCTTGCGAGCAGTCCCTCAGAGTGTTCTGAGAGGCGGTCATCCTGGCTCGAGTCCTTCTGACAAATAAAACATAACTCTTAATATTCAGGCTGCACGTTTATTTCAATCAAGTCCCAGAATAGACACAACTCATCAATTGTGTAATGGGACACACTGGATCAGGAACCAAAAGAGTGTAGTAGTCCCTAAGAACTACGGCTCCCTCTTTCTTCCTGTCATTATACAATCCCACCAGAACTCATTACTTTGCTGTCTGCTCCTCTGGCAACCAAACTCAGAGAAGAGTCAACTCAGCAGAGCGTCCTGCTGGGGAGAACCCCCGCAGAAGCACTGCAGGCTGCCTGCCCTCCTGCACGCTCTGACGACTGCTAGTGTCCTCCGTGGAAACCAGGCCAACAGAGCTGTTCCCTACAGCTACAAAGTCCCAAATATTAAATAAAACCTTTCATTTTATACTATATGTTACATATATACCCATCTCTGAAAACAGCTTTGCCAGAAGCCCAAATCTTCAACATTAATCTGCAAAGGCAAATCAGGTCCCCAAGGGAAAACAAGTCTTAAGACGATGCTAAGACCTCCAAAGTCCTCTCCACGACCATAAACCAAACTGCCTGTAGGTCTGCAGCTGCAGGAGGCTACATGTCTGCTTTTAAAGCAACCCCTTCCTGCCCTCGGGTGCTACAATGTCCTTCTACGCCCTCCCATCTCAGGGTAAGAGCACCCACTGCAGAACCTTGCAGGGCAGCACTGACAGGACTGGACAATGAGGATCAGAGCTAAACTAAGCCTTCTGATGACACGAGTTGTCACTCTGTCACTTTACAGATGAAGATATATATAGAGAGAGGTGGGGTGTTATTGTTCAAAGTCACACAGATAAAAAGTGACAAAGTCTATAACTCTGCTCCTCCCTCTGGTGTGACGCCCCAACTGGGACAACCACAGGGTTCTTTCGTGCCTGCCTGACCAGTTCTTTCCTATCACTCATGACCCACCACAGGGTCTGAAATTAGCCTGCATTTGCAGCATCTTTTCCCTCCAGTTTCTCAGGAACAAGGCTGTTCGGGCCACTTTATGACTTCCAGGTCCCCGAAATCTCCGTGCTCAGGCTGCTCTTGCCTGTGCATCCGGCCCGCTGCTCAGAGGCTCTTCCTCCCCTGCAGGAGGACGTTTCTACTCTTCACAGGGACACCCCCTTAGGGGATCCCTCCTCTCGCCCTCAGCATGGCAGGTGTCCCAGGCCACATCGCGAGATGCCCCAATAGGACTGCATCTGCCCAGGTCTGCTAGTCAGACCAGCAGCCTCAGAGCCAGGGATTATGCCCAGGTCACACTGCAAACCTACTGCCCGCCTCACAGACCCCAGCCAGCAGGTCACCTGGAAGTCACAGCAAGTGCCCCACCCAATCCAGAAGCCTCTTCATTTCCCAGCACCACTGATGACTGGTTTCCAAACTTTGGTCAGTTTCACACAAAACAACACCTTCTAATGTGTAGCGGGTGGTTTTTGCTTCTGCACCCCATTCTTACTGAAAACGTTAAGGGAAACCAAAAAGCCTCTTCTCAACCCTTTTCTGATGATACCCTCCCACCCACAATACACATATGCTCAAGAGATTTGGATCCACGTGATTTTGTTTCCCTTACGATAAGTGGCTCAAAACACTGCGGGATTATTTTTCCTTTGAGGGTATTAGGACTCAGTTTCTCGGCTTTAATCTGTTTTTGTCTTTGTCTTCTTTGTTCCTAGCAGTTGCCACCTCTTACTCCCTTCAGCAGCCTCCCTCCCAACTTCTAGTCTAGGAAATCAGCTGTGATGAGGGGCACGGGGGCATTCACAGAAGATGCAACAAAGGCAAAGAGAGGCTATATAATTTGCCAAAGATATCACCTTCAACCCCCAACAGAGTGTGTCATGTCCCTGTGTTTAACTCTTATTCTAAGCAAGTTAACTTTTTGTAGATTATGTTTATAAAGATGAGAAATCAAAATACATACAAGGACACACATCAACTCTAAGATATTCATTAACTCCACTATTTTGTTTCTATTTATTTTATTTGTATTAAAAAATTAAGAACCCCTGCAGCCTATATAGCAAAATGTTACTGGGTTTTAAATACAGAATATAGAGGGGTTAAGTGTGTCATTACTCATCCTTATATGTATGTTCACAAGATAAAATTATTTGAAAGTCTCTCTCCCCTCTCCCTACTCACTACTGGCTCTCACCTGAGATCCCAGACCACACATCTAACAACCTTTCACTTTACCCACAGCTGAACTCATCAGTTTTCCCCCAGAAATCCCTCTGCAGCTTTCCCTCCTCAGAACACAGCAGGACCATCATTTAACTCATTAATCCACCCAGAAACCTGGGCCTTACTCCATCCTACCTTCACAGACAGCTTTAAATCTTTCTTTTTACCATCTAAACATGCCTTCAATCTGTTCGCTTTTACCCACTATCCTACCGCTCAAGTGGAAGCCACCAACTGCCCACCTGGACTCACGAGTCTCCCAAGTGGCCCCCACAGCCACTCTCCCCCTACTTGCGACAAATGGGATTGTGTCACTCCCATGCTTTTTGGGCTCTTTTCAGACCCACTGTTCATAGGAAGAAACTCCAATTTCTTCACCTTGTGAAGGTGGTTTGCCATGAAACTGTCAGCTCATGGAGGGCAGGCACGCCCTCTCCCCTCAACCCCCACTCTCTGGCAGAGCATCAGCTTGGGAGGACCCGCTGAGCTACATCAGCCTGTATCCTAAACCTGGTCTTGGTTCTTAGCAAACTTCTTCACTTATCCAAACATTATCCAAGGTAGATAAGAAAGATTTTAGATGTTGAGCTAGACTATTCATTTGGGATTTTGCACTGGCAACCTGCAAGTATATGTTCTAATGTTTGTGTCTTGTTAAAACCACACACAGATTAAGGAGTATTTGTGGAATGTCTTCGGAGTAAAAGGGTTCTGTACTTTTTACAGATTTTATGTTTTATAACATGAATAACCCGGACAGGGTCACAAATGGAACCGCCTCACAAGTGACAGAAGACAGGTGAGATGCATATAGCAACAGGTCACAAAGATGGTAAGAGCAAAGTTGTTTCTCCAAACCCCAAAAAAATTCCTCCAAGAACAGAAAACTCAGAATTTTGAAAGTAAAATACTATCATATAAGGAAAGAAAATAAATAATCCTCTTCATCAGGGTTTCAAGATCTGACTGCAGAGTTATTAGCAGGCTATACTGAATCCTAGCACAGAAAATTCAGATGGACTAGTGGTGAGTAAGTTCCAGGAAAACGGCAGTAATTCCTCCACTTGAAAGAGGACACACACTCACTTGTTCAAGGTGATTGCAAACAACATTCTGCAGAAATTCAGAATATTCAGGCACCGCTTCTAGATGGTGATGACACGGAAGGATGTCTTGGATGCATGCTTCTAACTGAGTCACCGGCATTCTTACACTGCAGGGGGAAACGGAGGCCCTCAGCCAAGAGCAGAGATGTTCCTGTCATGTATCCCAGGCAGTGCCTCGGGGACTCAGTGTCCTGTAGCAGTCCGGCCCCAGGCGAGGACCAGCAGCGTGGCCCACCCAAGCAGGAAGGGCACTGTGCTTGAGAAAGCCCACACCAGATGGGAGCAAGAGTGGCTGGTGGGGTTTTGTGAACCTATGAATGCTCATAGAAAAACACCTGCATACATTCAAGTGATACAATTAACAGTAGCATTCTTTTTAACAAAATTTCAAATGTCAGTGGTAATTTTACCATTCCTTTTCTCTGGTCCCCTGCACTCTGAGACAGGCTTAGGTTCTCTCACACTTGCAGCTCTGATGCAATAGTTGTGAAGTTATTTTACTTTACTGCAAGTGTCTTCGCTCCACGTGTCACTGTGACTGTCGTCTCTTAACACAGTCAGATATCTTCCTGGATCTCTCCATGAGTTCCTTGCTCCTGCTTCTCAGATCCTGAGATAAAGAACAGGTGAAGGCACATGACTGGAAAAGTCAATGTGGACTTGAGCAAAGTCCTCAGTGACCCCCTAGGTGAGTGATGACCACCCCTTAGCTTCGATTCTCAAAGTTCTGCCCAGGGTGACATCCAGACAGGAGGGAGTCCTGGGCCCAATTAAAAGCTGTGTGGCTTGGGTGCGGGGAAAGGTGCAGGAGCTAGTTCCGTAGCCGGGACCCTCCACACCTCTGCTCCTCTCTCTCCCGAGGCCCCGCTGCCAAGTCCCCACGCTCCCTGATATTCTGTCCTTCTCTTCTACTCTACTTCAAGCACTTTTCCTCTTCCTTTATTCCCTGATTATCTGCAGCTGGAGAGATTTTTCCATCACAAAATCTGAAAAAATTTCCTGCAGCTGAAAAAGAGGTCTCCAGAGGTCAATGCCCATATGGTGGTTCCTGAAGAGAGCCCCTGGTTAGGGGGACCCTCACCAACACTCACGGGACATCCGGTATGTTACAGGGTCGACCACCCCCAACAAGAGTTTGCTGTGACCCCAAGGCACGCACAGCATCCCTGCTCACTAAAGTGTAGTTGTAATCCGTTATTAAGAAGCAAAAATAAAAAAAATTTCTCATGTTTCTTACTAAAATTATTTATGAGTTAGAAAAAGAAATTGTAAAAGAAAAGAACAAATTTGACTCCATGTTAGATGTGTTCGTTTGGCTTTAAACCTGTACCTTGTTTTCTAGGCTCCGACATGCTATCTCTGCACCTTTTGTGAAAAAAAGTTGCCTTTAGCCTGAAATATCCAGGACAGCCTATTCTCCGGGCTCTGATCTTTAAGGATATTAGCTCTTCTACACTTATGTACAGATGGCAAGTGGCAAAATAGATAATAACCTTTCTTTTATTTGGAGGTTTTACGGGGGCACCTTAATTTGACCCACCATGGACAGCTGCAGGAACAAAGGATTCCAAGGACAAACAATTCGTACAGCGAGAAGTTTGCAACAACCAACCACATCCCCGCCGCTTTTTAGTATAAAAGGAGACTGAATTCTGCTTTGGGGAAGAGAGTTCTACTGGATATCAATATGCCATTTTCTGGGTCTGCCAGATTTTCAAATGAAGTCACTATTCCTTACTCCAACATCTCATCTCCCCATTTATTGGCCTGTCATGCAGCAAGCAGAACGAGTTTGGACTTGGTAACAAAATGACTGCATTAGAGGTAGTATGTCTCCACTGTTTCCTCATTTCCAGTATGTCACAACCTATCAATTTTATATGCTGTTTAACAACATGACAAAGACCTATTATACGGAATTGATTCCACAGAAATAAAATTATTACTACTCCCTCAAGACTTTTTTCTTTTCTATTTTATTTTGTTTTGCTTATTGAAAAGAAAATAAAAGTCAAATCATTTTATTTCATGTATTTTTATAGCTACATAATGTAAATACTACAAAAATATTTAAATTGCAATAAAAATTGTTAATATATTTGTATAAAGATATATAAACAATCAATGCAGATTAGGAAAGGAGTAGATATTTACTAAAAATCTACTGCACATCCAGTCTTTTACAAGCATATCCTGGAATATAAGCTCTATTATCCAGGAGTCCCCCACCCCCATTCTCACTGCCGATTCCCTTAGTAATCAACTACCAAGGCACCAGCATAGAACCATGCGATCGCTATTTTAGGTATAAATGAATGAATTAGCTCATTCAATTCTAAAACAGAAACCTTAAAATAAATACTGAACTTATTTACAGATAAACAAATTTGGACACAAAAAAGTACAGTTTCTCCCCCAAGACACAAAGATAATAATTGGTAAAGGCAAGATTTGAACTAATCTGCCTGATTATAAAGCTAAGGTGGAAATCCCCTTCGACTGTGTAGGTCCAGCAGCACAGCCCATCACCCTATCTTTGTTCAGATCTGGCTTTAGACAGCCTGAGACAGCACCCCATTCCTATGGAACTCGAGGGGAAACGATAACAATAAGGATTTTATATTCAGTAGTTTCTTAGGTCTCAATTATATAAAGTGTCAGCAGGTCAGCAGAAAACCCTGGGAAATATGAGTGGGTCCAGAGCTTTTCGCTGATAAGAAACTCAATCTATCAGGACAGAGTGACCTTCCCATGAGTGGCCTCATGAACATAAACTAAAGGCAGCTGAAATGAAAACTAGCAAGAACATGGAAGTGAAGCAGGAAGGATCCCTACTATCCCCTGCCCAGTTGCCTCTTCACCCACGTGGACAAGATGGCAGAAGACCCAGGTTCTTGTCTAAGTTACAACATCATGGATTCTCACCCATAAAATGTTGCGACTCTATGCTGTCTTAAGTCCTTTACAACTAAAATATGATGACACCAATATCTCAGCGGAATGTCTATGTCTCCACTTTCTCTCTTCTATTAGGAGACTATATCTATGGCCACAAACAGAAATTCAATTAAAAACACCATGCATGAAGCCTGGTGAAAGTCTGTGTAAGAGACATTGTTCTCACTCTCTGTGAATGAAAACTCAGAAAAAGTGGACCTTCTCCCTCTGTAAGTGGGAGGTAGACTGATTTTGTGTGTGTGTGTGTTTGCTCGCACATGTGTGTGTGTAAATCATATAAAATATATTCTGGGATTTGCACAGTTTTTTTTATGATACTATCATTTCATGAGGATGAGCCAACCTTTAAAGTAATTTGAATCTATTTTTCTGAGAGGCTCTTTTGGTGGAGGATGGGAAAGGGGAAAGGAAAGGAGGAAAGAAGTAAATGAAGCAAAGCTGTAAGAATACTGCTAGGGAAAGGCAAGACATTAATTTTGTTCCTACTTGCATCACACACAAATTAGGGACTGGCTTTCCCCCATGTCTTCTCAAGCACTGAGCTGCAGAAGAACAGGCGACAGCCCATTTCTCACTGAGCTTGTGACTGTATGTGACATCTTATAGACACAAATTATTTAACCTGATCAAACACTCTAGCAGCAGGATGTAATTCTCCTAATTTGAGAGACAAGAAAACAGGAAGTGAAAGACGGTATATAGCTTGACAAAAGTCAGAGGACAAGAAAACTAAAGAGGATGAATTCAAACTCAGATCTGAATGCAGAGTCTGATATTCCCACTCCCAGGGCTGGAAAATCCTTAACACAAGGTTCCCCAGCTCCTCTGCATTGTTCCTGGCACCAAGCATTTCCCATGGCGATGGTCTCCAATTCTCAGACACAGTGCTCTGTGCAGCCAATAACCTCCATTCGACCTTGATCATCTACCTGCCACGCCTACCAGGCTTCACCATACAGGCAGGAAAGCTGGATTTCAAGTGCATACAAAGCCACCCTGGTTTAAGCTGGACTGTTTATCAGCTTTTCCAGCATAAAGGCAGCCATGAAAGTGCTCACAGTTTGTACATGAGCCACACTACCTCTCTCCATCTGTCTCCCCACCTATACTACTTAGCTATGACCATTTTGAGAATCTTGGAAACAAATTTTTAAA
This sequence comes from Vicugna pacos, assembly GCF_048564905.1. Taxonomy (NCBI): domain Eukaryota; kingdom Metazoa; phylum Chordata; class Mammalia; order Artiodactyla; family Camelidae; genus Vicugna; species Vicugna pacos. The sequence continues at coordinate 186,499 of NW_027328798.1, forward strand.
AACAGAAAAGAAAGGATTCTGTAACAAGTACTTAATACTTACAATTTTAAATGAGAAGTTACAAAGTGAGTATTTACAAACCGAATCTGCCTTCCTAGGTGTCAGTTTTAACAGTTAAAAAATATAATAGCACAAATTTCTCACTTAAAAAATTAACAAAAACATCAACAATAATCTGGAAATAACTCAAAAACAATGCCCATGTTGTACATGGAGAAAGTACAGGACTGTACTGAGGGGTAAAGTAAAAGTGTGAAAGTAGAGACATCAACCTTTTGTATGGAGGAAAGCAGTTTTAAAGATGTACGTTCTCCTAAAGATAATTCAAAATTACTAAAAAATCCCATGACAACACTTATCTTTTTTTTTTTTAACTTGAAAAAATTATATTAGAATTCTTCAGGAATAATAAAGTCATAATACAAGCCAAGAAATTTAGGGATCGAAAAAAGAATCAAAAAATTCGCACTGTAATATATTAAATAAATTTTTACAATATGTAAGATATAGTGCTAGAGTAAGAAAGTAAGATTGACAGAAATAAATCATGAGCTCAAAAAGAGACTCTAGTATACATAAGTGTTTTTTACAGGTGGGATTTCAAATTAAAAAGCAAAGTATGAATTTAATAATTGTCTTGTTACAATCAGAGAATACCTGGAAAAAACAAATTCTATTCCAGTCAAAATGACCACAAGAAAAATTACAGAAAATGATGTAAATATTAGAAAGTACTAATAAGAGCAAATACAACTCTTTGCTCATATCAATTCAGCTTCTCCTCACTGTAACAAGTACCATTATCATCTCCATCTTAGAGATTAAAAAAACCTACAGAAGAAATTTATACCATTATAAGAAAGCATTTCTAAGAATAAAACCCAAAAAGAAGACATTTACTATCTTAAGATTATTTTGGGCCACAACAATAATGAACCTACTGAACAAAATGAAAGGCAAGAAATGACAAGTAAAAGCTCTCTGATACATGTTGATGAAGACAAGTGGTTAATGTTCATAATACACATTGAGCTGTCACAAAGCAGCAAGAAGCTCCCCCACTTAAATGTTTGCAAAGGACAAAAGGGATCATTCACTTTTTAAAAGTCAGATGGCTAATGAGTGAAAAATGCTCAAAACCTCACTGGTCATCAAGTGCAAACTAAAATAATGAAAATCATTTTGCTCGTCATATTGGCAAATATGTTTAAAAGATATTATAGCTAGTGTCCATCTTTGAGACAACAAACTGTGAGCGATCTTTTGGAGGATGACATGTCAATGGATATGTAAACTCTGAAAAACGTGTGTGCACACAGGCTGAACTCCACTTTTAGGAATCGTTACATTTAGAAAAAATCAGTTCAAAAAGATGTACTCATCAGAACATTTGCACAGCACTGTTTACAATGGTGGGAAGAAATGCTGAAGTGAAATCATATCCAGCGATAGAGAATTGGTTACATAAGTTATTCTACATCTTTTCATTCCCCACAGGAGAAGGAATTTCAAGATTCACTTGAAAGCATCCTGTGATGTATGAAGTTGTCACATCCAAGGACTAAATTTCCAGAAACCTTAGCTAAAGGAATACTCATACAAGATCACAGGAATGTTTGTACAAGAAGGATGCCAGTCAAACACCCTTTCTGACAGTGGAAAATGGAGAAAACTTAAGTGTTCACCATCAAGACAATGATGCGGTAAATCACGGAGAGCTGTGGGCACTAAAGTTGCAGCGTTTCAGCGTGGTCCAAGGCCTTGTCCACAGTACTCTCCCACGAAATGTGTCGTTACACAAGAGACCAAACCTGCACATCAGGAGACCCCTTTACTCTATCTGAAAGGACCGGGTGAGTCTGGAGTGGGAGGAGGTCTATGATATATACGTTAGTGAATAAACCGAGCTGCAGAAAACATATAGTATGGCCTTATTTTTCAATAAAGCATATATACACACACATAGACATAGATTTCTCATATACGTGTATGTATGTGTGTATATATATATGACAAAGGCATAAAGGTCATGAAATATATACTCCACATTGTCAGCAGCTTTTACTCTCAGGAAAAAAGGGGAAGGGAAGTAGGGGACTTTCGGTACCACCACAGTTCTCTTTTCAGAATTTCAATTAAGTATACTTGGAATTTAAAAGTTTACTTAAGTACAAAGTAAAATGGACGATGCCTCCACAAAACAGAATGCTATACTGGTCATTAAAAATCATGTCAGGGGAGATAGAATATTGTAGAAAAATGTGTAATAAGCCGAATGGAAAATGGAGGTCTCCACACAGTAAACAGGCACACAGTGCTCGCTGGTTTTTATGACAGAGCTGATACACACTGATGAAAAGAACAGAAAATAGATGTTAAAGTGTTAATTATTATCTTTGAGTACTGGGACCAGGATAGACACTTTTGACTCTTTTTTCAGACTTTTATATTAAATACACATTATTTTTCATCTGAAAAATGCATTTTTAGATGTCTAGTACCACACATTGGAAAAAATACATGAGTAGTTACAGAAACAAATAACTAGGAGACACCGCAGCACCGTCAAACAGTGTAGAAAGGGCGATCCTGAATAACACCACGCAGTTACATAAGGACCCACAAAGTGAGAGCACCCGCTGTAACAGGACGCGGCTCCCTTCCATTTGTCAGTTGTGTCTTCAGGGCTGAGGCATTTCTGAGCACGGCCAGTGTCAGTGCTGGTGTCTGGATGGATGCCACTGGAGGTGAGGGCACCTGCAAGCCGAGAGGAAGAACAGAAATCATCCTCTGCTTTTTCTGTCTTGTTTCTTTGTTACTTTTAAAGAGAGGCGTAAATAAGATAAACTGAATCTTCCTTACTGAAATTTCAGTAATGAAGCCATTTTTAAAGTGTTCACAACTTATATTCTGCCTATAACTGTCTTTTCAAAAAAGTCTCATATTTATTAAATGTTAATTAACTCAGTTAATTAACTACATGTTGAAACCTTTTAAAAAACATGAAATGCACTACGTGAAAGCACCACACATGCAGTGACTAGCTCAGCTGTCTTTACGGCAGTGCAGTCAGCCCCCACCATCCCGAGACCCTGAACTCCTGATGCTGGGAAGAGAGCACGCTGCTTCCTCAGATGGAGAGAAACGGTAAAAGCATTTTCTGAAATCTACAGCACTGACAAAACATAACTGCTTAATCCCAGGCTCCTTTGAGGCTGTCATTTTCCGTTTCTGGCCAACACCCGTCAATGAGCAGAACCACCCCATTCCCGAGTCATGGGACTCACGTGGGCAGCAGTTTTGGAGAAATTTCCAGGTATAGAATGTTAACCAACTATACATAAAACTCTGAAAAAGAAAAGATGCAATACTCAGATTTTGGAAGACACTCAAAATATTCTCCTAAGTCTTAGTATTTGGAAAGGCTGGGCTTCTCCTAAGCCACTTATTTATTTCACAGCCAGTGAGCATCTCCCACAAACCCTGCTTCCCTGGGTGTGCTGGGAGCCTCAGGCACATTGATGCTGTCTATCTTATAAGTCACAAGGCAGAGGCGTGTGTCTCACGCCTGCAACTCTCACACAGGCTCAATTCCGAGCCTCAATTTGTGAACTTGGCCCCATTTTCTCACCTGTTTATTTGGTATCTGTTCTTCTGTAAGCTGCCTGAAGTGCTTCTTGGAACAAGTCAGAAGAATGAGTGGGTAGAGGAATGGACAGATGGACAGGTGAGAGATGGGCAGACAAACAGGGAGACTCCAAGAGAAGGAGAGCAAACAAAATTTCCTATGCAAAACCCTCTTCTAGTCAAGGAAGAAAACCATCACGAAGAAGTGTGAAGAGGCAGGTGGCTTAGGACTGTTTCCTGGATTCCATCAAAAGTCACACCACGTGATGAGAGGGTAGAAGTATAAATAATAAAAGAAAAAAAGCATGCATGTTTGAAAAATATATCTATATTATGTACTTTCTAAAGAATAGATTTATATCAGCAAGGCTCAATAACACAATCTTTGGGTATTTACAGAAGTGAGAATCCCATCTCCAATCCGCAAGACATCCCTTCGGAGCACTGAGGGTCTACACGGTGCGATCATAAAGCCGTAACCGCAAAAGCTGTGCTATCCTGCACTTACGAGGAACGAGCAGCTGTGCTTGGCCTGCCCACGCGCGTCATTTACAACCCACAGCACCTCTACGGGGGAGGGATGACTAGCGAGCCCTGTCTCTGCAGGAAAGAAAAAAGTCCGGGAGAGGCTAAGCCGAACTACAAGTTCTCCATTTCACAGGACTTGTCACTCCAGAGCAGGACTCGAACTCGGCCCACGTTTGTAACCACAGTACTACCGTAATTTATGTGCTTTTTGTGTGTATAATACATTTGTTTCTGGCATGAAAGTGTATTTAATAAATGATCGGTTGTCTTGTATATTTCATTAGCTCACAATCTTTATATTTTTGAATTGTACTCTTCGCCTGGAGAAATGAACGGAAAGAGCAGTAATCAGAATGAGGTGGGGCTTCATTCTTTATCTGTTACCTCATCTCATCCAAGTCCCCAAGCAGGGAGAAGGAGCAAATGTTCTCTTCATCTTTTAAAGAGAGGGCTCCAGTGATGGTGATTTATTCAACTCCAAAACTAAGTCTGGGGGAAGGGCACATGCAGCAACGAGAACAGTATCACCTGTAGGAAGGCGAAAAGAGCTCAGGGGATGGCTCAATGGGTCAGCCTGATTTAATTTCAATTGATAATTCAATAACACACTCTAAAAATACTAGCATGCAATGGATTTGCTCTTTCTTGACATCTAGCAAATTTCCACAGCCGACATGTAACATTATCATGAACTAGTGAAAAGAAGAGTCCACAGACAAGGAAAATCAATGCCACAGGCAGGCTGAAACCCAGGCTGGAGGAAAGGAAGAGAAAGGGCATATTTAAGAAGAGGGGAAAGTCTGGCAAAAAGACATCATCACAAGGACTCTCAAGCGTCATCCAGCAATCATATAATCATTCTTTCAAGAGAGAGTTACTTAGGTCCTATTTTGTGCGAGATTTTACAAAGGGCAAAGAGAGACCACAGCGTCCATGGTGGCAGCAAGTTGCGGGGCTATAATACAATTCTAATCTTGGTACCTTGCACAATTGTCCTCAGTATAAATGCAAAAATTAAAGTAAAATAATACTATGTAAACCATACACATTGCTGAAATAAATTAAAGAAGACCTAAATACCTGGAAAGACAAACCACGCAAATTCCTGGATCACATGACAATATTCTTGGGATGGCAGTGCTCCCCAGAGTGAAGCACACATACAACGTGGTCTTGATCACAATCCCAGCGGGCTCCTCAGCAATAACTGACTAGCTTCTGCTACAATTCATATGGGAATTCGAGGGTCTCAGTAACCAAAACGTACCTGAAAGAGTAGAACAAAGTGAGAGGACTTGTAATTCTCAATTTCAAACATTACAACTGTATCTACAAGTGAGATTAGAGGCCATTTTTAAGGTATTATTGTGTTTATCCTTATTTTCTAAATTCTGTACAACGAATATACCTGTTAGAATAAGAAAAATAAAAACTAAAGTATCTTTTAAAACATGCACACCGATTCATTCATTGGGGAAAATTATTTTAACTATAAAGAGGTAAACAAATATCTAGTGAAAAAGGACTACTTAAAAACAAGTCTGCATTTACAATTTTCATAAATTGAAAACTGAAAAGCACAAACACATCAAATTTCTAGGGAGACTGGTGAAACATATTAATAATTATTTTCAAAGATTCTAATTGCACAATGAAAACACAAGAAAGAAAAAATCGTGATTGACAGGAAACTGCGAACACGTGGAGAGCAAAGGCCTTGAAATCACTGTTCCTTTAACTCTGCTACTAGCTCAATAGGAGAGGAAATTCCTCACTGAGGGGACAGTGGAATCCCATGCATAAGATAGGATACACAGTACAAACTGCAGTAGTATCGGGAGTGAATATGTTAGAAGAATTCTGAAGTTACAACATTGCTGAAAAACTATAAAAACACTGACAGACAGATTAAAACACACAGTCATACATATTATATAGAAACATGAACTCTGCTCCCATGTTGCATAGAAATACAAACATATTTGTTCATTTATGGGCACTGATTACTTTATCCCAGGTAGAATATTTCAACTAAAACAAATAATCAATATTACACTCCTATTGTCAAATGTACTTGATAACTTACTCTGCTATGTAACCATATGTGTCTAAGATAGATCTAAAATTAGTGAAAAAGAGCTTTGTATGGTTTCTTGAATTCTTCTCAAAATTCCAAGCTTAATTTTAAAATAGATCTGAGCAGTATTTCTATATTATCTTTTCCCTTGTGAAATGAACAACACAGTCTGCTGTCAAAATTCTGTGCTTACAATGATTCACGAGCACCATATCCTCACAAAACTGCTGGACAGCAAGTCACTATCCAGACACTGTGACCAAATAAATGAAACAGAAGGAAGACAGTGATCCTATTCTGGAGGGCTTATAGTCTGTGTCAACACTGGGGTTTTTACTTGATTGGTTTGATTGGGTAGCAAAATAAAATCAATCAAGTACTTTCTTTGAGCATTCTATAAGTCATGACTGTTTTTAGTGTCATTAGCAGGAAAGACTTAAGCATGACTTGGTTAGGTCAACTAGCAACAATCATCACTGGAGAGTGAGTAATAAAGAAGTTAACTGATAGCAATGCTTCTGCCTACATGAGACCTAAAATAAATCTACACTGATATCCGAAAGGAAAATAAGGAGATGAGGTCCCCAATGAGAAAACAAACTAACAAGAAATCAAAAAATGAAAGTCATTTTCATTAACGATTCCAGGCAGTAGTGGAGCATGGTGGTGAAGATCACAAATGCTGGGGACAAACATGAGGGTCTGAAATCCCACAGAACTAGGTAGATGTGACACTGACATTTCAGTGAAATTTTCTGCATCTCAGTCTCCTATCCATAGACTGGGGACAACAACTGCACCCATCTCCTATAACGGTCCTAAGAATTAAGTTATTTTATATATAAAAGCTTAAATAAAATACCTCAGAGTTTAAATAATACCCCAAAAGCACAAGAAACAAAGAAAACAGAGACAAATTGCAGTTCATCAAAATTTAAAACTTTGCTTCAAAGGGCACCATCCAGAAAGTGAAACAACAACACAGAGGAGAAAATTTTTTCAAATCACTTATCTGGTAAGGAATTTGTATCTCAAAATGAAGAAAAAAAACCCCTACAACTCAACAATAAAAAGGCAACTCAATTAAAAGGTTAATAAAGTATCTGAAAAGGTATTTTTCAAGGAAAATATACAAATGTCCATAAAGCACAATGTAATGATGTTCAATACCATTAGCTGTAAGGGAAATCAAGTCAAAACCACTAGGAGAAACCGCTTCACACTCACTACAATAGGGTATAATAAAAAAAAAAGCGTAACAAGCACTAAAGAGGACACAGAGGAAGCGGAGCACGCAGCCCTTGCTGGTGAGGATGTAACACAGCGTGGCCACTTTGGAAAACAGCCTGGCAGGGCCTCAGAGAGTTGAACATTTCGTTTCTGACTTACCCAGCAATTCTGCTCTCTGGGCACACACGTAAGAGAACTGAAAACAAATATCCACATAAATAATACCACATGAGTGTTCACGGCGACATTACTCATCACAGCCAAAAACAGAAACAACCCAAATGCGTATCACCTGATGAATGGGTAAACAGTGGGGCCCAGCCATAGAGTGGAATGTTATTCAACAATAGCATAGCATAGAATAGTGACTAAGGCCACAACATGAGCAAATATTGAAAACGTTACTCAGTGTGAAAGAAGTCAGTCACAATAGACGTTTCCACTTATATGAAGTGACTCGATTTACATGAAATGTCCAGCACAGGCAAATCCACAGAGAGAAAAGTGGCTCCTTGGGGCTGGGGAGGATGGGGAAGATGGGAATGTCTGTTTATGCGTACAGGGCTTCCTGTTGGGGGGATGAAAATATTCTAAGATTGAATGGGATGCACAATTCTGGGCATAGAGTAAAAACCGATGTACATTTTAATGGGTGAATTGTATTAAAACTCTTAAGAACAAAAGGACCTTGGGCCAGTATCTTCCATAGTAAATGCAAATTGCTAACTTTTATTAGAGGAAAAAGAAACTGCTCTCAGCATGAAAGCAGGAGATCAGCAAATGTGAGTTAACCGAAATTGGACAAGAGCATTTCACTTGAAACAGTTGCTGAGTGTACACGAAATATTCAGAAATAGGAAAATCACCTTGACATCACGAGGAAGCATTCTGTTTCAAATACAGATCAAGGATTCGGCAAGCCCAGCTGCCAGAAATGACCAGAGAAGAAACCTGGTTTATAAAACTAGCACCAGAGACAACAAGGAATGGTGATGAGGAAAGCAGGCGGCAAATATCTGGAACAGTTCACTACAAATAATTTCTCCACCAAAAATTGAAAAATAAAATGAAAGTGATGAAATGCTCTGTTGACATCTCGAGAATGGGCTTCCTTCGGTGCTCGACTGTTCTGTAACCCCGATTGAGAGACTAAGGAGAATCAGCATGGCTCCTGGGGGTCCCCAAAGGACTGCCCACCAGCACGCTGACCACCATCACATCTGCCAGGTTTGAATTGCAGAGAAGAGACCAAGTTCTGAAAGGCACAGGAAATATTGACAAGGGAAGAAAACGCTGAGGTCAGTCCTGGGACAGAGGCCCTCTGAGCAGAGGCCAGAAGGCTGCAGGTGAACTGCAGTAGACCTGGGGCAGGAAGGGATCACGGGGGAGCATATCTCAATTCTCTTCTGTCTCTGCCTCCGGTAGGAGAGATAAAGCCTGCATCCTTCTCACCTGGAACTGTGGGTTCTGGCTGGAAGAAGTCTTACCGACAAGGAATGATTATTCAAGGCTCTGTGGAAAAAGTCAAGAAATCGAGAGGGATTAGGGAGCCATCTCCATGAGCATCTCAAATGCTCCCATATTTATAGGGTATAATCAAAGGAAAAATTCGTTAACAGTTGTGAGATAGTAAGGAGGAAATTCGGGAAAGACAGGATGAGGCAGAGATTGTAGAATACACAATGAGTACAAAGGATTAGTGTATCTTTAGGGAAGTCATGGGGTGAGGGGAACAAGATACATTTTTAGATATGTTCATTAAAAAGCAGACCACCAGACCAGCCAGGTCCTTGTTTTGGGGATAATACATTATCTAACAACACACAAGCCCAGCGTTTATAGCTGAGGGTCTCGGTCCTTGCTTTACAACCAGCAGAGTGCTATCTAAAACCTCAACTACACAAGCAAAGCATTGTCTCTGCTTTTTAAGGCAAGGAGTCTGGAGTGAGGATGCACAGGAACTTGCTTGTAAAGCAGTATCAAAGCATATTTTTTCTTCTTAAAATTCAGAGGCGACTGGGGTGTGTTACAATTTGTTAACCCAATCATCTGCTTCCACATGGAACCATTATGGAGGACACCCTAGGATGAAAATCCTGGATGTGGGTGTCTTCCTGCCATCTTCAGCCACTCTATCAGGGTCTAGGCACATCCGTGAATAACGATCCTACAGTACCACTCACTCTCTTAACTCCTGGTGATTGAAACTTAATTTTAGCTCTACACAACTTAACGTAGAAAAGTTTCAGCAATAAAAGATATAATATTCCATTTATATCTCATCATATTACTGATTTTCTGATTGCTCTAAGCTGCTTCTACTTGGTAAAGCACCTCATTCTGAAGCTGAATTCAGTAATTTCCATTGTGCATTTCTAGCCAGTTTGGGCTCGCTAACTTCTTTTGGTCAAATATCGATATACTTATTTGATTTCTTTGTTTATCAATTTCAACCAGGAGGAGAGGGAGTGTCACTCTTTTCCTCAGCCCACCCTCAACTCTTTTCCCATCAACTCAGGCCTCCTGAAAACAAAACAAAGTATTTTTTTCCCTTCTACTCTTTCCACAAACACAACAGGAAACATCAGCCTGGAGAAAGAATTCAACACAAATGTTAAAACAAAAATCTATAAACCTGAAACAATACCATCTCCGAATCATGATACACAATGACATGAGATTAAGTGTGTCAGGCACAAAGCATGAGGGAGCCTGACTACCTGATTTCTATTCTTCAAAGGAAGGAAGGTTTTCGTATTTTTTATTATCATTCTTGGTCATTGTTTCTGATTATGCCAAAAAATAATTTATGAAATATTTATGCACTGCAATAACTGATTTTTATTGTATCAATTTTAGAAGGCATTCAGAGGGGATAGGAAAACCCACCTCTGTAAAAAATGCAAAATTTCTTCCCCTGTTAAGAACACGTATACAAAATGCAACAGAGAATTCAAATTCTTGTGGAGAGGAGCAAAAGACACAGAATCAAATCAAAGTCATTACAATGAGTCAATTTAAAATTCACTGGACAAACATGCTCAATGCATACAAATAATTTTAAAGGCACACTGCAAACCATTCACTTAATGATCTGCAGGCTAGAGGAAGAATTTCACTCTTTAACAGACAACAGAAATCAATAGGGTGCCCCACCAAACAAGGAGCAGTGAACAATCAGGTTTTTAACAGTTCTGAGAAATCAGCATATACTAAAGATCAAAATCCAGAAATTTTAAACATTCATTCAAACCACAATGAAAAAAGCACTTAAAGAAAAAAAAAAAAAAGAAAGTAAGCACATAGATCATTGCAACAGAACAATGAGAATTTCTTGTACCGCTAGAAGAAAGAACAGGCTATAGCCTTTTACTTGAAAAGAGACTACTTTTAAAAATAACTGCTAAAACACATTTCATCATTCATGTTGCATTTAAAAATCTGAGGTACATGTATCTGATCAGAAAAGCAATTCTGAGTAATAGTATGTTACAATTCAGTGCCAGTTTGCTTTAGAAGAAAAGAGAAAAGTTACTGTTTCTAATTCTGCACAAAGTTTAAAGAACCTCCCTGCCTCTATCTCCTCCCATTTCCTAAGCTCATGCTCCCTAATCTTTCTGAAACAAGTATGAGAAAGTCTTATTCCCAATATGCCAAATGAAAACTGAATATCACTTTATTAGTGTAAATATATGCCAACACCTTGAAATGGAGGAGAAAGGTATCAGAAGTCTATATGGAATTTCTTTCTACCTTCCTGAAATCACACACACCAACGTTCACACAGACACAGACACAGACACAGACACATACCCCCTGGATTACTGGGCACTTCACAAGCTTAGTACTTAACAACTTGTAGAAGGTAACTTTGTAGTTACTTTAAAATACAAAACTGTCAGCTTTTGAAAGCCTTCATCATCTGCTAAACCATCTAAATATCAAAGAGACCCAATTAGCCTTCTCTGTAGAATGTAATTTCCCTTGATGGCAAAACAGTCTCTAAGAAGTACTGGATCAAAGATTCGTGTTTATCACTACCTATGATCGTTTTTAAGCACATTAACAGATTCAGAAATGTATGTCTCAAAAACATTTATTCCTATTGAAATAGAATCCGTGTTCAATTGTCTATACAGTGACTAGGTCCCATGATGGTGTTTAAGAGCTATTTTGTGTATAGCAATATTTACCTTCAAGTGCAGAAAAGGAGGGTGTGTATTACTCAGTTGTAGAGCACCTGCTTAGCATGCACAATGTCCTGGCTTCAGTCCCCAGTACCTCCAAAAAAAATAAATAAAAATAAGTGCATATTTAAAAATAAGAATAAAGTTATAAAAAATGCAGTCTAAAAACCACTGCAATCTAGGTGCTACAATTATACTAAAAAAACAAGTGTTTCTATCAAATATTAACTATATGCCAATCACAGAGACAACCAAAAGTCACACCTGAAGCATCACGTGTGATTCTCAGCAACCCTACTAAGTAGACACGGATGAGAAACCCGGCTCTGCGGATGAGGAGACGGAGCTCGGAGGAGCCGGGGACGCTGACTGTCCTGCTCCCCGTGACACCGCGTCAGCCCAGGGCAAGCGCTGACAGAGCTGCACTGAGGGGACACCCAGCTGCATGGAACCTTGGGGCACTGGGGAGTCCCAGAAAACACTAAAAACTTTTCAGTGAAAAACCAGCTAAAATATATTACACTGTGCTGCATCCTTTAAACAGGGAAAGTGACTGAGACCTTTTTGATGCCTCCGTGTCCTTTCTGCCATTATCAGTTACTTGCCCTCACAGTGCGACCAGTGATGATCTGGACCCCATATGAAGTGCACTCAGATGGAAGAGCTTTTAAAGCTGGTTTATGAAGTTTGTAAGACTGTCTATGACTCACAAAGGCGGTCATTCATCACTTCTCACCGGTGTGGACGTACCACCTGAAATCACTCCTTTCTGCTTTTTAAAATCCCTTCATCTACTCCAGACTTTTCAACAGCAAAGAAGTAGCTCAACCACAGACAGTGGACAGCTTTTCACCAAATGGACTCGAACAGCCCATCTGACAACCTGGAAGCCCTTGTCTTCTATTAAACCCACTTCCAGGTACTTCATCATTTTCTGATTGGTGGGCTCGGCCTCTGACTGGCCTACTCAGAGAGCTCCCAACCTCACATCCAGGGGTGGGAGAGGACCATGCTGTTGGGGGAAATCAGTGAGGAAGCTGGACATCCTCCAGCCACGTCTGCACGGGTAGAAGTGCCTCAACGTGCTCAGAAATTATACCGTCATCATCCCTGGGCTCCCATGGACTGGTTTCACATTAACCAAGCTCATGAGACACTGATGCAAGAAAACCAGAAACTTAAATTTTTAATGTAACAGAAGATGTGAATCTATGAACCAGACTGAAATATCAGAGTTCAACCATGAGTACATTTTCTCCTCCACGGCCCAATCACGGGCAGGCAGTCACATGGCAAGCATGGACAGAAACGGAGCAGGAAGGGTTTCTAGATTAATTCAATGGACTATATTTCTATTATACGAACAGATCTACTGCCCAGAAGTCAATTAACGCCAATCACGGTGCACTCTCCGTGGACAGCGGCCAAGAAATGACTATGAGCTCCTGTGTAACACTCCTTTCCCTGTCCTTTCTAGGCTAACTGATGCACAGAGGTATAAAGATTCAGGGATGTCGATAATGCTAAACACCCAAAGCCCATCTCTGGGAACCTCAAAACCAGACAGCCAGGGTTTAAATACCAGCTCTGCCAATTACTAGTTCTGTGATTTTGCCAACTTAATTACCCTCTGTGTGCCTCAATTTCCACACTGTAAAACTGGGATAACAATCAAACCTTCCTTACTCGCTTGTTGAGAAGATTGAAGGATTCATTTCTGTAAAATGCTCAGAAAAGAATGTAGCACATTTTGGGTGTTCAACAAATGTCAACTTAATATCAAATTGTTTTACAAGTCTCCCCTCTAATCATCTTATCTGTTTCCTGGCTAGCCTAAGTCCCAAATAAAATCCTTATTTCTCCTTTTACACACTCTTGGGGAGCACCCTTATGTTCCATCCAACCACCTGTTTAAACTGAGGGAGTGGATGTCTCCTAACCACTCCTCTGGGCCATGGAGGGTGCTTCTCCCTTCACACCCCTGGCCCCTGGCCCACAGCTAGCACTCATTACACTAACAGAGTGAGGTGTGAGTCCGGGGAGACAAGCAGGGCATGTGAAACCCTTCCTTTCACTCCAGTGTTGGTCACCATTGGGAAGCACGTGGGATGCTCAGCTCCATGTCAGGAAAGCCCTGTGCATGAAAGGGCAGGTCTTCTCAAGGGAAGGCTCGCTGTGGCCCAGAGCTACATGGGACAGGGTGAGTCTGTATTTCTGGGACACAGTATCATGACACGCATTTTCCCACAGCCTTGAAGTTCATGGAGAACGTGGCTTCATCAGTAACAAAGAAGACATTTATTGCCTGTATACTCTTTTGTGTCATCTCTCAGTAGGCTGCTGGAGACAACATATGTATAAGTATTGGATCTCCTTAAACCCCAAAATATATGAAGTAACAAATAATTCTGTGGCTTAACGTTGGTTTAGGGCGACTGTGTAACAGTTCTGACACTGCTGATGCTAAATTATGGGTATAGGAACTATGGAACCTCCTCAAATATCTTTCATCATAAAACCACCTCTTCTTATTTTCCTGTTTCTTAGTAATTGCCAAAGACTCTCAAATGATGGCTTCACACAAAACAGCAGCTAAAATTTAAGAGCCCTCTTGACATACACACTGTGGTAAACACTGCACATATTTTCTAATTCTCACAATTCTACAAATCAGATACGAATGTCCCCATCTCACAGACGAGGGAAAAACTCAAAACGAACTGACTCAGGCTCAAGTGGCTCAGTGGCAGCGCGTGCAGGCAAACCATATCAAAAACTACACCCCTTCGTATATGTACCAAATCTCCTACCACCAATTAACACACAGCGGCGGGGTCAAAACTCAGGGAACTCAATACACTTTTCACCTTTAAGGTCCTCCAGATGCCGCTTCTAGCTGTTTTATAAAATCCCGGCTCACTGGTTTCTAACACTAGAAGAAAAGCCCGATTTTGCTATTGTTTGCACAGCAAGTCTGAAATGTTCACAGTGAGATGACAGAATAAATCTAAGATATAAGCAGAATAACTTTTCCAGTTAGACAGACATAATGGACATTGGGCTATTCTGAAGCATTAAGTAAAGTAATCAAAATAAAATAACGTTGTTTAAGCCTCCTTTTACAAACAGGAAAGTTAAGACTGTAAGTAGGTGCAACAGTGCCACCTATGAGTAAAATGACCTTCCAGGTTACCAGGAAAGATGCAACACAAAAATTGCCTGTAGGATCAGTAACGAGAATCAGATAAATAAAACTTATATAGCACATGCTGCACTTTGATTCGGGGAAAAGGAGGGATATTCAGTATTTAATCTGATATTGCTAATACTCCTGAATATAAACAGAAGATATAGGCTCATGGAAACTCATCTTAGAAGAGGAAAGAATCCAGTTCAGCCACTTCATTTTACAGGAGGGGAAACTGAGACATGGGATCTGTCCTCCTGGCAATCAGCAGCAAACTTCTCCTATGCCTCATGTCTTGCACTGTAGCAAAAACCAACAGATCTGTACTAGGCCTATATTCATAAAATTCACGTTTGTATTTTTCCAACAGTAGGTTATCTAAGTATCTTGCAAAATACTAAAAGAGCCAGGATATCATAAAATTTTGTTGCCATACAAAAACATTTATTTACATAATAAAACAGCATGAGCTTTATTCTCTCTATTAAAAAAGTGACATGTCAAATCAATGTTTTGATATTTTAAACCTGTTAAGAATGTAGAAAAAAATCAAAATTTTCTTTAATCACAAAATAGAGGAGCTTATTCCCTGAAAATGATCAATATGGATTTTACTAAACTTAACGGATCTGGTCAGAATCCCACGAATTTAAATGTCTGAGTGGATGGTTACACGGCAACATAAATTCTGATTTGTAACAATACATATTCTGTGTAAATAATCTTCAAGGTCATCTGATTAAGGCAATTTAACTAGTCCCTGTCTCACTAGAATGATACAGATTTCATTAAAACTTCATACTACACCAAAAAAAAAATGAATCCTTGTTACTTTAAACCATATTCAAATATATCATACAAATACATATTAAATATGTATCAGAAATAAGCGACGCTCTTTAGTATTCAGAGTTGATCCTTCTAAAATATCTGTCATTGTGACAGCACACTTTTATTAAGCACCTCTTGGGTTCTTTGTATACAAGGCATCTACCTCTCACAGTCAGACAAATTAAACGATATTACTCAAATTTCACAAATGAGGAAATGTACTTAAGCCATGAAAATAAAGTACATATTCATCAACAGGAAAGAAAAGAGTAAAGACTTTTCTTACAATATTCACTGACAATCTTTTCTTCCATATTAAAACTACATAAAACCAATTCAGTCTTTGTAAGTATTTCTGTCAAAAAGGGCCACAAGAGAAAAACAAGCAACATCATTAGCAGTGGTTGGACTTTAAGAGCTCACTTCTCTTTTGCACTATAATTATTTTTAATGTTTTGTTTTTAGTGCTTACAGAGCACTAAAATAAAAAAAATAACTTTTTATGTAATTACCTGAGAATTAAAAATTTGTGAAAATGAACAATTTTAATTTCTGCCACTCTGTCTCAACTTCTCAATGGTGTCTCTCCTTTCAAGGCCTCATCAGTCTGAGATCACTAAACTCGGCCATTTATGGAGTCACAGGTGTTCGGGTAACCACTTAACGGGAGGCTGATAAGAGGAGCAATTAAGAATGCATTCTGTGCAGCCTGGGTTCCAGCACCGAGCTAGCCACAGCCTGCTGCGTGTAATTTGGGACAAGCTGCTCCATCTCTCAATCCCTCAGCTGCAAAAAAGGAGACACTGATACCTACAATCAAACACCTGCTATGAATTAAAACATGAGGAAAACATTTTAGCCTTAGGTAGGTGTCCACTCACAGTGAGTTTGGTCATTATGATGATGAGGATGGCTGTTAACAAATTAAGCTAGACCAAACAGGAGAAATCCCCTTAAAGGAGAAACATTTTAAGTCAATGAGCATTTCTTTATGGATGAATTGCAGAATATTCTAATGATTTTTTAATAAACCAAATTTTGTCCATTAATTATAGATTTACAGGTTCATGGACAAGTCTCCAGAAAAAGAATTAGAGGCCTCTTACCTCTGTAAACTAAGAAAGTAAATTTTAACAAAAATCACGGAGGAGATTATACCTCATTTGGGAGAGTAAGTGCTTAACATGCATGAGGCACTCAGTTCAGTCCCCATTAACTCCATTTAAAAACATGGTTTTTTAGGAAATGGAAAATTAAAGCAAAAAGATGGAGGAATACAGAATTTTTTAGAGACTCATCTCAGATTTAAGATGGGGAAGAAACCATCCATTTCTCAGAAGAAATCTTGAGGAATATGTAAACTGGATCTGAGATGTCTAGTCCTTTAACATTATTCAAGAATTCATATTACCAAGTCTTAAAATTACCTGATAACGCACAGTGGTGATACTGATCATAACAGCTTCCATCACGGATCGAGCTCCGGCTAGGACTGCTCTGTTCTGACATCTCTGCCCCTCAGGCCTCACCAGGCTGAGAGCACTAAATTCGGTCATTCAAGAGCATCTTTTGTAAGTCCTCCATTTGTGCTTCTGACTCTCCCCTCACCAGCTCCTCTGAGGGAAGCACTGTTATCATCTTTCCCACTCACAGATAAGGCCACTGAGGCATAGAGACTAAACTCGTTCCAGGCCACATTGGCATTAAAGGAATTCTGTATTTCTGCTGTTTGCTTTTGACAAAGGAATCTGAGATATCAATTCAAGGCAGACTGTTAAATAATCAAGTCTGTCAGGTCTTCACCTCAAAGAGCAGATACTATAAATTCCTGATGTAGGATGAGGCTGCCGCCACAAACTGACTCAGCTTGAAATTAATATCCAAGATGAAGCAGCGGATACACGTAAATATTCACGATTGTCAACTCTGCTCACGGGTCTGGGCCCTTCACTGCCTGAACGGGGGTGCAATCCCCACCCGTGTCTGGGAGAGAAGCACGGCTCTTCCCCGGCTCACCCAGGCTTCACGGGTTATTTCCCCCCACAGACTGGCCTCAATGATTAAAAGATCTCAAGATTTTTACACCATGTAAATCTAAAAGACATTTCTGCAGATGGAGCACTTTCTCAGGCTTAAATCTTTTTTGCCTACACTCAGCCAGGGGGAAAAAAGAAACATGACTCTACAAAGTCTCTGACCCTCACCACTCACAGGAGTAGAATGGCCAGAGCAGAAGATGATTCTTCACATTGCAGGATGAGAAAAAAATAAAGATGCCCCGACAACAGGCACTCCCAGAGACAGTGCTCAGCAGTCTTCTGCACACTCACGGTTGTGCAGCCCTCATCACCTTCTATTTCCAGAACACTTCATCACCCCAAAAGAATCCCCCTGTCACTAGCAGTCACTCCCTAATCCCCCTCCAACCAGCTCCTTCCAACCATCACCTGCTCTCTGCCTCTGCATGTGCCTATTCTGGGCTTTTCATATCACTGAAATCAACAATATGTGGGCATTTGTGTCTGCTTCCTTTCAATTAACATGCTGTTATCAAGTCTTGTACATTTTGAAGTGGTATCAGCATCTCTTTCTTTTTTTTTTTTTTTGAAAACGTTAAAGATTATTAGAAGGTGGTAAGTACTATCAAAAAGAGTAGAGTGGAGCATAAGTGATTGGGTTTCAAAGGGAAAAGTGTGGGTTGAACAGTCAAAGTGGACTTCCCAAAACAGGTGGCATTTTTCATTTTCCTCTTCTTTTTTGTCTTTTTTATTCACTCTTACGTGTGAATAATGTTCCACTAGATGGAGATACTACATTCTGTTCATCCATTCAGCAGGTATTTATGGACGAGGCCAGAAAAATGAGTGTAAGAGGTGACTAGCATGTATGGCATTGAAGCAAAGGGCAAAATGTGCTTTCAAAAAAATCCAACAAAGAGAGGCACAAGGAAATTCAGTCTGTTTCTGAGCAAAGTGCTTGCTTGCTTCGGCAGGACTACCGTGCAGGGCTGGGGTGGATATTGGCAGGAGTCACGGTGAGGGAGTCAACTAAGACTCCCCACTGCAAGCAGCTCAGCCAATCCTCCTCCCTCATGCTGTATTGTTAGAGAAATGTTTCTAGGTTACTCTTATTTCAAGTAATAGCATTTTAACTGCACATCTGATCATCTCCATCAGACCACATTATCTCCAAGCCACAGAAAATCATTCACTGACCGGAGCAGCTCCAGGACATAAAGGTGAATGATCAGGGAGTCCTGCAGCATTCCAGCCTGCAGGCACAAACCCCACATGTGCCCTGGTGATGTCCAGAAAATAAAATGCATGGAAATTTCTCACTGCTGGCACACGACATCTGCCCTCAAATTGCCCCAAAATCATGCTGGCAAAGCACTACTCAACCCTCACACTATAAAAAAACCAAAAAGCTAAGAAGGCAAATTTAGGCTCTCCCATTGAAAACCAGCAACCATCACTGCCAGTATCTGAGCAGGAATGCTCCTGACTTCGAAAACCACTGCGCAGATACTTTTCAAACGTGAAACTCATATATGTATTCCAAATAGATGATATTGCAGTAGGGTTTTTCTTTTCAAAATTTCCACTTGCAACATTAGCACAAGAAAATTTATGTTTAGGCTTTAAAAAAATCATTTATCCTCCACTTTCTTAGTTTTGAACTTATTATTATTTTATAAATGGAGTTATGCTGTGTATTATAAACCGTTTGATTTCTGAAAACAAGACCTTTATGACCTCATTATTTCAGAGCAAACTTTAACGATTCTTTGAGAGGTGGGACCTGGGGCGCTCACTAACAGCTCTTTAAATACTGACAAGGATGTGCTATTAAGTAATGCAAAGGCTCTAACTTCACATTAGCTCAGAAAGCAAAGAAACCACACCAAAGACTTCCTTAAATATTTTATATATTCGTATTCTTTTGAATATTAAAATTCTTAAAAGAGGATTTTTTGAAAAAGACAACAGCTCTTTTAAATTTCCTCTCACCAAGAAAGCAATCTTTATCAAGAATAAAAACCCCTATGGAAATCGAAATGACAGGACGTTTCTAGCTAAGTGAACATCCAGATCTGAACACAAACCTAAATCCAATCAGATCTCACTCGAACGAGCTCAACAAAGTCCTGGGCAACCCTGGAAATTAGCTCTTTTGTTCCAAATGTTGGCTGAGCTAAGATCATCAAACAAGGAAGGGAAAGAGAGAAGACGAAAGTCCACCTGGCAGCCTCCATCAGTTTTCTTACAGCCACAAGGTGCCTCAAGGGCGGCCCCGCTAACAAGCCCCCCATAAAGAAAGCCGGCATCCACACTGCCCCTGCCGTCCCCAAGTAGCCCCGATGCCCATATTCCAGACTGTGAATGGTATTCTTATGATCCCCCAGTTGGTGGCACCCACCCCCTCATCCCCGCTACACACACAGAGCCACGGCAGCCTTCCCAAATCACAAATTTGATTACATCAACCCCACTTCGAATGCTTCAGAGGATCCCTGTTAGAGTTCTAGCCCCACCCCAGACCCTGCTTGCCCAGCCTCACCTCAGTACACAGGTTCCCAGTGACCTCAGGGGTCCCCTGACATGCTCCTACCTCTCACTTGCCTCCAGGCTCATTTTGACTGTTTCCCAAGGAAGCCTTCCCTCCCTCCAACATCCACAATTTGTTCCTCTCTTCCTAGAGCTTTCTAGGCTAAGTCAACTTCTGACAATGCTAAGCTCTCAAGAAGCAAATACATTTTGCTTATTATCGTGGCTACACCCTCTCTCCCCTATACTCACAGAAGTGCACGTGTTATGAATAAATGAATGACAGGTTGGATCTCAAAGGGACAGACATACCTGCTCTCGCCCATCCCGATCCTTCTGTCTGTAGAATATCAGAAGCAAAACCTGAAGTACCTTTCCTGAGGGTCACTTTCTGTTGACACCCTTCACTGCCTACTGTGTCAGTTCTAGTAAAACTCAACTTCTTCCAAAGCCCTACACCACGGACTGTCTCCAGTGTCCTCCCGAGCAGGGGCTCCCTCCACCCTGGACTGCACAGGGCACTCTCCCCGGGTCCCCACGCCAAAAGCCTCCAGGCCTCTGCCCGGGCTGCACCTGCGACCTGAGCCACATTCTTGACTCCTTCTCCTGGCTGACTCTTACTCTGTCCTCACAACTGAATGTACAGCCCATTTCTTCCAGGAAGTCCTCTCTGATAATGTCCTTAAGTCTTGTCTGGGCTCTATCTATAGCGGCAATATATGGAGACCAACTGGGTGCCTGCTCCTAATAAGACCACGAACCCTTGGGGGCCACGTGGGAAGGAGTGAGAGATTACAAGACGGGTGGGGGAATCAAAAAGCAGAAATCACAGCCCAAGTCCCAAATTCAAGGATACTTTCTCAGAAAAAAGTATAAACTATTTCACACGGGTCCAATTTGGCTACTATTTTTGTGGCTTGTGGACAGCAAGAACTTGGTGTTCTAGTCCAAAACCTAGGTTACATGCAAAGAAATGTATATATTCATATCCAAAGGAAACAAGAGCTGCTCAACAACAGTTTGCAGTTAGAACTGAAAGGAAATTTGATAAAGGCAATCTCTCTCTCTCTCTTCTTTCTTTTCTGGAATCATATAATTTTAGAAGTATTTGCATGACTAACAGACGGCTACAGCCCGTGATTTTGCACAGGAGTGTTTGGGGCTTAGGAAGTCCAGATTAGATTCACTCTGTAAATGAAATCACACCAACACACTGATAGGTGCCGTGGTGGTGAAGCTGATGTTCCAAAGCAGGCAACCTTATTCTGTAAGAGAACTCTAAATAGAAAGCAAGAAATGCAATGTCCTATACTGAATTCCATTTGCTATATGGGTCATTAATTTATAGTATATCTTGACTAATGGAACCCAAAAATAAATTGTCAACGTCGGTTTTCTTCATCTGACCGTTTTATGCTAAATTTGGATATTAAATACTCACTCCATACGGAAAGCTCAGGTTTACGCTGCAGCACAGTTACATCCCGCGGAAGAAAGCTGACCAAGGGAGAACTGGAGAGTTTCCGTTCAGAAGCTGCAGAGTCTGGTTTTGCACCTGTACATCATTTGCAACCACGTCATCTTCAAAGGAGTTAGACGTTACCTCTGTGGGGCGAAAAGCACTGCGTGCTTCAGAATCATCAAAGAACGCTGAGCTTTGTGAAACAGTCCTGAGGCACTTAAATCATACTTTTTCTGAAAGGCACCAAAACTGACCCACTTCACCATTCCAGGTATAACAGGGAAGTACTGGAAACAGTAGAGAGAACATGACCTTGAAGTCTGACAAGGCCCTGCTTGAATCCTGCTACAGCATTTACTAGCCGCTAAACAGACCAATTCCTTAACCCCTCTGAGAAGGCTTCCCAATCTGCAAAAGGGGGCTGCCACTGCCCACCTGGGAGGCATGGATGTGAATGCAACACGCAAGTAGGGCGGCCGACTGCTACCTGACACGGGGCCTGGCTAGTTTCCCTCCGCTGCCCTTCTGCCCCTTTAAACTTGCACTGTTCCCCCGGTAACGATCAAGCCCCCGGAACAGACTGCCCGTATCTTCTGTGTATCCCTGGATACATGCCTTACCCTTAGGAGGCCAGAAAAACAACTGCCTCCTCCCAAGTCACTAACAATGTTCTTAAGAGTCTGGGTATATTTAACTCTATTTTTCAGGGAGACTACTCCAGAACTTTCCAAGCACCATTCTCCAGGTTGGCTCCCCTCCCAGTGCCCATCCCTTCTCACATCAGATCCTCTGTCTGACTGCCTTCTGTTCATGGGAAAGCGAGTCCGGTAAGGTGGGGACTCCCTAGGCCTCCCTCCCTCCCTCACAGGTGACTGTGACTACATTCTCCCCACTCCCCACTCCAACTTCAGCTTCTGAGGACTCTACCCTCCCAGACCCTGCAGCCTCTGCACCTTCCCAAGACGCACATGTGGCCACGACCCTCCCTGCAGATTTCTTCCTGGTTGGCCCTGCCCACCCCCTGGCCCCTTAAGGATAAATAGCATTGCTCTGAAAATGGCAAATGCAGCTAACTGACACACCAAAGCTGCATGGTCTGGGCTTTCCTCCAACCCAGGCACAGCCCTGCCACCCCTCAGCCTCAGTCTGCAGCCCTTGAGAAGATCTAATTCACATGCAAGGCTGTGAACACCAGCTAAGAATGACGACTCCCAACGTGTATCTCTAGTCCGGCTCCTTCACTTGAGCCCCAGGCTCATCGAACCGAGTGCCTCTTTGAAGTCCTAACTTGGATGAAAAATGGCATCTTAAAAATGCCTCATGTCCACCATTTACTCTGGAATTCGATTCCTGGCAGGTATCTCCCAGACTCCCCATTTTAGTAACAGCCCCAGCACCCACCTAGTTGTCTGAGGTCACATTCAATTTCCACTCTTCCCTCCCCCCGGCCCTGCCCTGCAATCAGTCCTGTTATTTATGACAATAAGTCCATCTCAAGTGTGGTTCTGCAGGGACCATGGTCGGAACCCCACAAGCTCACAGCATGGTGCACTGAATAACAGTCCTCCGTAGGGTGCTCCCCGGCGGGGGAGGCATCTCCTGCCACTGGACACCTCAGAAGGCACTGGATTCTCACACAGGAGGCCCAGGAGAAGGGACTCAAGGTTCTCCCGTGGTCTGAGCTTTGAAGGGCCCGAGGTCTGGGGGAGCTCCTAATTAACAGACACACTTGAAAGTGAGCAGATGAGGATGTGGGAACCCAGGCAAGGCTGTTCTCACTCCAACTCCTGGGCTCATGGGAGCCACGGGAAAGGCCTGTGTCCAGGGTACAGCCCGGCCATCACAGATCCCAGCCTGCAATTGCCAACCCGGACAGCCTAGACTCCATCTACTTGCGACACTTACTTCTGTTCTGTTCCCCACCCAGAATGTGATGGACTCATTCAGATATTCTGGCCTGTCTCAAGCGAGACAAATTCAGTGAAAAATGAAGTGTCCACATTTGGACC
Source organism: Vicugna pacos (assembly GCF_048564905.1). Lineage (NCBI taxonomy): Eukaryota > Metazoa > Chordata > Mammalia > Artiodactyla > Camelidae > Vicugna > Vicugna pacos. The sequence goes on from NW_027328798.1 coordinate 210,184, forward strand.
AGAGCATGAAAGGAGAAACAAGGCCTCATGGTCAGCATGATGGTGGTGGCCACACCCTTCCACCGGGTGAGATGAACCATGGTGAGGGTGAGAATCCAAGGTCCTAGGTCGGCCAAATCATCTTCCTTCATGGTTGTCTGGGGTGTTGGAGACTGACTACCACAAACTAATGACACGGCCGTCAGTGGTGAACGTCAGCTGCAACAGAAACGGATTCAGCTATTTACTACCAACATGGGTTAAAAGTAAATCCCTGGGTAGGAAGGTCTGCACGGCTGCTGAGGCAAACCACAGACCCAGCTCTGAATGCCCACTGGCTGAAGCAGAGAGGAAGCTATGGCCCTTTTAGCTGTCCCTGTGTCCAACAGATCCAGGTGAGCCAGCTACTTAGGAGAAGGCCATGTTGTCCTGATACTCAGAAAAACCAGCCTCGTAAAGGGAACAAAATAGTGGCATTGATTTTAGACCCAATTCGGCCCCTTTATGAAGGCAAAGTAAAGTAAATGGCACGGGGTAGTTGAATGCAAAAAAAAAAAAAAATTAAAGAACCAAACGGTGACTGCTTCCTCCAACAACGTCCCCTGCAGATGCTCACCCCCGAGCCGGCCACTTCCTCACCAGTGACCACCGGCCAGGAAGCGCCGTCACGCACGTCACACAGCGACAGCCAGGAACCTCGTGCCGAGCACGTTTGTATAAAAGCAGGAATCGTGCAAGTTGCCGCAGAATTTGACTTTACAAGTTTAAATACTCCATGAAAAGAATCCCTCAGCAGCCGCCTAAATCAATTCGCATCTCACTTCTTCAAAACAATGAAACAAATTTAATAAGGGCGCATTTGTCACCAAATAAAAAGAGGACCAAACAGGTTCCTCAAAGCAAGGATTTTAACAGGTATCAAAAACCAGTGGGTAATGTGCAAACAAAGTAAATATTCCAAAAATTAAGAAAATACAAAATGACGAGGATAATACATGGATCAAGACAGCTGTTAAGTTTTTGCTTTTTAAAATGATTGAGACAGCACGGATGGCAATCTGGCTATTTCCAATGCAGGATGTGCACAGCCCACATTTTCAGATGCAACAACATGCTCACTGGGCAGTACAAGTGAAAAAGGAATAAAGAAAAAGGAAAAGATGAAGACGAGAAAATTAGAAACACACAAGAACAAAAATGATTTTGACAGCATGTACAAGAATTTACGTGAGTGTGTGAGGCCAGGGACGCGGGGATGGTGAAACCCACCCTCACCTCTTGCTCCAGGGAAAGCAGGGGCCTGAGGGGAGCGGTGCTGCGGGACGACCCCAACGTGGTCAGCGCCCCTAACCCAAATTCCACCTACAAGCGTCTAGGCAGATTTTGAGCTACAAATTTGGTCGCATTTCATTCTGGACCGTTTTACTCACTTCCACCAAGAGTAGCAGGAGAGAATTAGGCTCTGCTCCTTCACCAAAGCATTGTTTAAAAAACTAATGACTGTGGAATACTAAAAGCAACAATGTGGTAAAAGTGACTGGAGGAGAATGTGCTTGACCTGAGCTTACTGGCCGCGTTATCTCACTGACGTTCAGAAGCTGGCTGAGCTCTTATGGTACCAGGACAGACAGACCCACAAGGAGGGAGATTTAATGCGCTGCTGTATTTTGATGCCGGGAGCCATGCCTGGTACATGAGGTTCTGGGTAATCAATGGTGACAGTGTCAAACACTGTGGGCTAAGTACACATTCGGCTACTCCGCCAAGTCCCAAGGGCAGACTTCAAAAGACAAAAACAAGCTGGCATTCTTTGGTGGCTCTGCAGACTCAGAGACAAGCATTTGTTGAGTAAAAATGTCACCAGTGACTCCTATGACAAAAGAGGAGGCACTGGCGTGGGGGCTGGGGCAGGGCTCAAGGCTTCAACTGCTCACTCACCAGTCTGTCCAGGGGGAGAAGGTGGTCCCTGCTTACGTTGCACCGATGCACCTACCTTGACTAATGCCTGGGGCCTCAGCAGGTGTTGACATGTGAGGTGAACAGAGCCAGACTCGGTGTAGCACGGTGCTGGCAGCTATGCCCTCAGCAGTGCCCAGGCTCCTAAACATACCAGCACATCCCCAAGAAGCAGAAGGGGAGTGCGGGCATGTAGATCACAGGGCCCTGTGAGGACAAGCACAGATCATGGCCACGACAAGCCTCTCCCCTTCCTTAAGCCATACAGGTATATCTGGGAGGAACAGAAAATTCATCCAGAGACCGCTAGGTGGGCTCTCGCAGGTGGGACTCGGGTCCACTTCTCTTCTCACTCACAGGGCTGGTCTAGATATTCTTTTTATCAATTCTCTAGCATCTTCTCCTCCAACTTACCAACAACCAGAAAGTAGGATCTGATCTTAAGTAAGTTAAAGAATCACAGAGCACTGCCTTCACGGCGGGCCCAGCAGCATGTGCCAGGTTCTCGGACCGTCACCTGTGGGACCACCATGAGCCCTCTCCAGACACAAGGACAGAGGCCATAGGACGGGGGGACACAGCTTCCCTTACTCTCCCCAGCAAAGGGGGACCACTTCTCGGCAAAGACATCTCACCCTCTTCTGCCCGAGGGACAGCACGATAGATACACCGGGAAACAGAGCAGAAGGTGGGGGGGTAGGCAGCCCAAAAGAGCTCGTCTGTACTTCCGAGGCAAAATGGGGACTTTGACTTAATCACAGGGACAAACTGAGAATGAACATTTCCCTGCTCTGTCCCATACACCGTGATACACCTTTCCCTGCATAAGGAGTTCATTCGGGAGTCCCTGGCGGTGTTTCTGATGTCCTAACTTGGCATGGTGGCTGTCGGGCAAGAAGAGAGGGCCTGGGCTGAACAGGTGCTGGGCCTGAGAGGCAGGAGACACCGGCTCCAGCCCCAGCTCAACCAGTGCCCAGTTCCGCCTCTCGGGGTTAAGCATCTCATCCAAAAGCAAAGGAATGAGACTGTCCCAGGACAGGCTGCCCAACAGAAATGAAATGAGAGCCATGTAAAGAAAGTTTCCCAGTTGCCACGTATAAAATAGTAAACAAAAAAACAAACCAACAAACAAAAAACAAATACTAGAAACTGATTTTAAGAACAGATCTTACTTAATCAACTGTATGTAAAATACTATCATTTTGACATGTAATCAATGTAGGAAGTAAAGAGATAGTTTATATACATTTGCTAGACAAGCCTCAGTGTCTGATGTGCATTTGACCTACAGCATATCTCAGCTCAGTCCAGCCTCCTCCCCAGTGCTCCTAGCATCAGTGGCTTTGGCTAATTTATTGGACAGCAACTCCAGGGTTCCCACCATGGTCCTGGCTGTAAAGCGGGAGTAAGTGTCCACACTAACCCTAAAAGGATCTCTCTGAAACAAAGGCGGATTCACTTTGAAATGTCTGTAAACCAGCGGGCTGCACCTCCCTCCCCCCTTGGCTACAAGACAGACTTCTTCCTTGCTGATCCCTTTCTGGATGTAGGGAAGCAATCCGGCACAAAGCCAGGGTGGGCTGGCCTCCAGGTAAACTTACCTGCTGTCTGTGTCCAGTCCCATGAAGTCCTCCTTCTCAAACAGGATGCAGAGGAGGGGAATCTTGCCCCAAAATTCTTGTGGCCACCATCCAGCCACTTGGACTTGAGCAAGATGAAGAGTGACTCAGTGAAGTCCTCGATCCTCTTCTCCACCACCCTGCAGTCCTCGTAGATTGAAGGACACGTCGGTGAACGGCTGCTCGGCTACCTCCCCATGCAGCACAAAGACAAAGAGCTGAGAGTCATTAAGCGCGGTGCCATACAGCCCCTCTGCACGTGCAGCTTCTTCAAGGCCTTGGCAGATAGACAGTTGGTAATGGTGACAAGGCCCACGACTTTGCGGTGTGTCTGGAAGACGCTCCACCCATTCTCGGGCACATAGTGGTGCCTGTAGTGGATACAGAATGTCCACTGGGAGCCGCATGGGCTGATATGGCACACCGAGGTGAGTAGTTGATAGATGCAAAAGAAATTCTCCTCTGAGATGATCTCCATTGGTTGGACAACAACGGGACGAGTCTGGCGGTCCTCAGCACACTGCACGTAGTCAGGGATGCTCATGTTGCTGGCCCTGCCGAGAGGGGCGAGGAGATCGAGGTACATACTCTGCTGTGTGCTACGGGCCCATCTGGGTTGCTGTGACCTGGTGTGTACCAGCCAGAAGGCAAGGGAAGCCAAAGCAAATCCGGGGGTACAGTTTGTCCTCAGAGTCTGCACATGGCTAATGTATCTCGGATCATATTACCCAGCTTTTGGTCTAGGCTTCCTGCCTCTGCAGAGAAGGGTCATTTCTTATTTTCTATTTCCAAGCACCTAGCAAGGCCCTGATGCAAAGTCACTGCTCAAAAATGCTGAATAAAAAATGAACAAAGAAAATGCTTTCCCCAAACCCCTTCAGCAGAATATAAAGAAAAGGACCACAGTAGGATTAAAAGATCTGGATTTGTATCCAAATTATTTGATCCCCTAAGCTTCATAATAATGGATAAGAAAACTTGCCTAGGGGAAGAGGATACAGTTCAGTGGTACAGCACATTTTTACCATGTACGAGGTCCTGGGTTCAAAACCCAGTAACTCATTTTAAAAAATGAAACAAATAAATACACGTAATTACCCTCCTGAAAAAGTATTTTTTAATTCAAAAGTCAAAAAACACCTTGCAATTGACACAACATTGTAAACTTGACTATACTTCAATTAAAAAAAAAATCCTTGCCTTACAAGAATATATCTGAATTACGGATGTTTGCAAATGTAAAATGTCTAGGGTACCACCTGCATAAAAAGAGGTGACTGTACAAATGTACTATCCCTCCTTAATGAGCTATACTTCCTTTCGGAGGGTTATAACCTCTCAGAGCTAATTTTCTCAGATTAAGAAATATAAACATTGCCTGATTCTCAGTAGTGATGAATAATCAGATAAGCCAAAGAAAGCATATGACCCACAGAGTTTACTCAATAAATGTTTGTTGAATGAATGAATAAACAAGCAAGTGAATGCTGCTCCCTGCCACAGACCATCATAATGGCACTGCCTGGAAATCCCAAGCCCACGTTCACCCGACTCTGCACTAACAAAGTGGGTGACCTGGGTAGGCCTGTGTGCTTCTCTAAGCCCCAGTTTAATCATGAATAGAAATGAGGGCAATAACACAAACCTCAAATTGTTAGTGAGTCAGTAATGAATTGTACCTCACCATTGCAAGATGGAACCATGAAGGAAAACTGGGCAAAAGGATCCAAAAGCCCTCTCCATATAATCTCTTACTACCACATGGGAATCAACATTACATCTCAAAATAAAAAGTCTAATTTTTTAAAGAGGTTATTGAGGTTAGGTGAGCTCACTGTCTCAAATTAGGAACACACAGTACAAATAGGTCAATGCCCAGCCCATGAGATACACTCAGTTATCATTCCCACTGGACCCACTGGTACCTCCAACTTTAAAGCAAGAGAATGGGTCCTCGTGGCAACAGGCCACAGCACCTGAAGCTAACAAAGCTAATGGTGTCCATTTCAAAGAGCCCCTGAAACCACCCTTGTTCTAATTTTCTATTTGTAATTTTTATTCCTTTTCATTAAATAGAAACTCCCAATTCCGTAGAATTCTTACCAGATATCATGATGGCAGCCCTTCAAAGCCTGACCAAAGAGATCATGATGGCAGAACTTCTTGGTGAAACAATAAAATGAAAAGCTATTTCCACAAGACCTCTGAGAAAATCTACAAGGGAACTTCATCCTGGACTGAGGAAGAGGACTGGGGAGGAGGGGGTAAACTGGGGCACAGAGAACTATGGCCCACCTGTCCCACAATGGGCTTCAGACTCACCCTCACCCTCCAGGAACTTAAAATACACACAGACAGTCTGCTATGGACAAGATTTTTTTTAAACAAATCCCTGAATCCCTAGCAGGTCTTGTTTCTACCGAGACACAAATGGCTTATGTGCATAATGTTTCACAAAAGCCTTAAAATATTATCACCCCAACTTGACACATCAAGAAACTGAGGTAGAGAAGTTTATCACATTCTACAAGATTAGAGAGAGGCCACGTCAGTCACCATATTTAAATCCAAGCCCCTGCTCCAGTGCTCACACTAGAAAGTGTGACATACTGCCCCTTTCCTGCCCTCTCCCTGCAATCAATCTCTGAAGAGTCTTTTCTGTTTCACCTGGGACCACAATCACATTCATATTCCACAAAGAGCTATGTCACTCCTTGGAGGACTTATCAAAATCTAAAGGGTTGGGCTGAGAGGAGAGATTTGCATTTTCTGTTTCTCAAAGGAAACATGGCTTTAAAAGAAACTGAAAAGTACTTATCAAGTCTAAGCCCTCATTGTGCAGAGAAAGAACCGGAGGCTCAGATGAGTAGAGGAAAGGGCCTTATTAACAAATATTGCCTCAGCGCAGCACCAAGCCAGCACTGGGCCCTTCTGGGGGAGGATCTGGGAGGCCCAGGAGAATGAGTGTAATAAAACAGAAAGAGAAGAAGCATACAATTCCCTGTCTCTACACCACCATACCATGAATTTCCACCAAATTACCCAGTATGGGTGCAGCCAATATTAAGGTTGTCTAAACAGGTTATAGAACCCTGGAATTCTCAACCATAGTTGAAATTCCAAAATTTACTGTGCCTTTTTCCCAGTTCAAGCATCAATTCAGTGGGCACTCTGTACCAGGGACTACAGAGGCCTGAATTTGTCCCAAATACAGATCTCTATTACCACGTGTGCAAACCACATAAAGGCCACCAGAATAAAAGCACCCACAGATAAGATGAAATTACTGAAACTGAAAGCAGCCAAAGAGCATATATTGCTAGGAAAAACGGTGCTCCTATAAATGGACTCATGAACATAGAAAGTAAACTGTGTTTAGCAGGCAGGTAAGGGGGGATTAACAGATACAAATTAGTAAATATAAAATAAATGACAAGGACCTGCTGTATAACACAGGGAACTATATTCAATTTCTTGTAATGATTTATACTAAAAACAATCTAAAACATATATATACATATGCATATGTTTATAACTGAATCTCTTCTGTACACCTGAAACTAACATTGTAAATTGACTACACTTAAATAAAAAAGAATTTAAAAAAATAAGTAAAAATAAAAGCAACGCCATTAAGAAAAAATAAAAGAACACTCTAATCCCCTTAACTGTATGTGGTGGAGAATTCTGGTTGCAAGCACCAAGTCCACTGGATCACTCCAGCACTGGCTGTCACTCTTTCTGACCATCAGAGAGTCACTTGCTTCACTGAGGTTACTTTTCTCTTCTGTGAAAGGCTACAGTTGCAACTAACAATGTATAGAATCTCATCATTCACAAGTACAACAAGTAGTGAGGACTTCCCATGAGCCAGTCACTGGACAGATGAAAAGATATGGTCCCAGATATATTCATGGGTAGAAGAAGTTTATGCCATAAAGACATTAATTCTTCCAGTTTTGATAGACAGATTCATTGCAATTCTGATTAGAATTCCTACCAGATTTTTCTTGGAATGTAACAAGTTAATTTATGATCAGGAATAGCCAAGAAATTTCTTTAGAACCACCACTTGGGAGGGGTGGATAGGTCATTCATTTCCACTGGTCTTTCTGAAGTGATGAAAACGTTCTGGAATAATAATGGTTGCACAACTGTGAATATGCTAAAAGCTGCTGAATTGTACCATTTAAATGGATGGAATTCATGGTGTGTGAACTATATCACAATAACACTGTTACATGAAGAAATATTTCTTGACAATTATTTTTCTGTTTATACCACTAGTCTATCACACAATTTAAGAAAAACAAAAAACCAAAACAAACCAAACTGTGCCAGGAGCTCTTTAGGACTGCAATATCCCTGGGTCTCCAAGGCCTCTGGTGGTGCTGTTCCTCTTAACACACACTAGCTGGGCTGTGCTAGTTAGGGACTGTAACTATCTTTTGAAAATCGAGGATCACTCCTTTCACCCTGGGAGAGGGAAGGAAGGAGGATGTCACAGCCTCATGCCTTCAGCTCATTTTTAACAGAACCAAGCCCTGCTTTCACCACTGTAATCACTCTCACTATAAAAACACGTGACATCAACAAGCACAGCCATGATAACACCTGAAAGTGTTAAAAGTACTTACCTGCAGCAGAAAAACTGAGGGAGGAGACAGAAGCTCGCTCAGCACTGAGGCTCCCTTTTTCCGATTCCAACTGGAGAAGCAGGGCGTTACAGCCGGAGGTTCTCAGCCCAGGGAGCAGTGCCCAGGACACTGAGCTGGTCCTCCGGGAGCGGGAAAGGGAGAGGAGGGCTGCCCCGGGGGGGAGGGAAAGGGGAGGGACGCGGGCTGCAGCCCTGCTCGGAGGTCAGCCCCAGCCCCAGCCCCAGCCCCCCGCCCCGTCCGGGTCCGCAGTCCCCGCCCGCCCGGACACATCCCTCCCAGGGGCGTGAACGGGCCTGCGGCCAAGGAGAGGAAGCCAGGGAGGAGAGGACTCGCGGGCGGGAGAGGGGAAGGGGACGCCAGCCGCGGACTGAGGGGATCCCGGCTGGGTGAGAGGTGGCAGGGGCACACCTGGCCCTTGGCAGCTGTGGCCGGGGCGCCGGGGCAGGTGGCGCGGGTAGAGGGGTCTGGCCTGAGCAATTCATCTGAACACGGGCTGCCTGGCGCCCTTGGGGACTGTGACAGGCGGACCGCCCTCCCGCAACCGCCTGACCACTTTCCCGGGAGCCCCCCACCTTGCACTTCCACAGCCAGAGGCCCCGGCCCCAGACAGGAACCAAAGTCCTACCGGGCGACAGAGTTGAGAAACCTTTGGGCCCGATCCCCGGCTAGGATATAGAGCTTCCAACCAGCGGACCACTTGGCACTGACTGCGCATGCGCAGGAGGGCCAGCGATCCTCTCTGGGTTCTGTGAGAGAAGGTGGGACAGGGAGGGAGGGAGGGAGAAGATGGGAGCGGGTGGAGAGGACGGGAAAATTGGAGAGATACAGATGGACACGATGAGCATAGAGTAGGGAGGGATCTGGAGAGGGGAGGGTCTTAGCGGAGTTGGAGAGAAAAAGCTTTACCTCTGGGGCACCCCTAGGCGGCAGACCTGCCTCTGTACCCTTCTGTAACCCTTCAAGTTCCGCAGCTCAAATTTTACCTCCCTGATCCAGCCCTCCATGGGATGCTTCTGCAGAAACTCTATGGGGATCACACCCATTGCCCCCACGCGGACCTGGGTTTTCTCTTGCTCTGAGAACCAAGCACCCGCAGGTGTTGTCGCTCAGAACTACCTTGGAAAGGTACATAATCCCCTTTTACACGCTGGGAAACAGGCAGGCAGGATCACTGCCTTAGCTCCACTGTCCCAGGTGTTGGGCTGGCGGGGAGCGGGATGGTACAAGATCAGAGCCCCAGACAGAGCAGACTGCCTGAGTGTTGGTGCATAGTCCCCATCCCTCCTGGGTAAACCATACCCACCCTAGTGGAAACATCAAGGGCTCACAGTAGTTCCCTGGGTGTGGGAGAGCTGTCCTCATGTGAAGGAAAAGTCCAGCTGGGCTAACAAGCTAAGTCACAAATCTAAGTGTGATAAGTGTCGGTTTAATGATCTAAATTCTGCTGGGCTATCTCATATATCTGAAGTTTAGTGTCAGTTTATTGGGCTAACAACCTAACTCGTAATTCCAAGCTCAACAAGTGTCAGTAATGTGATCTGCTACAAATTGATAAGCTCCAGTGTACTGATTCCTTGCTTTTTGTTCTTTGAGCCTTATTGGCTAATTCCCCCTTACTTGTAATTAAGCCTTTAAAACCTCATGTGCACGTCTTGGAGGTGCTCACAACTTCAGAGCAGGAGCCCCACTGAGCCCACCGGCATAATACTTCTGAGTACACCAACACCCCGATTGGTGCTTTTCTTGGCTGGCCTGTTTCCATAACACTCAGCTCCAGTGCCCAGCTTTCTAGGTAGATAGGAGTGTTACCAAGTCGAAATTCTTTCTCCTCAGTGCAGGACAGGACAATAAGTTGGGAGACCAGATGTTGGGGCATGGAATAGCAAGTTTCTGTAGACCTAGATGGCAAACTAATGTCCTGGAAAACCATCTCACCAAGTCACAATTCAGGATCCTTTCCTATGTGCTTGGTTGTTGCAAACTTCTTAGTGTAGGAATTCCTTCTTGTTAGAATCCTTTGTTCTTGCAGCTATCTGCGTGGGTCAGATCCCTGCAAACCTCCAACAAAACAAACGTTATTTTCTATTCTGCAATTTGCTATCTTTAAATGAATGAAAAAGTGTTAAATATCCTTAAAGGTCAGAGGCTTCAGAATAGGCTCTCCTGTATATTTCAGGCTCCAGGCGACATTGATTACAAGCAAGATGAAGCCTAGGAGACAGAGCATAGGGTTAAATTCAAAGGAACAGATCTAATATGGAGTCAGATTTGTTCTGTTCTATTACCCGGCCAGAAGCCACTTGAGGATTTAAATCCGTTTAAGTTAAAAATAACTAAAATTTTAAAGGAATTTACATACATAGGTGGGAATGTGCAAAGCATATCTGGAACAGCACCCAAAGGATAGCAAACAGTGGCATCTCCAGAGAGGGCTGAAAGAACAGAAGATGAGGGAAAACTTCTTTCACTTGTGTATTTTTGTGCTCTGTTTGAGTTTTTTTTTTAACCATTTGCTTGTATTTCTTTTTCAGTTAAAAAACCTGTGTAATGGAACAAAGGAGTAACTAGCATAGCAAATACAGCAGCCATGGAATCACTGAGTCATCACTTTTGATTTAAGCCAGAAAGCATTTATTGACTCTCTCCAATGTGCAGTCGTGTTTTAAGAATTCTTTTAATATAATTATTACTATTATTATTACTACTACTACTACTGCTACTACTATTAATATTACTATTATTACTATTATTTTATGAAATAATAACATGGTTTATCTCACCCCTGCCCATGGCTGGTGAAAAACCAACTGAGTTTTTCTTGAGTTGTTTTCCAAGGAGTAGAGATGAGTTTATAAACAGAACACATCTTCAGGGTAAAACAGGCAGAGTGCTTTTCCAGCAGGCCAGACAGCTATGAAGGGTTTTCAACAGAGGCGCCCAGAAGCTGAGAGAGAAAGCCTCCAGGACACTACAAAAAGCTGCCCAAACTGCCTTCTCCATGGCACTACTGAAATAGGAAAGAACAAATCTGACTCCATATTTGATCTGTACCTTTGACTTTAACAAAGCCAAGTTAATATGCTCCGGTCTTTTCATGGGTTATGATGTCACAGAGGAGATGGACAGGTCAACAAGGAACCACTCTGCCGTGATTAAAGAGCCGGAGAAAGGGATGGGCTGCAAGATGTATGACGCAGCCGCAACTGTGCCCGTGCTTCTAGGCAGGTATCCAAAATCGCCTCGACAAGGTGTCAAACACTTGTGCCCACGTCCTCATCAAAAGACATGTATTAAAGACAAATGGAACCATATAAAAGGCCAATACCCTTGCTGGGTACACCGTCCAAAGAACAAAGTCTCAATTTGACAACTGGCCATCTCGGTTCCCTGGGATTCATCCTTGAAGAACCTTAAAAACCACTCCTCTGCCCTCAAGAAGTGCTCCATATTTGTCCTATCTTTGGCTCAGGGATGGAACACGTTCAAGTGAACTTTAATGTCTGCACAGATTTGACTGTCTTTCTCCAGGTTCACTTGTCCATTCCAAAGAGGCCTGAGCTAAGCCCATCCTCCGTAAGATCTATTCCCTCCAGTGACAGCTCATTGAGCCTGCAATTAAAAGCCAAGTGAACAAGACTGTCCTCAGCTAAAAAGTTCACCCACCCTTCACTGTTTTCTTAATCTCCTCTCCTGGCTAATTGCAACAGACTAACACCTCCCTCCACCAAGATACCCAACTATGTCATTTTGTCTCCCCAAAGAGAAAGTAAGGTCCATAAAAGAGGAGACAACTCCATAGTCACCTCTGAATTCTTAGCATATAGTAATGTCAATAAATAGAACTCAGATTATTGCTACTTTCCTTTAAAACCTTTCTGGTTATTTGAATGAGACCTTGGAAGAGAGGTGTTTGCTGTCCAGTATATTGATCCACAAGACTCTGGAGGCCTTTTTCGGAATAGCTGTTCACTGATTCATTCAAAACACAACTTATCAATCAAGGAGTAGCTGTGCTTTTCTGCCAGGAGTTTGTGGTCACTCTCATGCCAGAACAGCTTTAAACTATATCCTTAATTTGGATTTGTTATTTTCCCCCTCTTCCAAAAAATTGACTTTCCTTACTTTCTTGTCTTGAGGAATTTTCTTTTTCCTCTTTCACCCTTTAGTAAACCAAGATTCTCAGGATGGGCAAGGCCCATTATATGATCACCCATCCAACTCCTAGTGTGAGAGGCCTGGGGCTAAACTCCTGCCCTCCTGTCAAGGCAACTGAAAATCAGTTCAGGAGCCAACCAGCACACCACGGATTCTAACGCTCACTTATCTCCCAGAATCCCTGTTTTCTCGTTTGTCTTGGCTTCTGAGGATTTCCCCTTTCTTGACAATGAGTTGTGCAGCTTGAAAGATGAGGAAGGAAGGTTTTATTTCTCAATCAGCATTTTAAGAAACTTGTCTAATGAAGGTTTCCAAGAGGTTATACAACCCTCCATTGCCGAGACAGAAAACACACTAGACATTTTCTAAATTTAGCTCTCATGTGCATTTTTTCTTTGCTTTTGTTTTCTTAACTGCTAACAGACATTATTTAATTAAAAAAAAATAAGGCCCCAAAAAGGATAGAACACTGAAGGGGCAAACAAAATTAAAGGGCAAAGACAGAAAAATGATAACTACTCTACAAAGTTAATATAATACATACACTATGTATCAGATCAGCAATTCTCAGTAACAGCTAATTGAAACATGACCATGAGGTAAAATTTCTCTCCTGTCAGGACATGGCCAACAGAAAATACAATTAAACCAACAAACTAATATCCTAAGTCTGGCAAGGAACAGAAGGCTACAAGCTAAATGTGTCTTCTTCTGGAAAAGAAGGAGACACACAAGCTCTTCTCTGTGGAGCCGGAGCCCACGGGAGGACGGTGAAGTGAGCTCTGTAAGTACACAATTAGCAAAGTGAGTGATGAATAAATAGACGTGAGCTTTGTTGACAGTGATGATACTACTATTCATTTGTCCTTTAAAGTATGACTTCACTTTCAGTGATCAATACATCGGTGTCCTCAGGAGTTGAGATTTTAGGAAAATGCACAGCCTGGGCCCAGACCTCCTCTTTAAGCTCGTGACTCTGCGTAGATATCTCAAGGGCACTCCCAACTCAACCTGCAAAGAGCTGACTTCACGGTGCTCCTCCCATAGCCGTCCTTACCAGGGCCCCTGGTCGGAGGGTAAGGTCTCCCTGCGTCTCCCAACTCAGGCCCATTACTCACAGATGTGAATGGACCCCTCCTTCAGGGACCAGATATCCTCAGTCACAGAGTACCACCACCCTCAACTGACCTACCAGATACTCACTGGCACTCACTCAGCACTGGCTCTGTGCTGGAGACCACGCTGCACACTGCACAGTGTATCTCACCGGATCTCCACAACAGTCCTGGGAATTGGGTACATCACTGCTTCAATTGATTAGATAAATTGTTTCAATTCCTTGTGTGTGTCATTCAAACTGACACGGCTACTAAGCCACAAGCCTGGGCCTGAAAACAACTTGAAAACTGAACACTCCTACACCTCGCAGCCACCCTACTCTGACTCAGCACATCACCTCCTGCCAAGCCTTCTAAACTTTTCCAAGCATTCTACAAGACAAATCTGAACTACGAGAGCAGCCTATTCTCCTACTTAAAATCTGTCAATGATGGTGCACTGCCCTTAGGAGAAAGCCCCACCGGGCTTGAGCACAGCCTAAGACCCCAGCATCCGCGTTCCCTGCGTGGCCGCGCTGCCTCATCCAGCACGCAGCTCTACACGTGCTGTGTCCAGGACAGGGATGCTGACTCCACACAACCCAGGGCTTGTCTCACTCGAACAATGATCACATTCTTCAGTGTTCATCTTCATTGCTGACTCTCACAAAAATGTTTTCTCATGATGAATCAATATCTTTTTCCTTACAACTTCCCATCATTGATAATGAGCTCCCCCCAAAAGAGAGAAGACCTAATTCTCAGTCTCCTTATCTGTAAAGTGAGAATAACAAGGAAATATATGAGGTTTTAAGAGAAATAATATTCATGTGAGGCTGAGGGACAATTCCATCATACAGTAAGCACTCAATGTGTGCTTACTTAATATTAGTAAGAATATACTGCATTCTAGCAATCTTCAATCAATGTTTTATGACTTTGTCCAACAGGCTACTGACAAACTGTTGGATGAACCACTTTGAGCAGATCAGCACTAGCGTACTGGGAGAGGTAAGCACTGACTCCAGTTACAGCTGCAGCCACCCAGCACTACGGGGCGGGGGCAGTTTGCTCAAACTCTTACATGTTGCTTGAGCATTTAGTCCTCGTTATAGAATAAAGATAGGTGTTCTTTAGTCAAATCTCCTGAAACATAATTCTTCAAAGATTGATGCAAATTAGGTTTCAAGTACAACACTCTCACTAGAATTTATTTGAAAATTATAGTCTTAGCTACTCCACACATCAAAAGGGCATAAGCTTAATGTATCTGACTAAATACACTGAAAGGGTTGTTTAAAAGTAATTAAGAAGAAGCCATTCTGAATAAGCTCTCAGTATCATCTGCACAAAGCCCCAACCATGGGTCTCATTTCTCACTTCCACATAGGTGTTTTCAAGTAGCTTACCTTGGGTCTTGGTTTCTTATAACACGGGGCGGGGAATAGTTGTGGATAGATTTATGTAGCAAATATATACCTAGGGTATTTGCTGTGAAGGAATTCTAGAAATAAGAAGATTGATATATAGTACCACCCATAAGAAACTCAGCCTTTCCTTTTACAACAGCATTAAGAATAAAGTGAGAGATACATTTAACAAAAATTTACAAGATTTGTACATTGAACTTTTTGAAGTATCAACAAAATAAATTTTAAAAGATCTACATATATGGAAGACATTCCATTTTCATGGAATGATTGACAATATTATTAAAAATGTTAAGACTCCTCAAAGTGGTCTATATATTCAGTGGAATCCCTATCAAAATTCCAGCCAACTTCATTGCAAAAATTGAAAAACTGAACCCAAAATTCATATGGACGTGCAAGGGGCCCAGGACAGCAAAAACAACCTTGAAAAAGAAGAGTAAAGTTGGAGGACTCACTTTAAAGTGTACTAAAATGCTATAGCACTAAGTCAGTATGAAACTGGCATAAGTTTGGATAAATAAATTTAAGAGACACAATAAAAACCCACGGGGAAAACTTTCATTTACAGACAGTTTTCCACCTGGGGGCCAAAAACACTCCATTGAAAGAATAGTCTATTCAACAAATGGTGCAGGGACAGCTGGGTATCTGCAGGCAAAAGAATCAATCTGGAATCTGAACACCCATATTTTATATAACAAATAAAATTAATTCAAAATAGATCACAGACAGAAATGTAAAAATTAAACTTATAAAATTTCTAAAAGAAGACACAGTATAAATCTTTGTGGGCCTAGGATAGGCTTTGGTTTCCTAGATACAAAACCAAGAGCAAAAGTGATAGAAGAAAAAAGCAGATAAACTGGACTTCACCAAAATTAAAATCTTTTTATTACAAAGGACATCATCAAGAAAGTGAAATGACAGGGGAAATGGTTATCTCAAGTCAGAGAGGGCGTGCTTAGTAAGAAAAATAAAATAAATCATTTCATCTATCTACCTCCCCTGTAAAGAAATTGTTTTAATGTTTAAAAAAATATAGTGAAAAGACAGTTTGCAGAATAGAAGAAAAATTTTGCAAAGCATGTATCTAATAAGAGAGTAGTATCCAGGATATATAACGAATGCATTCATCTGAGCAATACAAGAAAATAGACACAATTTTTAAATTTACCATGAATTTAAATAGATATACAAATGGCCAATAAGCATATGAAACGATGCTCAGCATCACTAGCGAAATCAAGAACAAAATGAGATCTCATTTTACACCCACTAGGATGGTTATAACCAAAACATGGACAATAACAAATGTCATTCAGGAGGCAGAGAAACCTCATATGCGGCCAGGAGAAAGGGACAATGCTGCAGCTTCTTTGGAGAAGTCTGGTATTTCCTCAAAAGCTTAGAGTTGTATGGCTCAGCAATTCCACTCCTATATGTAGAGTCATCCCTCAATACCCTTGGGTGGTTGGTTTCAGGAACCCCACACCCTGGATACCATAATCCAAGGATGTTCGAGTCCCTTTACAATCAGCCATCTAGATCCATGTAGTGGAAACTACAGATATGGCGGGCCAAATGTACAGCCAAAAGAATGAAAACATATTCTCATAAAAAATTTCACATCAATATTCATAGCAGTATCATTCAGAGTAGCCAAAAGTTACTAACAATATCCATCCATCAATGAACGGATAAACAAAATTACCAAGAATAGGCCCACAAACTTTTGGTCATTGAAACTTTGACAAAGGAGGTGACAACATACAATGGAGTAAAGACAGCCTCTTCAGCAAATGGTGTAGGGAAAACTGAACAGCTGCATGTTAATCATTGAAGCTAGACTACTGCCACACAGCATACACAAAAAAGAATTAAAATCTGTTAAAGACTTAAACATGTAAACAAGACACAATAAACCTCTTAGAAGCAACCATAGGCAAAACATCTGACATATATCTCAGCAATGTTCTCCTAGATCAGTCTACTCAAGCAATAGAAAAACAACCAAAAATATACAAGAGGGATCTAATTAAACTTACAAGCTTTTGCACAGCTATGGAAACAGTAAGCAAAACAAAAAGACAACCAACCTATGGAATGGGAGAAAATATTTGCAATAAATGAAACGGCTAGGGGCTTAATTCCCAGAATATGTAAGCAGCTTTTACAGTTAATATGAAAAAAAACAAACAATCAATTCAAAAATTGGCAGAAGTCCTAAAGAAACATTTCTCCAATGAAGACGTACAAATGGCCAGTAGCCACATGAAAAAATGTTCAATATCATTATCAGAGAAATGCAAATCAAAACTGCAATCAAGTATCACCTCTCACCAGTCAGAATAGGCATCATTCAGAAGTTCACTGACAATAAATACTGGAGAGGCTGCGGAGAATTGGGAACACTCCTACACTGTGGAGGGAATTCAGTTTGGTGGAGCCATTGTGGAAAAGTGTATAGATGTTCCTCTAAAGACAAAAAATTGACCTCCCAGATGACCCAGCAATGCCACTCCTGGGCATATATCCAGAAGGAACCCTAATTCAAAAAGACACCTACACCCCAATGTTCACAGCAGCACTATTTACAATAGCAAGACATGGAAACAACCGAAATGTCCACTGAGAGATGACTGGATAAAAAGGTTGTAGCATATTTGTCCAATAGACTACTATTCAGCCATAAAATAATAATAAAATAATGCAATTTGTAGCAACATCAATGGACGTGGAGAATGTCATTCTAAGTGAAGTAAGCTATAAAGAGAAAGGAAAATACCATATGAGATTGCTCACAGGTGGAATCTAAAAAAAAAAAGAAAGAAACAAAAAGATAAACTTATCTACAGAACAGAAACAGACACAGAGTCATAGAAACCAAACTATGGTTACCAGAGGGGAGAGGGTGTGGGAAGGAATAAATTGGGAGTTCAAGATTTGCAGATACTGAGTATGTAACAAATAAACAGCAAGTTTATACTGTATAGCACAGGAGAATATATTTAATATCTCATAGTATCTTGTGTTTAAAAAGAGTATGAAAATGAATACAGGTATGTTCCTAATTAACTGAAATGTTGTGCTGCAAACAAGAAACTGACACAAAATTATAAACTGACTAGACTTCAATGAAAATATTTTTAAATAGACCAAAAACGAAAAAAAGGAAAATGATATTATCAAACAAAAAGAATAAAGTACTAATTCAGGCTACAATATGGATGAACCTTGAAACTTTATGCTAAAAAGCCAGACACAAAAAGTCAAATAGTGCCCTTTAAGGTGAACTGTATTTAAGGTTTTATTTTACTACTCCTTTAAATTTTCTGGTGGTTTGAAATCTATCAATATCAAAATAAGATGTATTATACATTAAAAGCTTAAAACGCTTCCTCACAGGAGGGCTTTTATTATTAAATTCAGAAACGCATATAAAGCTCTTGGAAAAACACTTTGCACGTCCACACACAGTGACTGCTGTCACTGCCACTCAGAGGGTGGTGCCAGCACTGATGAGAGCTGCCTCCACTCGCTCCCCTGCAGAAAGGAGTGAAGGCCTGAGCTCTGACAGGCAGGGTGAGCGTGAACCTGGGTCAGACACAGCCACGTCCCAGACTCTGCATTACCCAACTTTCTTACACAAACTGCAACATGTAATGTAAACACGCTAGAGGGATGTACCTTACAACACAGGGAATACAGACAATCTTTTACAGTAACTATAAATGGAGCATCTATTGTACACCTGAAACTAATATCATATTTTAAATCAGCTATATCTTTCTAAAAAATTAAAAAATATTTCTAAAATGTTATCACTTTAATATTCAATTCGGTTTTTAAGTAACTACTAAATAGTTTAGAATGTATAAAAGCATTTAATTGTGCTGTTTGTTTACATATTTATTCACATTCAGCCTCTTGCTAAAGAGAATTTAAACAATTCTTTTAAAAACAGCTTAACAACCTTAACAACAAAAAGGCAAACCTGAGAATGAAGAGAAAATGGAGATTCAATACTTAAATGAAACCAGGGGGAGATAAACTCATAAAAATGGATTCCATGAAGTCAGAGCAAGTGTTAAAGGCTGACTAGAAATTCAGCTGTAGGATTCTTGGCAGCTAAACCAAAAAGAAAAGATGATGGGGCGGGTGGTAGAGCGTGTGCTTAGCGTGCACGGGGTCCTGGGTTCAAGCCCCAGGGCTTCCACTAACAGATAAATACGTCTAATTACCTGCCCCCATAAAAGATCACCAAAGAAAAGAAAAAGAGAAATTTCTTTCCCAAAAAAACCCTGATATTAAATTCGGATTAAATACTTAAAAAAAGCAAAAAAGAAAAATAGAAAAGATAAGTGACACTGTGAAGGAAAACCACAGCTGGTCTAACAAGCTAAGTCACAAATCTAAGTGTGATAAGTGTCGGTTTACTGATCTAAGTTTTGCTGGGATACCTGGTAAATCTGAAGTTTAGTGTCAGTTTACTGGGCTAATAAGCTAACCCGAAAATCCAAGGTGAACAATTGTCAGTAACGGGATCTGTTCCAAATTGATAAGCTTCAGTGTACTGATTCCTTGCTTTTTGTTGTTTGAGCCTTATTGGCTAATAGTCCCATACTTCTAATTAACCGTATAAAACATCATGTGCACATCTTGGAGGGGCTCAGAGCTTTGGAAAAGAAGCCCCTCAGAGCCCGCCAACGTAATAAATCTCAATACTCCAACCCTCTGAGTGATTCTTGTTTCTTGGCTGGCCTGTTGTTTCCATAACAACACAAGGGATAATGCCCGTGGGATAAATCTGCAGTGGCTGCTGGCAGGTCCCCATGTCTCACGTGGGAAAATCTGAAACATCCTTCTCAACACTCAGAGTCATCATAAGCCCACCCCAAACCTGCAGCCTTTAAATGCAGGAGCACAGGTAGGGCCTGGCCTTTGCTGTCTCTGTGTCATCACAGTGAGACAGGATGGAAGGGGGAAGAGCACAGCCATTCAAGGAAGGCCACCGCAATTAACATAGAAATGGTGAAGGATTCAAACCCCAATAGGTCTTGAGGCTCAGGATGAAGAGATTTAACTTCTAGCAGATCTTGAGATTCAGTAAACACCCATTGTAATAGTAACGTGGTGAATAACATGCCCCAGGCACCATGGCAGTCCCAATGATAGCCACAAAAGGTCAAAGGGTGGGAAATGGCCAACTCCTTGGAAATCCCAGCCCCTTGCCCTAAGGCTGGTCCTTCTACTTATTAGCATATGAAACCACCAAGCCCAAGAAAACAAGCAACACAGCGCCACCTCGCGGTCACCACTCTTTCCCTCTTTGGTGAAGGCCCACACTCTGTCTGTGAAGTGTGTACCTACTTCTAATCTGAGCATCAAACCCCCACACCTCGTGAAGTTTCTCTTGCCTATCAATGTATCTCTCTGAATAAATATACCTTTACTCAACACTGGCTTGCTCTTGAATTCTTTACTGCATGAAGTCAAGGAACAAAATCTGGTGGGGCACATCCCAGGGACTCAACAAAAGCCTGGGACACAGCCCTTCTCATGCCTAACGTTTTTTATTCTTCTATCAACAGGACTGGTCTGTGAAGGGAGGTCTGAGACCCCAGCTAAGGGACAGAAGCAGCCTCCAGGGCTCCAGCTTGCAGGCAGCCTCTCCCCCAGCATGGGTCTTGGGGTCTGCCCGGTTCTCTGTGTTTCCCTGTTGTGCTGACTCCCCAGCCAGACAGCGTACTCCTAGGCCTGTCCCCACAAAACCCTTCTCTCCAAAATACAAGCACATCATGTCACAATCCTCTTGTTCAACCAGGAAATGTTCAGCCCACTTTTTTCCTCCCCAATAAAGTACCCAACTGTCCTCCCTCCCTTCACATCAGTTCTTTTTTTGTGAGAACTCTGCACTCGCCACACCCCATCCTGAACACAGGTGTCTTGCTGGCTGTGACCGAGATGTTTCTTTCTCACATAGCCTGCGTCCTTTCTCTTTCCCTTTATTACCTTAAAAAAGCCTTTCCTGAGTCACCCACCCCACTGATTCTGAACTCACAAAGTGCTGTGGTTGCAGTCACTATGTGCATACCTCCCAGGTTTTGGCTAGGTTTCCATCGCAAGATCTTCATTAAGGAGCTGCATCAAGAAGTTTAAAGAGGCTATTCTTACATCTGAGTGGAGGAGCCTGCAAAAAATTTACATGGCTTTGAAGAGAGAGTTAACCAGGGACAGAGAAGTCACGGGTCCTAGTCAAAAGTTTCATGAGGCAAAATGTTCTCCCAAGGCTCAGAGTGGCTTCTGAACATGGAGTCGGCAGGAAGGAGGTGACAGGCAGTGATTAGGGTGGGTGATACAGGGTACGCTCCCCCAGCTGGGAAAGAATAGGTATTTTTCTAGTTTTCCAAACAATTTCTTACTGCCTTTTTTCCCTTATTACCACATACCATTTCCTACGAATTAAGCATATCAATGTAAGTTATTTGGGGCAATTGGGAGAAGCTACACGATGCCATTCACAGGGCCGGGACATGACAGCCACACCAGTCTAGGTTGAAAGACCAGTGGAAATATTTCCATGGTAATCACGGGCATGCAGCAAACTCCCCAGCTTCAATGACCTCCTCTCAAAGTTGGCGCCAATAAAGCTACCAGTCAAAATGCGTGACGATTATGGCCAACATCTGTTTATTAGTTAAGTGCCCGTGAGAGCTGTCGCTTAATGGGGAATGAGAACGATCAATGAGGCCCAGTCTACCTGGCCACACGCGCCCTGCCTTCCTGCCTTGGTGCAGCAGCAGAGTTTGTTAAGCTGAGATGAACGCCCCCAGAGCAGCCCGACGGGAAAGCTCCCAGCTCTGCACGGCCAGACGTGTTCCTTTCCTTCTCAGAGCTGATCACAGTTTGCTGTCGTCTGTTTTTATGTTTATCCCTTTTGTAACTGCCTCTCCTCCGGAGATTTTGCTCAAGCAGCACGGGGCCAGTTGTGTCTTGCGGCCTGCCGGATATTTTGGGCAGGGAAACAGCCGAGCCCACATCTGGCTCTGGTGCTGAACGGAGAAGGCACAAGTCCCAGGGGCCCATGCTGAACCGAGGCCCCTGCACCCAAAATTATGGTCTGACTTTGGGCAAATTACAGTCTTTTTTACCCTGAGATTCCTCATCTGTCTATGAAAATAACTGCCCATGGAACACAGAGTTACAAGTATTAAAGGAAATCACCAAATTCACAACCTAGCCAAGGGGCTACCAGTGCATCCTCAACAGATAAATACTGCCTTTACGGCTCTGACACACGCCAAGCTTGGTGGCCGCACAAAGTGTAAACTGCTAAGTGCCAGTGTGTTAAGTGTTTCATGTGTGCTATAATACCCTTTAGAACTTACAACAATCCCAGAAAGTAACGAATATGATCATGCCCATTTCACAGATTCACCAACAGTTTAAGAGTGGTTACATTCTAGTCCAAGGTGCTATGGTGAGGTAATGGCGATTTCAACGTGAATATGGCCCCAGGCCTGGGCTCCATTTCTGTCCCATCCACCTGACCACTTGCCTATGAAATCCACCTGTCCAATACCCAAGTTTGAAACCGGCCAGCTCTTAAATGCAATGTGTGCCACCGTTTGTCTATGTTCCTTAATTACCATAAACTGTTCTCAGAAAGCACTTCAGAAAGGAAAGTTGGACTCACGTCCCTGCCCACAAAGAAGAGGAATTCTGCCTTGCCTTCTCCTGTAACGTGCAGAAACCCTTCCCATTCACCACCGAATACTTTTGTATGCTTCCTCCGTGTTCATGTTTGCACACGGCTTATTAAAGTAGAAGTTACCTGCAGTAATTCCATCTCGGTTCCTTTCCAAGGTTCCAGATTATCCATAATCAGGGTAATATCATAATTTTCTGTGAACGAAAATACTACAATGTGAATGAAAATACTGCAACCATGTCACTAAACAAAGAATGCTGAAAACAAGTCATCAGCGACTGCTGCCGCACCCCAGTGAAAACAGGCCTGCAGCCACTCACAACGGTGCCCTCTGAACAGACTCAGAATAAGAAAGGACAGATTACTGGCCCTAGATAGCTAGGTGCTTGTCTAAAGAATATATTCAGTGAGCCCAAATGTTGGCTTCCTCCCATATATTGAAAAGCACTAAATTCTTGAACGTGAGATACCTGGCTTTCTTTAGATAACAAGCAATGTTTTATTGTTCTAACTACCTGGTCTTTGTTGTAAAGCTCCTATATAATCCTAGCTTCTCCCCTACTCTTGCGAGCAGTCCCTCAGAGTGTTCCGAGAGGCGGTCATCCTGGCTCGAGTCCTCCTGACAAATAAAACATAACTCTTAACATTCAGGCTGCACGTTTATTTCAATCAAGTCCCAAAATAGACACAACTCATCAATTCTGTAATGGGACACACTGGATCAGGAACCAAAAGAGTGTAGTAGTCCCGAAGAACTACGGCTCCCTCTTTCTTCCTGTCATTATACAATCCCACCAGAACTCATTACTATGCTGTCTGCTCCTCTGGCAACCAAACTCATAGAAGAGTGAACTCAGCAGAGCACCATGCTGGGGAGAACCCCCCGCAGCAGCACTGCAGGCCGCCTTCCCTCCCGCACGCTCTGCCGACCGCTAGTGTCCTCCGTGGAGACCAGGTCAAAAGAGCTGTTCCCAAAAACTGCAAAGTCCCACATATTAAATAAAAACGTTTTATTTTATACGATATGTTACGTATATACCCATCTGTGAAAACAGCTTTGCCAGAAGCCCAAACCTTCAATATTAATATGCAAAGGCAAACTCGGTCCCCAAGGGAAAACAAGTCTTAAGACGACACTAAGGCCTCCAAAGTCCACTCCACGACAATGAACCAAACTGCCTGCAGGTCTTCAGCTGCAGGAGGCTACATGTCTGCTTTTAAAGCAGCCCCTTCCTGCCCTCGTGTGCTACAATGCCCTTTTATGCCCTCCCATCGCAGGGCAAGAGCAGCTGCTGCAGAAACTTGCAGGGGCCTCAGAGCCAGGGATTATGCCCAGGTCACACTGCAAACCTACTGCCCACCTCACAGCCCCCAGCCAGCAGGTCACCTGGAAGTCACAGCAAGTGCCCCAATCCAGAAGTCTCTTCATTTGCCAGCACAACTGATCACTGGTCTCCAACCTTCGTCAGTTTTGCAAAAAACAGCACCTTTTACTGTGAAGCGGGTGGTTTTCGCTTCTGTGCCCCATCCTTACTGGAAACGTTAAGGGAAACCAAAAGGCCTCTTTCAACCCTTTTCTGATAACACCCTCCCACCCACAATACTCATATGCTCAAGAGTTTGGATCCACGTGATTTTGTTTCCCTTATGCTAAGGGGCTCAAAACACTGCGGGATTCTTTCTCCTTTGAGTGTATTAGCACTCAGTTTCTTGGCTTTAATCTGTTTTTGTCTCTCTCTTCAGTGTCCCTAGCAGTTGCCACCTCTTACTCCCTTCAGCAGCCTCCCTCCCAACATCTATTCTAGGGAATCAGCTGTGATGAGGGGCCCGGGGGCAGTCACAGAAGATGCAACTATGGCACAGAGAGGCTACATAATTTGCCCAAGAAATCACCTTGAGCCACCAACAGAGTGTGTCACGTCCCTCTATTTAACAGTTATGCTAAGCAAGTTAACTTTTTGTAGATTATGTTTATAAACAGATGAGAAATCAAAATACATACAAGGACACACATCAACTCTAAGATGTTCATTAACTCCACTGTTTTGTTTCAATTTATTTTATTTCTATTAAAAAATTAAGAACCCCTGCAGCCTATATAGCAAAATGTTACTGGGTTTTAAATCCAGAATATAGAGGGGTTATGTCATTACTCATTCTTATATGTATGTTCAGAAGACAAAATGATTTGAAAGTCTCTCTCCCCGCCCCCTACTCACTACTGGCTCTCACCAGAGCTCCCAGATCACACATCTAATACCTTTTCACTTTACCCACAGCTGAACTCATCAGTTTTCCCCCAGAACTCCCTCTGCAGCTTTCCGTGCTCAGAACACAGCAGGACCATTATTTAACTCATTAATCCACCCAGAAACCTGGGCCTTACTCCATCCTACCTTCACAGACAGCATTGATCCTTTCATTTTAACCATCAAAACATGCCTTCAATCTGTTCGCTTTTACCCACTGACTGTCCTACCACTCAAGTGGAAGCCACCAACACTACGCACCTGGACTCATGAGTCTCCCAAGTGGCCCCACAGCCACTCTTCCCTACTTTAGACAAATGGGATTGTGTCACTCCCGCGCTTTTTGGACTCTTCAGACCCAATTTTCTTAGAAGAAACTTCAATTTCTTCACCTGGTGAAGGTCTTTGCCATGAAACTGTCAGCTCAGGGAGGGCAGGACCCGCCCTCTCCCCTTGGCCCCGCCCTCTGGCAGAGCTTCAGCTTGGGAGGACCTGCTGAGCTAAATCAGCCTGTATTATAAAACTGGTCTTGAGTTCTTAGCAAACAACTTCACTTATCCATAAAAATCCAACGTAGATTAGAAAGATTTTAGATGTTGAGCTAGACAATTGATTTGGGGATTTTGCACTGGCAACCTGCAAGTATATGTTCTAATGATTGTGTCTTGTTAAAACCACACCCAGATTAAAGGAGTATTTGTGGAATGTCTTCGGAGTAAAAGGGACTGTACTTTTACAGATTTTATGTTTTATTACATGAACAACCAGGACAGGGTCACAAATGGAACCGCCTCACAAGTGACAGAAGACAGGTGAGACGCATATAGCAACAGGTCACAAAGATGGTAAGAGCAAAGTTGTTTATCCAACCCCCGAAAAAATTCCTCCAAGAACAGAAAACTCACAATTTTGAAAATAAAATTCTATCATCTAAAGAAAGAAAATAAATAATCCTCTTCATCAGGGTTTCTAGATCTGACTGCAGAGTTATTAGCAGGCCATACTGAATCCTAGCACAGAAAAATCAGATGGACTAGTGGTGAGTAAGTTCCAGGAAAACGGCAGTAATTCCTCCACTTGAAAGAGGACACACACTCACTTGTTGAAAGTGACTGTAAACCGCATTCTGCAGAAATTCAGAAGATTCAGACACTGCTTCTACATGGTGATGACACGGAAGGACGGCTTGTATGCATGCTTCTAACTGAGTCACCGGCATTCTTACACAGCAGGGTGAAACGGAGGCCCTCAGCCAAGAGCACAGATGTTCCTGTCATGTATCCCAGATCGTGCCTCGGGGACTCAGTGTCCTGTAGCAGTGCGGCCCCAGGCGAGGACCCGCAGCGTGGTCCACGCAAGCAGGAGGGGCACTGTGCTTGAGAAATCCCATCCCCGATGGGGGCAAGACGGGCTGGTGGGTTTGTGTGAACCTATAAATGCTCATAGAAATAAACCTGCATACATTCACGTGATAAAATTAACTGTAGCAGGCTATTTAACAAAATTTCAATTATCAGTGTTAATTTTACCATTCCTTTCCTCTTGTCCCCTGCACTCTGAGACAGGCTTAGGCTCTCTCACACATGCAGCTCTGATGCAATAGTTGTGAAGTTATTTTATTTTGCTACAAGTGTTTTCACTCCCAGTGTCGCTGTGACTGTCGTCTCTTAACACAGTCACATGTCTTCCTGGATCTCTCCCTGTGTTCCTTGCTCCTGCTTCTCAGATCCTGAGATAAAGAACAGGTGAAGGCATATGACTGGGAATGTCAATGTGGACTTGATCAAAGTCCTCAGTGACTCGCTAGGTGAGTGCTGCCCACCCCTTACCTTCGATTCTCAAGGTTCTGCCCAGGGTGACATCCAGACAGGAGAGATTCCTGGGTCCAATTAAGAGCTGTGTGTCTTGGGTGCGGGGAAAGGTGCAGGAGCTGGTTCCGTAGACGGTCACTTCCATTTCTCTGCTACTCTCTCTCCCGAGGCCCCGCTGCCAAGCCCCCAGGCTCCCTGATCTTCTGTCTTTCTCTTCTACTCTAATTCAAGCCCTTTTCCTCTTCCTTTATTCCCTGATTATCCCCAGCTGGAGTGATTTTCCCATCACAGATTCTGAAAAATTTTCCTGCAGCTGAAAAACAGGTCTCCAGAGGTCAATGCCCATATGGTGGTTCCTGAAGAGAGCCCCTGGTTAGGGGGACCCTCACCAACACTCACGGGGCATCAGACATGTTGCAGGGTCGAGCACCCCCAACAAGAGTTTGCTGTGACCCCAAAGCACGCACAGCATCCCTGCTCACTAAAGTGTAGTTGTAGTCCTTTATTAAGAAGCAAAAATAAAAAAATTGCTCATGTTTCTTACTAAAATTATTTATGAGGTAGAAAAAGTAATTCTAATAGAAAAGAACAAATTTCACTCCATGTTAGATGTGTTCGTCTGACTTTAAACCTGTACCTTGTTTTCTAGGCTCAGACTTGCTGTTTCTGCACCTTTTGTAAAAGAATGTTGCCTTTAGCCTGAAATACCCAGGAGGGCCTATTCTCCGGGCTCTGATCTTTAAGGATATTAGCTCTTCTACACTTATGTACAGATGGCAAGTTGCAAAAAAATTCTTTTTTTTGGAGGTTATACGGGGGCACCATAATTTGACCCACATGAACAGCTGCAGGAACAAAGGGTTTCAAATAGAAACAATTCGTACAGCAAGAAGTTTGCAACAACCAGCCACATCCCCGCCGCTTTTTAGTATAAAAGG
This sequence comes from Vicugna pacos, assembly GCF_048564905.1. NCBI lineage: Eukaryota > Metazoa > Chordata > Mammalia > Artiodactyla > Camelidae > Vicugna > Vicugna pacos. Next base: position 237,790 of record NW_027328798.1, read on the forward strand.
AGACTGAATTCTGCCTTGGGGAAGAGAGTTCTACTGGATATCAATATGCCATTTTCTGGGTCTGCCGTCTTTTCAAATAAAGTCACTATTCCTTACTCCAACATCTCATCTCCCGATTTATTGGCCTGTCATGCAGCAAGCAGAACGAGTTTGGACTTGGTAACAAAGTGACTGCATTAGAGGTAGTATGTCTCCACTGTTTCCTCATTTCCAGAATGTCACAACTTATCAGTTTTATATGCTGTTTAACAACACGAACAAAAAACCTATTATACGGAACTGATTCCAAGAAATAAAATTATTTCTACTCCTTCAAACATTTTCTTCTTTTTATTTTGTTTTGTTATGCTTATTGAAAAGAAAATAAAAGTCAAATCATTTTATTTCACGTATTTTTTAAAGCTACATATTGTAAGTACTACAAAGATATTTAAATTGCAATAAAAATTGTTCATATATTAGTATAAAGATATATACACAATCAATGCAGATTAGGAAAGGAGTAGATATTTACTAAAAATCCACTGCACATCCAGTCTTTTACAAGCATATCCTGGAATATAAGCTCTATTACCCCGGAGTCCCCCACCCCCATTCTCACTGCGGAGTCCCTTAGTAATCAACTACCAAGGCACCAGCATAGAACCATGCAATCACTATTTTAGGTATAAATGAGAGTATTAGCTCATTCAATTCTGAAACAGAAACCTTAAAATAAATACTGAACTTATTTACAGATAAACAAATTTGGACACAAAAAAGTACAGTTTCTCCCCCAAGACACAAAGATAATAATTGGTAAAGGCAAGATTTGAACTAATCTGCCTGATTCTAAAAGCTAAGGTGGAAATCCCCTTTGACTTTGGAGGTAAAGCAGCACAACCTATCACCCTATCATTGTTCAGATCTAACTTTAGACAGCCTGAGACAGCACCTCATTCCTATGGAACTCGAGGGCAAACAATAACAATAAGGATTTTATATTCAGTATTTTCTTAAGTCTCAATTATATAAAGTGTCAGCAGATCAGCAGAAAATTCTGGGAAATATGAGTGGGTCCAGAGCTTTTTGCTGATAAGAAACTCATTCTATCAGGACAGAGTGACCTTCCCATGTGAGGCCTCATGTACATAAACTAAAGGCAGCTGAGCAATGAAAACTAGCAAGAACATGGAACTCAAGCAAGAAGGATGCCTGCCATCCCCTGCCCAGTTGCCTCTTCACCCACGTGGACAAGATGGCAGAAGATCCAGGTTCTTGTCCAAGTGACAACATAATGGATTCTCACCCATGAAATGTTATGACTCTATGCTGTCTTAAGTCCGTTCCAACTAAAATATGATAACACCAATATCTCAGCAGAATGTCTATGTCTCCACTTTCTCTCTTCTATTAGGAGACTATATCTATGGCTACAAAGCCGAAATTCAATTAAAAACACCATGCACGAAGCCTGGTGAAAGTCTGTGTAAGAGACATTGTTCTCACGCTCAGTGAGTGAAAACTCAGAAAAAGTGGTCCTTCTCCCTCTGCAAGTGGGAGGTAGCCTGATTGTGTGTGTGTGTGTGTGTGTGTGTGCACACGTGTGTGTGTGTAAATCAAATACAACGTATTCTGGGATGTGCACAGATTTTTTTTTCTGTTACTATTATTTCGTGAGAATGAGCCTACCTTTAAATTAATTTGAATCTATTATTCTGAGAGAGTCTCAGGCTCTTTTGGTGGAGGATGGGAAAGAGGAAAGGAAAGGAGGAAAGAAGTAAATGAAGCAAAGCTGTAAGAGTACTGCTAGGGAAAGGCAAGACATTATTTTTGTTCCTACTTGCATCACACACAAATTACGGACTGGCTTTCCCCCATGTCTTGTCAAGCACTGAGTTGCAGAAGAACAGGCAACAGCCCTTTTCTCACTGAGCTTGTGACTGTACGTGACATCTTATAGACACAAATTATTTAACCTAATCAAACACTCTAGCAGCAGGCTGTAATTCTCCTACTTTGAGAGACAAGGAAACAGGAAGTGAAAGAGGGTATATAGCTTGACCAAAGTCAGAGGACAAGTAAACTAAAGAGGATGAATTCAAACTCAGATCTGAATGCAGAGTCTGAACTTCCGACTCCGAGGGCTGGAAAATCCTTAACACACAGGGTCCACAGCTCCTCTGCATTGTTCCTGGCACCAAGCATTTCCCATGGCGATGGTCTCCAGTTCTCAGACACAGCGCTCTGTGCAGCCAATAACCTCCATTCGAACCTTGATCATCTACCTGCCACGCCCACCAGGCTTCACCATACAGGCAGGAAAGCTGGATTTCAAGTGCATACAAAGCCACCCCTGGTGTAACCTGGACTCTTCAGCAGCTTTTCCAGCATAAAGGCAGCCATGAAAGTGCTCACAGTTTGTACATGAGCCACACTACCTCTCTCCATCTCTCTCCCCACCTATACTACTTAGCTATGACCATTTTGAGAATCTTGGAAACAAATTTTTAAAAACAGAAAAGAAAGGATTCTGTATCGAGTACTTAATACTTACAATTTTAAATGAGAAGTTACAAAGTGAGTATTTACAAACCGAATCTGCCTTCCTAGGTGTCAGTTTTAACAGTTAAAAAATATAATAGCAAAAATTTCTCACTTAAAAAATTAACAAAAACATCAACAATAATCTGGAATAAACTCAAAAACAATGCCCATGTTGTATATGGAGGAAGTACAGGACTGTACTGAGGGGTAAAGTAAGAAGTGTGAAAGTAGAGACATCAACCTTTGTATGGAGGAAAACAGTTTTGTAAAGATGTACGTTCTCCTAAAGATAATTCAAAATTACTAAAAAATCCCATGACAACACTTATCCTTTTTTTTAACTTGAAAAAATTTTATTAGAATTCTTCAGGAAAAATGAAGTCATAATACTAGCAAAGAAAAATAGGGATCGAAAAGCAAATCAAAAAATTTGCACTGTCAGATATTAAATAAATTTTTACAATATGTAAGATATAGTGCTAGTGTAGGAAAGTAAGATTGACAGAAATAAATCATGAGCTCAAAAAGAGACTCTAGTGTACATAAGTATTTTTACAGCTGGGATTTCAAATTAAAGAGCAAAGTAGGAATTCAATAATTGTCTTGGGACAATCACAGAATCCCCTGGAAAAAACAAATTCTATTCCGGTCAAAATGACCGCAAGAAAAATTACAGAAAGTGATGTAAATATTAGAAAGTACTAATAAGAGCAAATACAACTCTTTGCTCATATCAATTCAGCTTCTCCTCACTATGACAAGCACTATTATCATCTCCATCTTAGAGATTAAGAAAACCTACAGAAGAAATTTATACCATTATAAGAAAGCATTTCTAAGAATAATATCAAGAATAAAACCGAAAAAGAAGACATTTACTATCTAAAGTTTATTTTGGGCCATAACAAAAATGAACCTACTGAACAAAATGAAAGGCAAAAAATGACAAGGGAAAGCTCTGTGATACATGTTGATGAAGACAAGGGGCTAATGTTCATAATATACATAGAGCTGTCACAAAGCAACAAGAAGCTCCCTCACTTAAATATTTGCAAAGGACAAAAGGGATCATTCACTTTTTAAAAGTCAGATGGCTAATGAGTGAAAAATGCTCAATACCACACTGGTCATAAAGTGCAAAGTAAAACAATGAAAATCATTTTGCTCATCATATTGGCAAATATTTTTAAAAGATATTCTAGCTAGTGTCCATCTTTGAGACAACAAACTGTGAGCGATCTTTTGGAGGACGACATGTCAATGGATATGTAAACCCTGGAAAACGTGTGTACACACAGGCTGAACTTCACTGTTAGGAATCGTTTCATTTGCAAAAAGAATCAGTTCAAATAGATGTACTCATCAGAGAATTTACACAGCACTGTTTACATTGGTGGGAAGAAAAGCTGAAGTGGAATCATACCCACGGATAGAGAATTGGTTACATAAGTTATTCTACATCTTTTCATTCCCCACAGGAGAAGGAATTTCTAGATTCACTTGAAAGGAGCCTGTGATTTATGTAGTTGTCACATCCAAGGACTAAATTTCCAGAAACCTTAACTAAAGGAATTCTTATACAAGATCACAGGAATGTTTGTACAAGAAGGATGCCAGTCAGACACCCTTTCTGACAGTGGAAAATGGAGAAAACTTAAGTGTCCACCATCAAGACAATGATGCGGTAAATCACGGTGAGCTGTGGCCACTAAAGTTCCGGTGTTTTGGCGTGGTCCAAGGCCTTGTCCACAGTTCTCTCCCACGAAAGGTGTCCTTACACAAGAGACCAAACCTGCACATCAGGAGACCACTCTACTCTATCTGAAAGGACCGGGTGAGTCTGGAAGGAGAGGACGTCTGTGATATATACCTGAGTGAATAAACCGAGCTGCAGAAAACATATAGTATGGCCTTATTTTTCAATAAAGCATATATACACACACATATACATAGATTTCTCATATACGTTTATGTATGTGTATATATATATGACATAGGCATAAAGGTCATGAAATATATACTCCACATTGTCAGCAGTTTTTACTCTCAGGAAAAAAGGGGAAGGGAAGTAGGGGACTTTCGGTACCACCACAGTTCTCTTTTCAGTACTCCAGTTAAGTTTACTTGGAATATAAAAGTTTACTTAAGTCCAAAGTAAAATGGACGAGGACTCCACAAGACAGAATGCTATAATGGTCATTAAAAATCATGCCAGCGGAGATAGAATACTAAAAAAAAATTGTCATAAGCTGAATGGAAAATGGAGGTCTCCACACAGCAAACAGGCACACAGTGCTTGCTGGTTTTTATGACAGAGGTAATACACACTGATGAAAAGAACAGAAAATAGATTTTAAAGTGTTAATTATTATCTCTGAATACTGGGAACAGGATAGACCCTTTTGACCCTTTTTTCAGAATTTTATATTAAATACACATTATTTTTCATCTGAAAAATGCATTTTTAGATGTCTAGTAACACACATTGGAAAAAATACATGAGTACTTACAGAAATAAATAACTAGGAGACACCGAAGCACCGTCACACAGTGCAGAATGGGTGATCCTGAATAACACCGCGCAGTTACATAAGGACTCAAAAATTGAAAGCACCCGCTGTAACAGGGCGCGTCCCCCTTCCATTTGTCTGTTGTGTCTTCAGGGCTGAGGCAGTTCTGAGCACGGCCAGTGTCAGTGCTGGTGTCTGGATGGATGCCACTGGAGGTGAAGGCACCTGCAAGCCGAGAGGAAGAACAGAAATCATCCTCTGCTTTTTCTGTCTTGTTTCTTTTCTCTTTTAAAGAGAGGCGGAAATAAGATAAACTGAATCTTCCCTACTGAAATTTCAGTATTGAAACAGTTTTTATATTGTTCACAACTTATATTCTGCCTATAACTGTCTTTTCAACAAAGCATTATATTTATTAAATGTTAATTAACTCAGTTAATTAACTACCTGTTGAAACCTATTAAAGAAAATGAAATGCACTACGTGAAAGCACCACACCTGCAGTGACTAGCACAGCTGTTTTGACGGCAGTGCAGTCAGCCCCACCATCACGTGGCCCTGAGCTCCTGATGCTGGGAAGAGAGCACGCTGCTTCCTCAGGCGGAGAGAAATGGTAAAAGTATTTTCTGAAATCTACAGCACTGACAAAACATAACTGCTTAATCCCAGGCTCCTTTGAGGCTGTCATTTTCCGTTTCTGGCCAACACCCGTCAATGAGCAGAACCACCCCATTCCCGAGTCATGGGACTCACGTGGGCAGCAGTTTTGGAGAAATTTCCAGGTATAGAATGTAAACCAACTATACATAAAACTCTGAAAAAGAAAAGATGCAATAATCTGATTTTGGAAGACACTCAATATATTCTCCTAAGCCTTAGTAGTTGGAAAGTCTGGGCTTCTCCTAAGCCACTTATTTATTTCACAGACAGTAAGCATCTCCCACAAACCCTGTTTCCCTGTGTCTGCTGGGAGCCTCAGGCATATTGATGCTGTCTATCTTATAAGGCACAAGGCAGAGGCGTGTGTCTCACGCCTGCAAATCTCACACAGGCTCAACTGCAAGCCTCACTGTCTGAAATTGGCCCCATTTTCTCACCTGTTTATTTGGTATCTGTTCTTCTGTAAGCTGCCTGAAATGCTTCTTGGAACAAGTCAGAAGAATGAGTGGGTAGAGAAATGGACAGATGGACAGGTGAGAGATGGGCAGACAAACAGGGAGACTCCAAGAGAAGGGGAGCAAACAAAATTTCCTATGCACAACCCTCTTCTAGTCAGGGAAGAAAACCACCACAAAGAAGTGTGAAGAGGCAGGTGGCTTAGGACTGTTTCCTGGATTCCATGAAATGTCACACCAAGAGATGAGAGGGGAGAAGTATAAATAATAAAAGATAAAAAGCATGCATGTTTGAAAAATATATCTACATTATGTACTTTCTAAAGAATAGATTCAAATCAGCAAAGCCCAATAACCCAATTCTTGGGTATTTACAGAAGTGAGAATCCCATCTCCAATCCACAAGGCATCCCTTCGGAGCACTGAGAGTCTACACGGTGTGGTCATAAATGCATCACCGCAAAAGCTGTGCTATCCTGCACTTACGAGGAACGAGCATGTGTGCTCGGGCTGCCCACTCACGTCATTTACACCCCACAGCACCTCTACGGGGTAGGGATGCCTAGCGAACCCCATCTCTGCAGGACAGAAAACAAGTCCAAGAGAGGCTAAGCCGATCTACCATTTCTCCATCTCACAGGACTTGTCACTCCAGAGCAGGAATCGAACTCAGACCCACGTTTGTAACCACAGTACTACCGTAATTTATGTGCTTTTTGTGTGTATAATACATTTGTTTCTGGCATGAAAGGATATTTAAAAAATGATCGGTTGTCTTGTCTATCTCATTAGCTCACAATCTTTATATTTTTGAATTGTACCCTTCCCCTGGAGAAATGAACGGAAAGAGCGGTGGTCAGAATGAGGTGGGGCTCCATTCTTTATCTGTTACCTCATCTCATCCAAGTCCCCAACCAGGGAGAAGGAGCAAAGGTTTTCTTCATTTTTAATGAGAGGGCTCCAGTGATGGTGACTTACTCAACTCCAAAACCGAGTCTGGGGGAAGGGCACATGCAGCAACGAGAGCAGTATCACCTGTAGGAAGGCGAAAAGAGCTCAGGGGATGGCTCAATGGGTCAGCCTGATTTCATTTCAATCGATAATACAATAACACACTCTAAAATATCTAGCATGCAATGGATTTGCTCTTTCTTGACATCTAGCAAGTTTCCACAGCCCACATGTAACATTATCATGAACTAGTGAAAGGATGAGTCCACAGACAAGAAAAATCAATGCCACAGGCACGCTGAAACCCAGGCTGGAAGAAAGGAAGGGAAAGGGCATAGTTAAGAAGAGAGGAAAGTCTGGGAAAAAGACATCATCACAAGGACTCTCAAGCATCATCCAGCAATCATATAATCATTCTTTCAAGAGAGAGTTACTTAGGTCCTATTTTGTGCGAGATTTTACAAAGGGCAAAGAGAGACCGCAGCGTCCATGGTGGCAGCAAGTTGCGGGGCTATAATACAATTCTAATCCTGGTACCTTGCACACTTGTCCTCAGTATAAAGGCAAAAAATAAATAAAATAATACTATGTAAACCATACACATTGCTGAAAAAAATTAAAGAATACCTAAATACCTGGAAAGACACACCACGCAGATTCCTGGATCAGATGACAGCATTCTTGGGATGGCAGTGCTCTCCAGAGCGATGCATACATACAACGTGGTCTCGATCACAATCCCAGCGGGCTCTTCTGCAGTAACTGACTAGCTGCTGCTACAATTCATATGGGAATTCGAGGGTCTCAGTAACCAAAACGTACCTGAAAGAGAAGTACAACGTGAGAGGACTTGTAATTCTCAATTTCAAACCTTACATCTGTATCTCCAAGTGAGATTAGAGGCCATTTTTAAGTTATTATTTTGTTTATCCTTATTTTCTAAATTCTGTACAACAAATATACCTGTTAGAATAAGAAAAATAAAAAGTAAGTTATCTTTTAAAACATGAACACCGATTCATTCATTGGGAAAAAATTATTTTAACTCTAAAGAAGTAAACAAATATCTAGTGAAAAAGGACTACTTAAAAACAAGTGTGCATTTACAATTTTCATAAATTGAAAACTGAAAAGCACAAACACATCAAGTTTCTAGGGAGACTGGTGAAACATATTAACAATTATTTTAAAAATTCTTATTGAAAAATGAAAACTCAAGAAAGGGAAATTCGTGATTTACAGCCAACTGCAAACACATGGAAAGCAAAGGCCTAGAAATCACAGTTCCTTTAACTCTGCTACTAACGGAATAGGAGAGGAAATTCCTCACTGAGGGGACAGTGGAATCCCATCCATAACATAGAATACACAGTACAAACTGCAGTAATATCGGGAGTGAATAACTTAGAAGAATTCTGAAGTTATAACATTGCTGAAAAACTATAAAAAACACTGACAGGCAGATTAAAACACACAGTCATATATATTATATAGAAACATATGTAGTCTGCTCCCATGTTGCATAGAAATACAAACATATTTGTTCATTTATGGGCACTTATGACTTTATCCCTGGTAGAATATTTCAACTAAATCAAATAATCAATATAACACTCCTCTTGTCAAATCTACTTGATAAGTTACTCTGCTATGTAACCATAAAGTGTCTAAGATAGATCTAAAATTAGTGAAAAAGAGCTTTGTATGGCTTCTTGAATTCTTCTCAAATTTCCAAGCTTAATTTTAAAATAGATCTGAGCAGTATTTCTATATTATCTTTTCCCTTGTGAAATGAACAACACAGTCTGTTGTCAAAATTCTGTGCTTACAAATATTCACGAGCACAGTATCCTCACAAAACTGCTGGACAGCAAAGCACTATCCAGACACTGTGACCAAATAAATGAAACACAAGGAAGACAGTGACCCTATTCTGGAGGGCTTATAGTCTGTGTCAACACTAGGGTTTTTACTTGATTGGTTTGATTGGGTAGCAAAATAAAATCAATCAAGTACTTTCTTCTTTGAGCGTTCTGTAAGTCATGACTGTTTTTAGTGTCATGAGCAGGAAAGACTTAAGCATGACTTGATTAGGTCAACTAGCAACAATCATCACTGGAGAGTGAGTAATATAGAAGTTAACTGATAGCAATGCTTCTGCCTACATGAGCCCTATAATAAATCTACACTGACATCCGAAAGGAAAATAAGGAGATGAGGTCCCTAATGAGAAAACAAACTAACAAGAAATCAAAAAAGGAAAGATGTTTTCATTAATGATTCCAGGCAGTAGTGGAGCATGTTGGTGAAGATCACATATTCTGGGGAAAAACATGAGGGGTCTGAACTCCCACAGCACTGGGTAGCTGTGACACTGATATTTCAGTGAAATTTTCTGCACCTCAGTCTCCTATCCAAAGACGGGGGAAAACAACCGCACCCATCTCCTAGACTGTTTCTACAAATTTAGATATTTTATACATAAAAGCTTAAATAAAATACTTCAGATTTAAAATAATACCCCAAAACACATGGAACAAAGAAAACAGAGATAAATTGGAGTTCATCAAAATTTAAAACTTTGCTTCAAAGGGCACCATTCAGAAAGTGAAAAAACAACACACTAGAGAAAATTTTTTCAAATCATTTATCTCATAAGGAATTTGTATCTCCAAATGAAGAAAAAAACCCCCTACAACTCAACAATAAAAAGGCAACTCAATTAAAAAATTAATAAATGTTCTGAAAAGGTATTTTTCAAGAAAAACATAGAAATGTCCAATAAGCACAATGAAATGATGTTCAATAGCATTAGCTGTAAGGAAAATCAAGTCAAAACCACTAGGAGAAGCCACTTCACACTCACAACAATAGGTTATAATAAAAAAAATGGTAACAAGCACTAATGAGGACACAGAGGAAGTGGAGCGCACAGCCCTTGCTGGTTAGGACGTAACACAGCTTGGCCACTTTGGAAAACAGCCTGGCAGGGCCTCAGAGAGTTGAACATTTCGTTTCTGACTTACCCAGCAATTCTGCTCTCTGGGCACACACGAAAGAGAAGTGAAAACAGATATCCACATAAAAAATCCCACATGAGTGTCCACGGCGACATTACTCATCACAGCCAAAAAGCAGAAACAACCCAAATGCCTATCACCTGGTGAATGGGTAAACAGACGGGCCCAGCCATACAGTGGAAAGTTATTCAGCAATAGCAAAGAATAGAATAGTGACTCAGGCCACAACATGGACAAACATTGAAAACGTTACTCAGTGTGAAAGTAGTCGGTCACAATAGACGGTTCCACTTACATGAAGTGACTCGATTTACATTAAATGTCCAGCACAGGCAAATCCACAGAGAGAAAAGTGGCTCCTTGGGGCTGGGGGAGGATGGGGAAGATGGGAATGTCTGCTTATGCATACGGGGCATCCTGTTGGGGGGATGAAAATGTTCTAAGATTGAATGGGATGCACAATTCTGGGCATAGAGTAAAAACCAATGTACATTTTAATGGGTGAATTGTATTAAAACTGTTAGGAACAAAAGCATCTCGGGGCAGTACCTTCCAGAGTAAATGCAAATTGCTAACTTTTATTAGAGGAAAAAGAAACTGCCCTCAGCATGAAAGCAGGAGATCAGCAAATGTGAGTTAACCGAAATTGGACAAGAGCATTTCACTTGAAACAGTTGCTGAGTGTACAGGAAATATTCAGAAATAGGAGAATCACCTTGACATCACGAAGAAGCATTCTGCTTCAAATGCAGATCAAGGATTCGGCAAGCCCTGCTGCCAGAAATGAGCAGAGAAGAATCCTGATTCATAAAACTAGCACCAGAGCCAACAAGGAAATGGTGGTGAGGAAAGCAGGCGGCGAATATCTGGAAGAGTTTGCTACAAATATTTTCTCCACCGAAAATTTAAAAATAAAGTGAAAGTGATGAAATGCTGTGTTGACATCACGTGAATGGGCTTCCTTCGGTGCTCGACTGTTCTGTAACCCAGATTGATAGACTCAGGAGAATCAGCATGGCTCCTGGGGGTCCCCAAAGGACTGCCCACCAGCACGCTGACCACCATCACATCTGCCAGGGTTGAATTGCAGGGAAGAGACCAAGTTCTGAAAGGTACCGGAAATGTTGACAAGGGAAGAAAAGGATGAGTTTAGTCCTGGGACAGAGGCAGTGTGAGCAGAGGCCAGAAGGCTGCAGGTGAACTGCAGTAGACCTGGGGCAGGAAGGGATCACGGGGGAGCATATCTCAATTCTCTTCTGTCTCTGCCTCCGGTAGGAGAGATAAAGCCTGCATCCTTCTCACCTGGAACTGTGGGTTCTGGCTGGCAGAAGTCTTACCGACACGGAATGATTATTCAAGACTCTGTGGAAAAAGTCAAGAAATCGAGAGGGAGTAGGGAGCCATCTCCATGAGCCTCTCAAATGTTCCCATATTTATTGTGTATAATCAAAGGAAAAATTCATTAACAGTTGTGAGATAGTAAGGAGGAAATTCGGGAAAGACATGATGAGGCAGAGATTGTAGAATATACAATGAGTACAAAGGATTAGTGTATGTTTAGGGAAGTCATGGGGTGAGGGGAACAAGATACACTTTTAGATATTTTCATTACAAAGCACACCACCAGACCAGCCAGGTCTTTGTTTTGGGGATAATAGACTAACAACACACAAGCCCAGCGTTTATAGCTGAGGGTCTCGGTCCTTGCTTTGCAACCAGCAGAGTGCTACCTAAAACCTCAACTACACAAGCAAAGCATTGTCTCTGATTTTAAGGAAAGGAGACTGGAGTGAAGATGCACAGGAACTTGCTTGCAAAGCAGTACCAAAGCATATTTTTTCTTCTTAAAGTTCAGAGGCGACTGTGCTGTGTTACAATTTGTTAACCCAATCATGGGCTCCCACATGGAACCATTATGGAGGACACTCTAGGATGACTAATCCTGGATGTGGGTCTCTTCCTGCCATCTTCAGCCACTCTAGCAGGGTCTACGCACATCCGAGAATAACGATCCTACGGAACCACCCACTCTCTTAACTCCTGATGCTTGAAACTTAATTTTAGCTCTACACAACTTTCCGTAGAAAAGTTTCAGAAATAAAAGATATAATATTCCTTTTATATCTCATCATATTACTGATTTTTCTGATTGCTCTCTGCTGCTTCTACTTGGTAAAGCACCTCATTCTGCAGCTGAATTCAGTAATTTCCGTTGTGCATTTCTAGCCAGTTTGGGCTCGCTAAATTCTATTGGTCAAATATCGATATACTTAATTGATTTCTTTGTTCATCAATTTCAGCCAGGAGGAGAGGGAGTGTCACTCTTTTCCTCAGCCCACCCTCAACTCTTTTCCCATCAACTCAGGCCTCCTGAAAACAAAACAAAGTATTTTTTCCCTTCTACTCTTTCTACAAACACAACAGGAAACATCAGTCTGGAGAAAGTATTCAACACAAATTTTAAAACAAAAATCTATAAACCTGAAGCAACTCCATCTCCGAATCATGATACACAATGACATGAGAGTAATTGTGTCAGGCACAAAGCATGAGGGAGCCTGACTACCTGATTTCTATTCTTCAAAGGAAGGAAGATTTTCGTATTTTTTATTATCATTCTTGGTCATTGTTTCTGATTATGCCAAAAAATAGTTTATGAAATAATTATGCACTGCAATAACAGATTTTTAATGTATCAATTTTAGAAGGCATTCAGAGGGGATAGGAAAACCCACCTCTGTAAAAAATGTAAAATTTCTTCCCCTGTTAAGAACACGTATACAAAATGCAACAGAGAATTCAAATTCTTGTGGAGAGGAGCAAAACCACAGAATCAAAGCAAAGTCATTACAATGAGTCAATTTAAATTTCACTGGACAAACATGCTCAATGCATACAAATAATTTTAAAGGCACACTGCAAACCATTCACTTAATGATCTGCAGGCTAGAGGAAGAATTTCCCTCTTGAACAGACAACAGAAATCAGTAGGTTGTCCCACCAAACCAGGAGCAGAGAACAATCAGGTTTTTAACAGTTTTGATAAATCAGCATGTTCTAAAGATCAAAATCCAGAAATTTTAAACATTCATTCAAACCACAATGAAACAAGCACTTAAAGAAAAAAAAAACACAAAGAATCTAAGCACAGAGGTCATTTAGATAGATCAATGAGAATTTCTTGTACCGCTGGAAGAAAGAACAGGCTATAACCTTTTACTTGAAAAATAAAACTTCTTTTAAAGATAAATGCTAAAACATATTTCATCTTTCATGTTGCCTTAAAAAATCTGAGGTACTTGTATCTGATCAAAAAAGCAATTCTGAGTAATATTATGTTACAATTCAGTGCCAGTTTGCTCTAGAAGAAAAGAGAAAAGTTACTATTTCTCATTCTGATCAGTTTAAAGAACCTCCCTGTCTCTATATCCTCCCATTTCCTAAGCTCAACCTCCCTAACCCTTCTGAAACAAGTATGAGAAAGTCTTATTCCCAACATGCCAAATGACAAAAGAATATCAATTTATTTATGTAAATATATGCCTACACCTTGAAATGGAGGAGAAAGTTATCAGAAGTCTATATGGAACTTCTTTCTATCTTCCTGATATCACACACACAAACGTTCACACAGACACAGACACATACCCCCTGGATTACTGAGCACTTCACAAGCTTAGTACTTACAACTTGTAGAAGGTAACTTTGTAGTTAATTTAAAATACAAAACTTTCAGCTTTTGAAAGTCTTCATCATCTGCTAAACCATCCAAATATCAAAGAGACCCAATTAGCCTTCTCTGTAGAATGTAATTTCCCTTGATGGCAAAACAGACCCTAAGAAGTACTGGATCAAAGATTCATGTTTATCACTACCTATGATCGTTTTTAAGCACATTAACAGATTCAGAAATGTATGTCTCATCAACATTTATTCCTATTGAAATAGCATACGTGTTCAATTGTCTATACAGTGACTAGGTCCCATGATGGTGTTTAAGAGCTATTTTGTGTATAGCAATATTTATATTCAAGTGCAGAAAAGGAGGGTGTGTTTTACTCAGTTGTAGAGCACCTGCATAGCATGCACAATGTCCTGGCTTCAGTCCCCAGTACCTCCAAAAAAATAAATAAACTAAGTGCATATTTAAAAATAAGAATAGTGCAGCCACTATGGAAGACAGTGTGGAGATTCCTCAAAAGACTAGGAATAGACTTACCATATGACCCAGGAATCCCACTCCTGGGCTTGTACCCAGAAGGAAAACTACTTCAGGATGACACCTGCACCCCAATGTTCATAGCAGCACTATTTACAATAGCCAAAACATGGAAACTACCTAAATGTCCATCAACAGGTGACTGGATAAAGAAGATGTGGTATATTTATACAATGGAATACTTCTCAGCCATAAAAACCGACAACATAATGCCATTTGCAGCAACATGGATGTTCCTAGAGAATGTCATTCTAAGTGAAGTAAGCCAGAAAGAGAAATAAAAATACCATATGAGATCGCTCATATGCGGAATCTGAAAAACAAAAACAAACAAAAACAAAGCATAAATACAGGACAGAAATAGACTCATGGACCGAGAATACAGACTTGTGGTTACCGGGGGGGGGGGGTAGAGGGTGGGAAGGGATAGACTGGGATTTCAAAATTGTAGAATAAATAAACAAGATTACACTGTATAGCACTGGGAAATATACACAAAATGTTATGATAAATCACAGAGAAAAAATGTGACAATGAGTGTGTATATGTCCATGAATGACTGAAAAATTGTGCTGAACACTGGAATTTGACACAGCACTGTAAAATGATTATGAATCAATAAAAAATGTAAAAAAAAGAATAAACACAGGGAAATATACACAAAATGTTATGATAAATCACAGAGAAAAAAATGTGACAATGAGTGTGTATATTTCCATGAATGACTGAAAAATTGTGCTGAACACTGGAATTTGACACAACACTGTAAAATGATTATAAATCAATAAAAAATGTTAAAAAATAAAAATAAAAATAAATAAACAAAGTTGCAAAACAAAAAAATAAGAATAAAGTTATAAAAAAACGCAGACTAAAAACCACTGCAACCTAGGTACTACAATTATACTAAAAAATCAAGTGTTTCTATCAAATATTCACTATATGCCAATCACGGAGACAACCACAAGTCACCCCTGAAGCTTCACGTGTGATTCTCAACAACCCTACTAAGTAGACACGGATGAGAAACCCGGCTCTGCGGATGAGGAGACGGAGCTCAGAGGAGCCGGGGACGCTGACCCTCCTACTCCGTGTGACACCGCGTCAGCCCAGGGCAAGCGCTGACAGTGCTGCACTGAGGGGACACCCAGCTGCATGGACCCTTGGGGTACTGGGGAGTCCCAGAAAACACTAAAAATTTTTCAGTGAAAAACCAGCTCAAATATATTACACTGTGCCGCATCCCTTAAACAGGGAACGTGAACGAGACCTTTTTGATGCGTCCATGTTCTTTCTGCCATCATCAGTTACTTGCCCTCACTGCGTCACCAGTGATGATCTGGACCCCATATGAAGTGCACTCAGATGGCAGAGCTTTTAATGCTGTTTTATGAAGTTTGTAAGACTCTGTCTATGCCTCACACTGGTGGTCATCCATCACTTCTCACCAGTGTGGACGTACCACCTGAAATCATTCCTTTCTGCTTTTTAAAATCCCTTCATCTACTCCAGACTTTTCAATAGCAAAGAAGCAGCTAAACCACAGACAGTGGACAGCTTTTCACCAAATGGACTCGAACAGCCCATCTGACTACCTGGAAGCCCTTTTCTTCTATTAAACCCACTTCCAGGTACTTCATCATTTTCTGATTGGTTAACTGGGCCTCTGACTGGCCTACTCAGAGAGCTCCCAACCTCACATCCAGGGGTGGGAGAGGACCCTGCTGTTGGGGGAAATCAGTGAGGAAGGTGGACATCCTTCAGCCACGTCTGCATGGGTAGAAGTGCCACAGCGTGCTCAGAAATTATACCGTCATCACCCCTGGGCTCCCATGGACTGGTTTCACATTAACCAAAGTCATGAGACACTGATGCAAGAAAACCAGAAACTTAGCTTATTAATGTAACAGAAGACGTGAATCTATGAACCAGACTGAAATATCAGAGTTCAACCATGAGTACATTTTCTCCTCCACTGCCCAATAACGGGCAGGCAGTCACATGGCAAGCATGGACAGAAACGGAGCAGGAAGGGTTTCTAGATTAACTCAATGAACTAAATTTCTATTATACGAACAGATCTACTGCCCAGAAGACAATTAACGCCAATCACGGTGCACTCTCCGTGGACAGCGGCAAGACATGACTATGAGCACCCATGTAACTCTCCTTTCCCTGTCCTTTATAGGCTAACTGATGCACAGAGGTACAAAGATTCAGGGATGCTGATAACGCTAAACACAAAAAGCCCATCTCTGGGAGCCTCAAAACCAGACAGCCAGGGTTTAAATACCAGCTCTGCCAATTACTAGTTCTGTGATTTTGCCAACTTAATTACCCTCTGTGTGCCTCAATTTCCACACTGTAAAACTGGGATAACAATCAAACCTTCCTTACTCGCTTGTAGAGAAGATTGAAGGATTCATTTCTGTAAAATGCTCAGAAAAGAATGTAGCACATTTTGGGTGTTCAACAAATGTCAACTTAATATCAAAGTGATTTACAAGTCTCCCCTCTAATCATCTTATGTGTTTTCTGGCTAGCCTAAGTCCCAAAGAACATCCTTATTTCTCCTTTTATAAACAATTGGGGAGTACCCTTATGTTCCACCCCACCACCTGTTTAAACTGAGGGAGGGGATGCCTCCTAACCACTCTTTTGGGCCATGGAGAGTGCTTCTCCCTTCACACCCCTGGCCCCTGGCCCACAGCTAGCACTCATCACACTAACAGAGTGAGGTGTGAGTCCGGGGAGACAAGCGGGGCATGTGAAACCCTTCCTTTCACTCCAGTGTTGGTCACCATTGGGAAGCACCTGGGATGCTCAGCTCCATGGCAGGAAAGCCCTGTGCATGAAGGGGCAGGTCCTCTCAAGGGAAGGCTCGCTGTGGCCCAGAGCTACATGGGACAGGGTGAGTCTGTATTTCTGGGACACAGTATCATGACACGCATTTTCCCACAGCCTTGAAGTTCATGAAGAACGTGGCTTCATCAGTAACAAAGAAGACATTTATCGCCTGTCTACTCTTTTGTGTCATCTCTCAGTTGGCTGCTGGAGACAACATGTGTATAAGTATTGGATCTCCTTAAGCCCCAAAATATATGAAGCAACAAATAATTCTGTGGCTTAACATTGGTTCAGGGCGACTGTGTAACTGTCCTGACTCTGCTGATGCTAAATTATGGGTATAGGAACTATGGAACCTCCTCAAATATCTTTCATCATAAAAAAAGCTCTTCTTATTTTCCTGTTTCTTAGTAATTGCCAAAGACTCCCAAATGATGGCTTCACACAAAACAGCAGCTAAAGTTTATGAGCCCTCTTGACATACTCACTGTGGTAAACACTGCACATAATTTCTAATTCTCACAATTCTACAATTCATATATGAATGTCCCCATCTCACAGACGAGGGAAAAACTCAAAACGAACTGTCTCAGGCTCACGTGGCTCAGTGGCAGCACGTGCAACCAAACCCAAGTCAAAAAACTACACCCCTTCGTATATGTACCAAATCTCCTACCACCAATTAACACACAGCGGCGGGGTCAAAACTCAGGGAACTCAATACACTTTTCACCTTTAAGGTCGTCCAGATGCCGCTTCTAGCTGTTTTATAAAATCCCGGCTCACTGGTTTCTAACACTAGAAGAAAAGCCCGATTTTCCCATTGCTTGCACAGCAAGTCTGAAATGTTCACAGTGAGATGACAGAATAAATCTAAAATATAAGCAGAATAACTTTTCCAGGTAGACACACATAAAAGACATTGGGCTCTTCTGAAGCATTAAGTAAAGAAATCAAAATAAAATAAAGTTATTTAAGCCTTCTTTTACAAACAGGAATGTTAAGACTGTAAGAAGGTGCAACAGTGCCACCTATGGCTAAAATGACCTTCCAGGTTGCCGGGAAAGATGCAACACAAAAATTGCCTGTAGGATCAGAAAGGAGAATCAGATAACTAAAAGCTTATGTAGCATATACTGCACTTTGATTCGGGGGAAGGGAGGGATATTCAGTATTTAATTTGATACTGCTATTACTCCTGAATATAAACAGAAGTCATAGGCTCATGGAAACTCATCTTAGAAGAGGAAAGAATCCAGTTCAGCCACTTCATTTTACAGGAGGGGAAACTGAGACATGGAATGTGTCCTCCTTGCAATCGGCAGCAAAGGCATCCTAGGCCTCATGTCTTGCACTGTAGCAAAAACCAACAGATCTGTACTACGCCTATGTTCATAAAAGTCACGTTTGTATTTTTCCAACAGTAGGTTATCTAATATCTTGCAAAATACTTCTCAAAGATCCAGGATATCATACAAGTTTGTCGACATACAAAAATATTTATTTACATAATAAAACAGCATGAGCTTTATTCTCTCTATTAAAAAAGTAATGTGTCAAATCAATGTTTTGATATTTTAAACCTGTTAAGAGTGTAGAAAAAAATCAAAATTTTCTTTAATCACAAAAGAGAGGAGCTTATTCCCTGAAAATGATCAATGTGGATTCTACTAAACTTATTTGATCTGGTCAGAATCCCACGAATTTAAATATCTGAGTGGATGGTTACACGGCAACATAAATTCTGATTTGTAACAATACATATTCTGTGTAAATAATCTTCAAGGTCATCTGATTAAGGCAATTTAACTAGTCTCTGTCTCACTAGAATGATACAGATTTCATTAAAACTTCATACTACACCAAAAAAAAAATGAATCCTTGTTACTTTAAACCATATTCAAATATATCATACATATACTTATTAAATATGCATCAGAAATAAGCGACACTCTTTAGTATTCAGAGTTGATCAATCTAAAATATCTGTCATTGTGACAGCACTTTTATTAAGCACCTCTTGTGTTCTTTGTATACAAGGCGTCTAACTCTCACAGTCAGACAAATTAAACAATATTACTAAAATTTCACAAATGAGGAAATGTACTTAAGCCATGAAAACAACTTACATATTCATCAACAGGAAAGAAAAGAGTAAAGACTTTACTTACAATATTCACTGACAATCTTTTCTTCCATATTAAGACTACATAAAACCAATTCAGTCTTTTTAAGTATTTCTGTCAATAAGGGCCACTAGAGAAAAACAAGTAACATCAATAGCAGTGGTTGGACTTTCAGAGCCCACTTCTCTTTTGCACTATAATTATTTTTAATGTTATGTTTTTACTGCTTACAGAGCACTAAAATATAAAATTAACTTTTTAAGTAATTACCTGAGAATTATAAATTTGTGAAAATAAACAATTGTAATTTCTGCCACTCTGTCTCACCTTCTCAATGGTGTCTCTCCTTTGAAGGCATCATCAAGCTGAGATCACTAAACTCGGCCATTTATGGAGTCACAGGTGTTTGGGTAACCACTTAACGGGAGGCTGATTAGAGGAGCAATTAAGAAAGCATCCTGTGCAGCCTGGGTTCCAGCACCGAGCTAGCCACAGCCTGCTGCGTGTAATTTGGGACAAGCTGCTCCATCTCTCAATCCCTCAGCTGCAAAAAAGGAGACACTGATACCTACAATCAAACACCTGCTATGAACTAAAACATGAGGAAAGCATTTTAGCCTTAGGTAGGTGTCCACTCACAGCGAGTTTGGTCATTATGATGATGAGGATGCCTGTTAATAAATTAAGCTAGACCACAAAGGAGAAATCACCTTAAAGGAGAAACATTTTAAGTCAATGAGCATTTCTTTTTGGATGGATTGCACAATATTCTATTGATTTTTTTAATAAACCAAATTTTGTCCATTAATTATAGATTTACAGGTTCATGGACAAGTCTCCAGAAAAAGAATTAGAGGCCTCTAAACTCCGTAAATTAAGAAAGTAAATTAAAAAAAATCAGGGAGGAGGTTATACCTCATGTGGGAGAGTATGTGCTTAGCATGCATGAGGCACTCAGTTCAGTCCCCAGTAACTCCATTTAAAAACTTTGTTTTTAAAGAAATGGGGAATTAAAGCAAAAAGATGGAGGAATACAGACTTTTTTAGAGACTCATCTCAGATTTAAGATGGGGAAGATACCATCTATTTCTCAGAGGAAATTTTGAAGACTATGTAAACTGGATCTGAGATATCTAGTTCTTTAACATTATTCATGAATTCATATTACCAAGTCATAAACTACCTGATAATCAACAGTGGTGATACTGATCATAACAGCTGCCATCACGGATCGAGCTCCGGCTAGGACTGCTCTGTTCTGACATCTCTGCCCCTGAGGCCTCACCAGACTGACAGCACTAAACTAGGTCATTCATGAGCACCTCGTGTAAGTCCTCCATTTGTGCTTCTGACTCTCCCCTCACCAGCTCCTCTGAGGGAAGCACTGTTATCATCTTACCCACTCACAGATAAGGCGACTGAGGCACAGAGGCTAATCCCGTTCCAGGTCACATTGGCATTAAAGGACGTCTGTATTTCTGCTGTTTTGCTTTTGACAAAGGAATCTGAGATATCAATTCAAGGCAGACTGTTAAATAATCAAGTCTGTCAGGTCTTCACCTCAAAGAGCAGATACTATAAATTCCTGATGTAGGATGAGGCTGCCGCCACAAACTGACTCAGCTTGAAATTAATATCCAAGATGAAGCAGCGGATACACGTAAATATTCACGATTGTCAAGTCTGCTCACGGGTCTGGGCCCTTCACTGCCTGAACGGGGGTGAAATCCCCACCCGTGTCTGGGAGAGATGCACGGTGCTTCCCGGGCTCAAACAGGCTTCACGGGCTATTTCCTCCCACAGACTGGCCTCAACGATTAAAAGCTCTCAAGGTTTTTACACCATGCAAAACAAAAAGACATTTCTGCAGATGGAGCACTTTCTTAGGCTTAAATCTTTTTTTGCCTACACTCACCCAGGGGGAAAAAAGAAACATGACTCTGCAAAGTCTCTGATCCTCACCACTCACAGGAGTAGAACAGCCACAGCAGAAGATGGCTCTTCACATTGCAGGATGAGAACAAAATAAAGATGCCCCAACAACAGGCACTCCCAGACACAGCGCTCAGCAGTCTTCTGTACAATCACGGTTGTGTAGCACCCATCACCTTCTATTTCCAGAACACTTCATCACCCCTAAAGAATCCGCCTATCACTAGCAGTCACTCCCTAATCCCCCTCCAACCAGCCCCTTCCAGCCATCACCTGCTCTCTGTCTCTGCATGTGCCTTTTCTGGGCATTTCAGATCACTGAAATCAACAATATTTGACCGTTTGTGTCTGCTTCCTTTCAATTAACAAGCTGTTATCAAGGCTTGTATATTTTGAAGTGGTATCAGCATCTCTTTCTTTTTTTTTTTTTTGAAAACGTTAAAGATTATTAGAAGGTGGTAAGCACTATCAAAAAGAGTAGAATGGAGCATAAGTGATTGGGTTTCAAAGGGAAAAGTGTGGGTTGAACAGTCAGGGTGGACTTCCAAAAACAGGTGGCCTTTTTCATTTTCCTCTTTTTTTTTTTCTTTTTTATTCACTCTTACGTGTGAATAATCTTCCACTACATGGAGATACTACATTCTGTTCATCCATTCAGCAGCTATTTATGGACGAGTTCCAGAAAAATGAGTGTAAGAGTTGACTAGCATGGATGGCATTTAAGCAAAGGGCAAAATGTGCTTTCAAAAAAAAGCCAACAAACAGAGGCACAAGGAAATTCAGTGCGTTTCTGAGCAAAGTGCTTGCTTGCTTCGGCAGGACTACCGTGCAGGACTGTGGCGGATATTGGCAGGAGTCACGGTGTGGGAGAAACATGAGAAGACTCCCCACTGCAAGTAGCTCAGACAATTCTCCTCCCTCATCCTGTATTGTTAGAGCAATGTTTCTAGGTTACTCTTATTTCAAGTAATAGCACTTTAACTGCACATCTGATTATCTCCATCAGACCACTTTTCCTCCAAGCAACAGAAAAGCATTCAATGACCTGAGCAGCTCCAGGACATAATGGTGATGGATTAGGGAGTCCTGCAGCATTCCAGCCTGCAGGCACAAACCCCACATGTGCCCTGGTGATGTCCAGAAAATAAAATGCATGGAAATATCTCACTGTTTTTACACGACATCTGCCCTCAATTTGCCCCTAAATCATGCTCGCAAAGCACTAATCAACCCTCTCAATACAAAAATAAAAAAGCTAAGAAGGCAAATTTAGGCTCTTTCATTGAAAACCAGCAACCATCACTGCCAGTATCTGAGCTGGAATGCTCCTGACTTTGAAAACCACTGCGCAGTTACTTTTCAAGCGTAAAACTCATATATGTATTCCATGTAGATGATATTGCAGTAGGATTTTTCTTTTCAAAATTTCCAGTTGCAACATTAGCACAAGAAAGTTTATGTATAGGCTTTAAAAAAATCAATTATCCTCCACTTTCTTAATTTTGAACTAATTATTATTTTATAAATGTGGCTATGCTGCGTATTATAAACCGTTTGATTTCTGAAAACAAGACCTTTATGACCTCACTATTTCAGAGAAAACTTTAACGATTCTTTGAGAGGTGGGGCCTGGGGCGCCCACTATCAGCTCTTTAAATACTGACAAGGATGTGCTATTAAGTAATGCAAAGGCTCTAACTCCACATTAGCTCAGAAAGCAAAGAAACTACACCAAAGACTTCCTTAAATATTTTATATATTTCTATTCTTTTGAATATTAAAGTTCTTAAATGATATGATTTTTTTGAAAAAGACAACAGCTGTATTAAATTTCCTCTCACCAAGAAAGCAATCTTTATGAAGTAAAAAACCCCTATGGAAATCGAAATGACAGGACGTTTCTAGCTAAGTGAACATCCAGATCTGAACACAAACCTAAATCCTATCAGATCTCACTCGAAGGAGCTCTACAAAGTCCTGGGCAACCCTGGAAATTAGCTCTTTTGTTCCAAATGTTGGCTGAGCTAAGATCATCACACTAGGCAGGGAAGGAGAGAAGAGGAAAATCCACCTGGCGGCCTCCATCAGTTTTCTTCCAGCCACAAAATGCCTCTAGGTCGGCCCGCTAACAAGTCCCCCAATAAGGAA
Organism: Vicugna pacos; assembly: GCF_048564905.1. Taxonomy (NCBI): domain Eukaryota; kingdom Metazoa; phylum Chordata; class Mammalia; order Artiodactyla; family Camelidae; genus Vicugna; species Vicugna pacos. Next base: position 261,184 of record NW_027328798.1, read on the forward strand.
AGCCGGCATCCACACTGCCCCTGCCATCCCCAAGTAGCCCCGATGCCCATATCCCAGCCTGTGAATGGTCTTCTAATGATCCCCCTGTTGGTGGCACCCACCCCCTCTTCCCCGCTATACAAACACAGAGAGCCACGGCAGCCTTCCCAAAGCACAAATTTGATTACATCAACCCCCACTTCAAACCCTTTAGAGGCTCCCTGTTAGAGTTCTAGCCCCACCCCAGACCCTGCTCGCCCATCCTCACCTAAGTACACAGGTCCCCAGTGACCACAGGGGCCCCTGACCTGCTCCTACTTCCCACTTGCTCCAGTCTCATTTTGACTGTTTCCCAAGGAAGCCTTCCCTCCCTCCAACCTCCACAATTTGTTCCTCTCTTCCTAGAACATTCTAGGCTAAGTCAACTTCTGACAATGCTAAGCTCTCAAGAAGCAAATACATTTTGCTTACTAATGTGGCTACACGCTCTCTCCCCTAGACTCACAGAAGTGCACGTGTAATGTATAAATGAATGACCGGTTGGGTCTCAAAGGGACAGACATAACTGCTCTCGCCTGTCCCGATCCTTCGGTCTGTAGAATATCAGAAGCAATACCAGAAGTACCTTTCCTGAGGGTCACTTCTGTTGACACCCTTCACTGCCTACTGTGTCAGTTCTAGTAAAGCTCAACTTCTTCCAAAGCCCTACATCCCGGACTCTCTCCAGTGTCCTCCCCAGCAGGGGCTCCCTCCACCCTGGACCGCACAGGGCACTCTCCACGGGTCCCCACGCCAAAAGCCTCCAGGCCTCTGCCCGGGCTGCAGCTGCGATCTGAGACACATTCTTGACTCCTTCTCCTGGCTGACTCTTACTCTGTCCTCACAACTGAATGTAGAGCCCATTTCTTCCAGGAATTCCTCTCCGATAATGTCCTTTAGGTCTTGTCTGGTCTCTATCTATAGCAGCAGTATATGGTGACCAACTGGGTGTTTGCCCGCTCCTTTGAGACCACGAACACTTGGGAACCAGGTGGGAAGGAGTGAGAGATTACAAGACGGTTGAGGGAAGCAAAAAGCAGAAATCACAGTCCAAGTCCCAAATTCAAGGATACTTTCTCAGAAAAAAGTATAAACTATTTCACACGTGTGCAATTTGGCTACTATTTTTGTGGCTTGGGGACAGCAAGAACTTGGTGTTCTAGTCCAAAACCTAGGTTACATGCAAAGAAATGTATACATTCATATCCAAAGGAAACCAGAGCTGCTCAACAACAGTTTGCAGTTAGAACTGAAAGGAAATTTGATAAAGGCAATCTCTCTCTCTCTCTCTTCTTTCTTTTCTGGCATCATATAATTTTAGAAGTATTTGCGTGACTAACAGATGGCTACAGCCCGTGATTCTGCACTGGAGTGTTTGGGGCTGAGGAAGACCAGATTAGATTCACTCTGTAAATGCAATCACACCAACACACTGATAGGTGCCGTGGTGGTGAAACTGATGTTCCAAAGCAGGCAACCTTATTCGGTAAGAGAACTCTAAATAGAAAGGAAGAAATGCAATGTCCTATACTGAATTTCATTTGCAATATGGGCCATTAACTGATAGTATATCTTGACTAATGAAACCCAAAAATAAATTGTCAATGTCAGTTTTCTTCATCTGACCATTTTATGCTAACATCGGATATTAAATCCTCACTCCATACGGAAGCTCAGGCCTATGCTGCAGCACAGTTACACCCCGTGGAAGAAAGCCGACCAAGGGAGAATTGGAGAGTTTCCCTTTAGAAGCTGCGAAGTGTGGTTTTACACCTGTATATCATTTGCAACCACATCATCGACAATGGAGTTAGACGTTACCTCTGTGGGGCGAAAAGCACTGCATGCTTCAGAACAATCAAAGAACGCTGAGCTTTGTGAAACAGTCCTGAGGCACTTAAATCATACTTTTTCTGAAAGGCTCCAAATCTGACCCACTTCACCGTTCCAGGTATAACAGGGAAGTACTGGAAACAGTAGAGAGAACATGCCCTTGAAGTCTGACAAGGCTCTGCTTGAATCCTGCTACAGCATTTATCAACCGCTAAACAAACCAATTCCTTAACCCCTCTGAGAAGGCTTCCCAATCCCCAAAAGGGGGCTGTCAGCGCCCACCTGGGAGTCATGGATGTGAATGAAACACGCAAGTAGGGCGGCCGACTGCTACCTGACACGGGGCCTGGCTAGTTTCCCTCCGCTGCCCTTCTGCCCCTTTAAACTTGCACTGATCCCCCTGGTAAGGATCAAGTCCCCGGAACAGACTGCCCGTATCTTCGGTGTATCCCTGAATACATGACTTACACTTAGGAGGCCAGAGAAACAACTGCCTCCTCCCAAGTCACTAAAAATATTCTTAAGAGTCTGGGTATTTTTAACTCTATTTTTCAGGGAGACTATTCCAGAACTTTCCAAGCACCATTCTCCAGGTTGGCTTCCCTCCCAGTGCCCATCCTTCTTACCTCAGATCCTCTGTCTGACTGCCTCCTGTTCATGGGAAAGCGAGTCCGGTAGGGTGGGGACTCCCTAGGCCTCCCTCCCTCCCTCACAGGTGACTGTGAATACCTTCTCCCCACTCCAACTCCAGCTTCTGAGGATTCTAACCTTCCGTATCCTGCAGCCTCTGCACCTTCCTAAGACGCACACGTGGCCAAGACTCTCCCTTTGGATTTCTTTCTGGCTGGCCCTGCTGAACCCCAGGCCCCTTAAGGATAAATGGGATTGCTCTAAAAATGACAAACGCCGCTGGCTGACACACCAAAGCTGCATGGTCTGGGCTTTCCTCCAACCGAGGCACATCCCTCCCCTCCCTCAGCCTCAGTCTGCAGCTCTCGAGATGATCTAATTCACATGCAAGGCTGTGAACACCAGCTAAGAATGACGACTCCCAACTTGTATCTCTAGTCCAGCTCCTTCACCTGAGCCCCAGTCTCATAGAGCCGAGTGCCTCTTTGAAGTCCTAACTTGGATGAAAAATGGCATCTTAAAAATGCCTCATGTCCACCATTTACTCTGGAATTCGATTCCTGGCAGGTACCTCCCAGACTCCCCATTTTAGTAACAGCCTCAGCACCCACCTAGTTGTCTCAGGTCACATTCAATTTCCACTGTTCCCTCCCCCAGGCCCTGCCCTGGAATCAGTCCTGTTATTTTCGCCAATAAGCTGATCTCAAGTGTGGTTTTGCAGGGACCATGGCCGGAAACACACAAGCTCACAGCATGGTGCACTAACAGTCCGCCGTAGGGTGCTCCCTGGAGGGGGAGGCATCTCCTGCCGCTGGTCACCTCAGAAGGCACTGGATTCTCACACAGGAGGCCCAGGAGAAGGGACTCAAGATTTTCCCGTGGTCTGAGCTTTGAAGGGCCCGAGGTCTGGGGGAGCTCCTAATTAGCAGACACACTTGCCAGTGAGCAAATGAGGATGGGGGAACCCACGCAAGGCTGTTATCACTCCAACTCCTGGGCTCTTTGGAGCCACGGGAAAGACCTGTGTCCAGTGTACAGCCCAGCCATCACAGATCCCAGCCTGCATTTGCCAACCCGGACAGCCTAGACTCCATCTACTTGCGACACTTACTTCTGTTCTGTTCCCCACCCAGAATGTGATGGACTCATTCAGATATTCTGGCCTGTCTCAAGCGAGACAAATTCAGTGAAAAATGAAGTGTCCACATTTGGACCAGAGCATGAAAGGAGAAACAAGGCCTCATGTTCAGCATGATGGTGGTGGCCAAACCCTTCCACCGGGTGAGATGAACCATGGTGAGGGTGAGAATCCAGGGTCCTAGGTCGGCCAAATCATTTTCCTTCACGGTTGTCTGGGGTGTTGGAGACTGACTACCACAAACTAACGACACGGCTGTCAGTGGTGGATGTCAGCTGCAACAGAAACGGATTCAACTCTTTACTGCCAACATGGGTTAAAAGTAAAGGCCGGGGCAGGGAGGTCTGCACGGCTGCTGAGGCAAACCACAGACCCAGCTCTGAATGCCCACTGGCTGGAGCAGAGAGGAAGCTACGGCCCTTTTAGCTGTCCCTGTGTCCAACAGATCCAGGTGAGCCAGCTACTTAGGAGAAGGTCATGTTGTCCTGATACCCAGAAAAACCAGCCTCGTAAAGGGAACAAATAGTGTCATGGATTTTAGACCCAATTCTGCCCCTTTATGAAGGCAAAGTAAAGTAAATGGCACGGGGAAGTTGAATGCAAAAAAAAAATTTAAAGAACCAAACGGTGACCGCTTCCTCCAACAGCGTCCCCTGCAGCTGTCACCTCCGTGGCGGCCACTTCCTCACCAGTGACCGCCGGCCATGAAGCGCCGTCACGCACGTCACACAGCGACAGCCAGGAACCGCGTGCCGAGCACGTTTGTGTAAAAGCAGGAATCGAGCAAAATGCTGCAGAGTTTGACCTTACAAGTTTAAATACTCCATGAAAAAAATCCCTGAGCAGCCGACTAAATCAATTCGCATCTCACTTCTTCAAAACAATCAAACAAATTTAATAAGGGCGCATTTGTCACCAAATAAAAGGAGGACCAAACAGGTCCCTCAAAGCAAGGATTTTAACAGGTATCTAACACCAGTGGGTAATGTGCTAACAAAGCAAATATTCCAAAACATTAGAAAATACAAAATGACTAGGATAATACATGGATCAATACAGATATTAAGATTTTGCTTTTTAAAGCGATGGAGACAGTATGGAGGGCAATCTGGATATTTCCAATGCAGGGTGTGCACAGCCCACATTTTCAGATGCAACAACATGCTCACTGGGCAGTACAATTGAAAAAGGAATAAAGAAAAAGGAAAAGAGGAACAAGAGAAAATTAGAAACACACAAGAACAAAAATGATTTTGACAGCATGTACAAGAATTTACGTGAGTGTGTGAGGCCAGGGATGAGGGGATGGTGAGACCCACCCTCACCCCCTGCTCCAGGGAAAGCAGGGACCTGAGGGGAGCGGCGCTGCCGGGGGACCCCAACGTGGTCAGCGCCCCTAACCAAAATTCCACCTACAAGCTTCAAGGCAGCTTTTGAGCTACAAATTGTGGTCGCATTTCAGTCTGGACCGTTTTACTCACTTCCACCAAGAGTAGCAGGAGAGAATTAGGCTCTGCTCCTGTACCAAAGAATTGTTTAAATAATTAATGACTGTGGAATACTAAAAGCAACAATGGGGTAAAAGTGACTGGAGGAGAATGTGCTTGACCCGAGCTCACTGGCCGCGTTATCTCACTGACGTTCAGAAGCTGGCTGAGCCCTTATGGTACCAGAACAGACAGACCCAAAAGGAGGGAGGTTTAATGTGCTGCTGTATTTCGATACTGGGAGCCATGCCTGGTACACGAGGTTCTGGGTAAACAATGGGGACAGTGTCAACCACTGTGGGCTAATTACACATCCAGATACTCCGCCAAGTCCCAAGGGCAGACTTCAAAAGACAAAAACAATCTGGCATTCTCTGGTGGGGCTGCAGACTCAGAGACAAGCATTTGTTGAGCAAAAATATCACCAGTGCCTCCTATGACAAAAGAGGAGGCACTGGCGTGGGGGCTGGGGCAGGGCTCCAGGCTTCCACTGCTCACTCACCAGTCTGTCCAGGGGGAGAAGTGGTCCCTGCTTATGTTGCACCGATGCACCTACCTTGACTAATGCCTGGGGCCTCAGCAGGTGTTGACAGGAGAGGTGAACGGAGCCAGACTTGGTGTAGCACGGTGCTGGCAGCTATGCCCTCAGCAGTGCCCAGGCTCCTATACATGCCAGCTCATCTTAAGAAGCAGATGGGGAGTGCGGGCATGTAGATCACAGGGCCCTGAGAGGACAAGTACAGATCATGGCTACAGCATGCCTCCCCCTTCCTTAAGTCATAGAGGTATGTCTGGGAGGAACAGAAAATTCATCCAGAGCCCGCTACATTGTCTCTCGCAGGTGGGACTCGTGTCCCCTGTGCTTCTCACTCACAGGGCTGGTCTAGACATTCTTTTTATCAATTCTCTAGCATCTTCTCCTCCAACTTACCAACAACCAGAGAGTAGGATCTGATCTTAGCTAAGTTCAAGAGTCACAGAGCACTTCCTTCACAGCGGGCCCAGAAACATGTGCCAGGTTCTCCGACCGTCACCTGTGGGACCACCATGAGCCCTCTCCAGACTCAAGGACAGAGGCCGTAGGCCGGGGGAACACAGCTTCCCTCACTCTCCCCAGCAAAGGTTTCCACGTCTCGGAAAAGGCATCTCACCCTCTTCTGCCCGAGGGACAGCACAACAGATACACCGGGAAACAGAGCTGAAGTTGGGGGGGTAGGCAGCCCAGAAGAGCTCGTCTGTACTTCCGAGGCAATGTGGGGCCGTTGACTTAATCACAGGGAAAAAGTGAGAATGAACATTTCCCTGCTCTGTCCCATACACCGTGATACGCCTTTCCCTGCATAAGGAGTTCATTCGGAAGTCCCCGGCGGTGTTTCTGATGTCCTAACTTGGCATGGAGGCTGTCGGGCAAGAAGAGAGGGCCTGAGCAGAATAGGTGCTGGGCCTGGGAGGCAGGAGACACCGGCTCCAGCCCCAGCTCAACCAGCTCCTCGTTCCGCCTCTCGGGGTTAAGCATCTCATCTGTAAGCAAAGGGATGGGACTGTCCCAGGACAGGCTGCCCAACAGAAATGAAATGAGAGCCATGTAAATAACGTTTCCCATTTGCCACGTTTAAAATGGTAAACAAAGAAACAAACCAACAAACAAAAAACAAATACTAGAAACTGATTTTAAGAACAGATCTTACTTAATCTACTGTATGTAAAATACTATCATTTTGACATGTAAGCAATATAGGAAGTAAAGAGAGAGTTTATATACTTTTACTAGACAAGCCTCAGTGTCTGATGTGCATTTGACCTACAGCACATCTCAGCTCAGTCCAGCCTCCTCCCCAGTGCTCCTAGCATCAGTGGCTTTGACTACTTTATTGGACAGCAACCCCAGGGGTCCCACCATGGTCATGGCTGTAAAGCGGGAGTAAGTGTCCACACTAACCCTAAAAGGATCTCTCTGAAACAAAGGCGGATTCACTTTGAAATGTCTGGAAACCGGCGGGCTGCATCTCCATCCCCCCTTGGCTACAAGACAGACTTCTTCCTTGCTGATCCCTTTCTGGATGTAGGGAAGCAATCCGGCACAAAGCCAGGGTGGACTGGCCTCCAGGTAAACTTACCTGCTGTCTGTGTCCAGTCCCATGAAGTCCTCCTTCTCAAACAGGATGCAGAGGAGGGGAATCTTGTCCCCAGAATTCTTGGGGCCACCATCCAGCCACTTGGACTTGAGCAAGATGAAGAGTGACTCAGTGAAGTCCTCGATCCTCTTCTCCACCACCCTGCAGTCCTCTAAATTTGAAGGCAACGTCGGTGCGCGGCTGCTCGACTTCCTCCACATGCAGTACAAAGACAAAGAGCTGAGAGTCATTATCGAGGTGCCATACAGCTCCTCTGCACGTGGAGCTTCTCCAAGGCCTTGGCAGAGAGACAGTCGGTAATGGTGACAAGGCCCACGACCTTGCAGTGTTTCTGGAAGACGCTCCACCCATTCTCGGGCACATAGCGGTGCCTGTAGTGGATACAGAGTGTCCACTGGGAGCCACATGGGCTGATATGGCTCACCGAGGTGAGTAGCTGATAGATGCAAAAGATATTCTCCTCTGAGATGATCTCCATGGTTTGGACAACAACGGGAAGAGTCTGGTGGTCCTCAGCACACTGCACGTAGTCAGGGATGCTCATGTTGCAGGCCCTGCCGAGACAGGAGAGGAGATCGAGGTACATACTCTGCTGTGTGCTATGGGCCCATCTGGGTTGCGGTGACCTGGTGTGTACCAGACAGAAGGCAAGGGAAGCCAAAGCAAATCCGGGGGTACAGTTTGTCCTCATAGTCTGCACATGGCTACTGTAGCTCGGATCACATTACCCAGTTTTTGGTCTAGGCTTCCTGCCCCTGCAGAGAAATGTCATTTCTTATTTTATATTTCCAAGCACCTAGCAAGGCTCTGATATGAAGTCACTACTCAAAAATGCTGAATAAAGAAATGAACAAAGGATATGCTTTCCCCAAACCCCTTCAGCAGAATATAAAGAAAAGGACCACAGTAGGATCAAAAGATCTGGAATTCTATTCAATTGATTTGAACCACTTAGCTTCATAGTAATGGATAAGAAAACTTGCCTTGGGGTAGAGGGTACTGTTCATTGGTGGAGCACATGCTTAGCATGTACGAGGTCCTGGGTTCAAACCCCAGTACCTCATTTTAAAAAATCAAACAAATAAATACACCTAATTTCCCTCCTGAAAAAGTATTTTTTAATTCAAAAGTCAAAAAACACCTTGCAATTGACACAACATTGTAAACTTGACTATACATCAATTAAAAAAAATCCTTGCCTTGCAAGAATATATCTGGATTACGGATGTTTGCAAATGTAAAATGCCTAGGGTACCACCTGCATAAAAAGTGGTGACTGTACAAATGTACTATCCCCCCTTTATGAGCTATTCTTCCTTTGGGGGAGTTATAACCTCTCAGAGCTAATTTTCTCAGTTTAAAAAATATAAACATTACCTGGTTCTCAGTACTGCTGAAGAATCATATAACCCTAAGAAAGCATCTGACCCACAGAATTTACTCAATAAATGTTTTTTGAATGAATGAATAAACAAGCAAAGTGAATGCTGCTCCCTGCCAAAGAACATCATAATGATACTTCCTGGAAATCCCAAGCCCACGTTCACCAGACTCTGCACTAACAATGTGGGTGACCTGGGCAGGCCTGTGTGCTTCTCTAAGCCCCAATTTAATCGTGGATAGAAATGAGGGCAATAACACAAACCTCAAATTGTTAGTGAGTCAGTAATGAATTGTACCCCAATATTGCAAGATGGAACCATTAAGGAAAACTGGGCAAAGTGTCCATAGGCTCTCTCCATATTATCTCTTACTACCACATGGGAATCTACATTACATCTCAAAATAAAAAGTCTAATTTTTTAAAGAGGTTTTCGAGGTTAGGTGAGCTCACTGTCTCAAATAAGGAACACACAGTACAAATAGGACAATGCCCAGCCCATGAGATACACTCAGTTAACATTCCCACTGAGCCCACTAGTCCCTCCAACTTCTAATGGTGTCCACTTCCAAGAGCCCATGTGACCATCCTTGTTCTAATTTTCTATTTGTAATTTTTTTCTTTTCATTAAATAGAAACACCCAATTCCATAGAATTCTTACCAGATATCATGATGGCAGCCCTTCAAAACCTGACCACAGAGATCATGATGGCAGCCCTTCTTGGTGAAACAATAAAATGAATAGCCATTTTCACAAGACCTCTGAGTAAATCTACTAGGGAACTTCATCCTGGACTGAGGAAGAGGACTGGGGAGGAGGGGGCATTCAGGGGCACAGAGAATCATGGGCCACCTGTCCCACGATGGACTTTAGACTCACCCTCACCCTTCAGGAACTACTAAATACACACAGACAGAGTGCTATGGACAAGATTTTTTTTTTTAAACAAATCCCTGAATCCCTAGCAGGTCTTGTTTCTACCCATACACAAATGGCTTATTTGCATAATGTTTCACAAAAGCCTTAAAATATTATCACCCCAACTTGACACATCAAGAAACTGAGGTAGAGTAGTTTATCACATTCTACAAGATTAGAGAGAGGCCACGTCAGACACCGTATTTAAATCCAAGCCCCTGCTCCAGTGCTCACACTAGAAAGTGTGACATACTGCCCCTTTCCTGCCCTCTCCCTGCAATCAATCTCTGAATAGTCTTTTCTGTGTCACCTGGAATCACAATCACATTCATTTTCCACAAAGAGCTATGTCACTCCTTGGAGGATTTTTCAAAATCTAAAGGGTTGGTTTGAGAGGAGAGATTTGCATTTTCTGTTTCTCAAAGGAAACATGGCTTTAAAAGAAACTGAAAAGTAGTTATCTAGTCTAAGCCCTCATTGTGCAGAGAAAGAACCGGAGGCTCAGAAGAGATGAGGAAAGGGCCTTATTAACAAATATTGCCTCAGCGCAGCACCAAGCCAGACCTGGCACTTCTAGGGGAGGATCTGAAAGGCCCAGGAGAATGAGTGTTAGAAAACAGAAAGAGAAGAAGCATACAAGGCCCCGTCTCTTCACCACCATAACATGAATTTCCACCAAATTACCCAGAATGGGTGCAGCCAATATTAAGTTTCTCAAAAGAGGTTATAGAATTCTCAACCATAGTGGAAATTCCAACATTTACTGTGCTTTTTTCCCAGTTCAAGCATCAATTCAGTGGGCACTCTGTACCAGGGACTACACGAGGCCTGGGGTTCTCCCAAATACAGATCTCTATTACCACGTGTGCAAACCACATTAAGGCCACCAGAAGAAAAGCGCCCACAGATAAGATGGAATTACTGAAACTGAAAGCAGCAAAAGAGCATATATTACTAGGAAAAACGGTGCTCCTAGTAATGGACTCATGGACATAGAAAGCAAACTGTGTTTAGCAGGCAGGAAAGGGGGGATTAACAGATACAAATTAGTAAATATAAAATAAATGACAAGGACCTGCTACATAACACAGGGAACTATATTCAATTTCTTGTAGTGATTTATACTAAAAACAATCTAAAACATATATATATATACATATGCATATGTTTATAACTGAATCTCTGCTGTACACTTGAAACTAACATTGTAAATTGACTACACTTAAATAAAAAATAATTTTAAAAAATAAGTAAAAATAAATGCAATGCCATTAAGAAAAAAATAAAAGAACTCTCTAATCCCCTTAACTGTAGGTGGTCGAGAAATCTAGCTGCAAACACCAAGTCCACTGGATCACTCCAGCACTGGCTGTCACTCTTTCTGACCATCAGAGAGTCACTTGCTTCACTGAGGTTACTTTTCTCTTCTGTGAAAGGCTACAGTTGCAACTAACGATGTATAGAATCTCATCATTCACAAGCCCAAAAAGTAGTGAGGACTTCACATGGGCCAGGCTCTGGTCAGATGAAAAGATAGGGTCCCAGATATATTCATGGGTAGAAGAAGTTTATGCCATAAAGGTATAAATTCTTCCTGTTTTGATAGACAGATTCATTTCAATTCTGGTTAGAATTCCTACCAGATTTTTCTTGGAATATAACAAGTTAATTTATGGTCAGGAATAGCCAAGAAATTTCTTTAGAACCACCACTTGGGAGGGGTGGATAGGTCATTCATTTCCACTGCTCTTTCTGAAGTGATGAAAACGTTCTGGAATAATAATGCATGCACCACTGTGAATATGCAAAAAGCTGCTGAATTGTACCATTTAAATGGATGGAATTCATGGTGTGTGAACTATATCACAATAAAACTGTCCTATGAAAATTATTTCTTGACAAATATTTTTCAGTTTATACACTAGTCTGTCCCACAATTTAAGAAAAACAAAAAACCTAAACAAGCCAAACTATGCCAGGAGCACTTTAGGACTGCAATATCCCTGGGTCTCCAAGGCCTCTGGTGGTGCTGTTCCTGTTAACACACACTAGCTGGGCTGGGCTAGTTAGGGACTGTAACTATCTTTTGAAAATCGAGGATCACTCCTTTCACCCTGGGAGAGGGAAGGAAGGAGGATGTCACAGCCTCATGCCTTCAGCACATTTTTAACAGAACCAAGCCCTGCTTTCACCACTGCAATCCCTCTCACTATAAAAACACGTGACATCAACAAGCACCTCCATCATAACACCTGAAAGTGTTCAAGGTACTTACCTGCGGCAGAAACATGGAGGGGGGAGACAGAACCTCGCTTAACAGTAACGCTCCCTTTTCCCAACACCACCAGGAGAAGCTGGGCGTTAGAGCCGGAGGCTTTCAGCCTAGGTAGCAGCGCCCACGCCACAGAGCTGGTCCTCAGGCAGCGGGAAAGGGAGAGCAGGGCAGCCCCGGGGTCGCGGGGCAGGGAAAGCGGGGAGGGGGACGCGGGCTGCAGCCTCGCTCGGAGGACAGCCCCAGCCCCAGTCCCAGGCGCCCGCCCCCGTCCGGGTCCGCAGACCCCGCCCGCCCGGGACACAGCCCGCCCAGGGGCGGGGACGGGCCGGCGGACGAGGAGAGGAAGCCCGGGAGGAGAGGACGAGCGGGAGGGAGAGGGGAAGGGGACGCCAGCCGCGGACTGAGGGGATCCCGGCTGGGTGAGAGGTGGTAGGTGCACACCAGGCCCTGGACTCTGTGGCCGGGGCGCCGGGGCAGGTGGCGCTGGCAGAGGTGTCTGGCCTGAGCAATTCATCTGAACACGGGCTGACTAGCGCCCTTGGGGTCTGTGACAGGCGGACCGCCCTCCCGCAGCCGCCTGACCCCTTTCCTGGGAGCCCCCCACCTTGCACTTCCACAGTCAGAGGCCCCGGCAACAGGCAGGAACCAAAGGCCTACCGGGCGACGTAGTTGAGAAGCCTTTGGGCCCGATCCCCGGCTCGGATATGGAGCTCCCAACCAGCGGACCACTTGGCACTGACTGCGCATGCGCAGGAGGGCCAGCGATCCTCTGGGTTCTGTGAGAGAAGGTGGGACAGCGAGGGAGGGAGAAGATGGGAGCGGGTGGAGAGGACGGGAAAATTGGAGGGATACAGATGGACAGGATGAGCAGAGAGAAGGAAGGGCTCTGGAGAAAGGAGGGTCTTAGCGGAGTTGGAGAAAAAAAGCTTTACCTCTGGGGCACCCCTAGGCGGCAGACCTGCCTCTGTACCTTCTGTTACCCTTCAAGCCCCGCAGCTCAATTTTACCACCGTGATCCAACCCTCCGTCCGATGCTTCTGCAGAAACCCTAGGGAGATCACACCCGTTGCCCCCACGCGGAGCTGGGTTTTCTGTTGCTCTGAGAACCAAGCACCCGCAGGTGTTGTCGCTCAGAACTACCTTGGGAAGAGCACATATTCCCCTTTTACACGCTGGGAAACAGGCAGGCAGGATCTCTGCCTTAGCTCCACTGTCCCAGGTGTTGGGCTGGCGGGGAGCGGGATGGTACAAGATCAGAGCCCCAGACAGAGCAGACTGCCTGAGTGTTGGTGCATAGTCCCCATCCCTCCTGGGTAAACCATACCCACCCTAGTGGAAACATCAAGGGCTCACAGTAGTTCCCTGGGTGTGGGAGAGCTGTCCTCATGTGAAGGAAAAGTCCAGCTGGGCTAACAAGCTAAGTCACAAATCTAAGTGTGATAAGTGTCAGTTTACTGATCTAAATTCTGCTGGGCTATCTCGTAAATCTGAAGTTTAGTGTCAGTTTATTGGCCTAACAACCTAACTCGTAATTCCAAGCTCAACAAGTGTCAGTAATGTGATCTGTTACAAATTGATAAGCTCCAGTGTACTTATTCCTTGCTTTTTGTTCTTTGAGCCTTATTGGCTAATCCCCCCTTACTTGTAATTAAGCCTTTAAAACCTCATGTGCACGTCTTGGAGGTACTCAAAACTTCGGAGCCGAAGCCCCTCTGAGCCCACCGGCATAATAATTCTGAGTACTCCAACACTCCGATTGGTGCTTTTTTCTTGGCTGGCCTGTTTCCATAACACTCAGCTCCAGTGCCCAGCTTTCTAGGTAGATAGGAGTGTTACCAAGTCCAAATTCATTCTCCTCAGTGCAGGACAGGCCAATAAGTTGGGAGACCAGATGTTGGGGCATGGAATAGCAAGTTTCTGTAGACCTAGATGGCAAACTAATGTCCTGGAAAACCATCTCCCCAAGTCACAATTCAGGCTCCTTTCCTATGTGCTTGGTTAGTGCAAACTTCTTAGTGTAGGAATTCCTTCTTGTTAGAATCCTTTGTTCTTGCAGCTATCTGCGTGGGTCAGATCCCTGTAAACCTCCAACAAAAGAAACGTTATTTTCTATTTTGCAATTTGCTATCTTCTAATGAATGAAAAAGTGTTAAATATCCTTAAAGGTCAGAGGCTTCAGAATAGGCTCTCCTGTTTATTTCAGGCTCTAGGCAACATTGTTTTACAAGCAAGATGAAGCCTAGGTGACAGAGCACAGGGTTAAATTCAAAGGAACAAATCTAATATGGAGTCAGATTTGTTCTGTTATATTACCCGGCCAGAAGCCACTTGAGGATTTAAATCCCTTTAAGTTAAAAATAACTAAAATTTTAAAGGAATTTACATACATAGGTGGGAATGTGCAAAGCATATCTGGAAAAGCACCCAAAGGATAGTAAACAGAGGCATCTCCAGAGAGGGCTGAAAGAACAGAGGATGAGGGAAAACTTCTTTCACTTGTGTATTTTTGTGCTCTGTTTGAGTTTTTTTTAAACCATTTCCTTGTATTTCTTTTTCAGATAAAAGAAATGTGTAATGGAGCAAAGGAGTAATTAGCTTAGCAAATACAGCAGCCATGGAATCACTAGTCATCACTTTTGATTTAAGCCAGAAAGCATTTTTTGACTCTCTCCAATGTGCTCTGTCCTGTTTTAAGACTTCTATTAATATTATTATTATTATTATTATTATTATTATTATTATTATTATTATTACTATTACTACAAGTACTACTACTATGACTATTAATATTATTACTATTATTTTATGAAATAATAACACGGTTTACCTCACCCCTGCCCATGGCTGGTGGAAAATCTACTGAGTTTTTCTTGAGATGTTTTCCAAGGAGTAGAGATGAGTTTATAAACAGAACACATCTTCAGGGCAAAACAGGCAGTGTGCATTACCAGCAGGCCAGACAGCAATGAAGGGTTTTCAATAGAGGCACCCAGAAGCTGAGAGAGAAAGCCTCCAGGACACTACAAAAAGCTGCCCAAACTGCCATCTCCATGGTACTACTGAAATAGGAAAGAACAAATCTGACTCCATATTTGATCTGTTTCTTTGACTTTAACAAATCCAAGTTAATATGCTCCGGTCTTTTCATGGGTTATGATGTCACAGAGGAAACGGACAGGTCAACAAGGACCCACTCTGCCGTGATCACGGAGCCGGGGAAAGGGATGGGCTGCAAGATGTATGAAGCAGCCACAACTGTGCCCGTGCTTCTAGGCAGGTATCCAAAATCGCCTCGACAAGGTGTCAAAAATTTGTGCCCATGTCCTCATCAACAGACATGTATTAAAGACAAATGGAAACATATAAAAGGCCAATACCCTTGCTGGGTACACCGTCCAAAGAACAAAGTCTCAGTTTGACAACTGGCCATCTCGGTTCCATGGGATTCATTCTTGGAGAACCTTAAAAACCACTCTTCTGTCCTCAAGAATTGCTGCATATTTGTCCTATCTTTGGCTCAGGGATGCAGCACGTTCAAGTGAACTTTAATGTCTGCACAGATTTGACTGTCTTTTTCCAGGTTCACTTGTCCATTCAAAAGAGGCCTGAGCTAAGTCCATCCTCCGTAAGATCTATTCCCTCCAGTGACAGCTCATTGAGCCTGCAATTAAAAGCCAAGTGAACAAGACTGTCCTCAGCTAAAAAGTTCACCGATCTTTCACTGTTTTCTTAATCTCCTCTCCTGGCTAATTGCAACAGACTAACACCTCCCTCCACCAAGATTACCAACTATGTCATTTTTCTCCCCAAAGAGAAAATAAGGTCCATAAAATAGGAGACAACTCCATAGTCACCTCTGAATTCTTAGCATATAGTAATGTCAATAAATACAACTCAGATTATTGTTAGTTTCCTTTAAAACCTTTCTGGTTATTTGAATGAGACCTTGGAAGAGAGGTGTTTGCTGTCCAGTATCTTGATCCACAAGACTCTGGAGGCCTTTTTCGGAATAGCTTTTCACTGATTCATTCAAAATACAACTTATCAATCAAGGAGTAGCTGTGCTTTTCTGCCAGGAGTTTGTGGTCACTCTCATGCCAGAACAGCTTTAAACTATATCCTTACTTTGGATTTGTTATTTTTCCCCTCTTCCAACAAAATTGTCTTTTCTTACTTTCTTGTCTTGAGGAATTTTTTTTCCTATTTCACCCTTTAGTAAAGCAAGATTCTCAGGATGGGCTTGGCCCATTATATGATCACCCATCCAACTCCTAGTGTGAGAGGTCTGGGGCTCACATCCTTCCCTCCTGTCAAGGCAACTGAAAATCAGTTCAGGAGCCAACCAGCACACCACGGCTTCTAACGCTCACGTATCTCTCAGAAACCCTGCTTACTCGTTTGTCTTGGCTTCTGAGAATTTTCCCTCACTTTCTTGACAATGAGTTGTGCAGCTTGATAGATGAGGAAGGAAGGTTTTATTTCTCAATCAGCATTTTAAGGAACTTGTGTAATGAAGGTTTTCAGGAGTTTCTAGTACCCTCCATTGCCGAGACAGAAAACACACTAGACATTTTCTAAATTTACTTCTCATGTGCATTTTTTCTTTGCTTTTTTTTCTTAACTGCTAACAGACATTTTTTAATTAAAAAAAAATAAGGCCCCAAAAAGAATAGAACACTGAAGGGGCAAACAAAATTAAAGGGCAAAGACAGAAAAATGATAACTACTCTACAAAGTTAATGTAATACATACACTATGTATCAGATCAGCAATTCTCAGTAACAGCTAATTGAAACATGACCATGAGGTAAAATTTCTCTCCTGTCAGGACATGGCCAACAGAAAATACAATTAAACCAACAAACTAATTTCCTAAGTCTGGCGAGGTACAGAAGTCTACAAGCTAAATGTGTCTTATTCTAGAAAAGAGGGAGTCTCACCAGCTCTTTTCTGTGGAGCCTGAGCCCACGGGAGGACGGTGAAGTGAGCTCTGTAAGTACCCAATTAGCAAAGTGAGTGATGAATAAATAGACGTGAGCTTTGATGACAGAGATAATACTACTATTCGTTTGTCCTTTAAAGTATGACTTCACGTTCAGTGATCAATACTTCGGCGTCCTTAGGAGTTGAGATTTTAGGAAAATGCACAACCTGGGCCCAGATCTCCTCTTTAAGCTCGTGACACTGCAGTTAGTTGTCTCAAAGGCAGCTCCAACTCCACATGCAAAGAGCTGACTTCACGGTGTTCCTCCCATAACCGTCCTTACCAGGGCCCCTGGTCGGAGGGTAAGGTCTCCCTGCGTCTCCCAACTCAGGCCCATCACTCACAGATGTGAATGGACCCCTCCTTCAGGGCCCAGATATCCTCAGACACCGAGTCCCACCACCCACACCTGACCTACCAGATACTCACTGTCACTCACTCAGCACTGACTCTGTGCTGGGACCATGCTGCACACTGCAAACGTTATCTCACTGGATCTCCACAACAGTCCTGGGAATTGGGTACATCACTGCTTCAATTGATTAGATAAATTGTTTCACTTCCTTGCGTGCGTCATTCAAACTGACACGGCTACTAAGCCACAAGCCTGGGCCTGAAAACCACTTGAAAATTGGACACTGCTACACCTCGCAGCCACCCTACTCTGACTCATCACATCATCTCCTGCCAAGCCTTCTAAATGTTTCCAAACATTCTAGAAGACAAATATGAATTATGAGAGCACCCCACTCTCCTACTTAAAATCTGTCAATGATGGTTCACTCCCCTTAGGAGAAAGCCCAACCAGGCCTGAGCACAGCCTAAGGCCCCAGCATCCGCTTTCCCTGCACGGCCGCGCCGCCTCACCCACCTGGCAGCTCTACACGTGCCGTGTCTAGGACAGGGATGCTGACTCCGCACAACCCAGGGCTTGTCTCACACGAACAATGATCACCTTCTTCAGTGTTCATCTTCTTCATTGCTGACTCTCACAAAAATGTTTTCTCATGATGAATCAATATCTTTTTCCTTACAACTGCCCATCATTAATAATGAGCTCCCCCCAAAAGAGAGAAGACCTAATTCTCAGTCTCCTTATCTGTAAAGTGAGAATAACAAGGAAATATGTGAGGTTTCAAGAGAAATAATATTCATGTGAGGCTGGGGGCAATTCCATCATACAGTAAGCATTCAATATGTGCTTACTTAATATTAATAAGAATATATTGCATTCTAGCAACCTTCAATCAATGTTTTATGACTTTGTCCAACAGACTACTGACAAACTGTTGGACGAACCACTTTGAGCAGATCAGCACAAGCATACTGGGAGAGGTAAGTGCTGACTCCAGTTACAGCTGCAGCCACCCAGCACTACGGGGCGGGGGCAGTTTGCTCAAACTCTTACATGTTGCTTGAGTATTTAGTTCTCATTATAGAATAAAGACAGTTGTTCTTTAGTCAAAGCTCCTGAAACATAAATCTTCAAAGATTGATGCAAATTAGGTTTCAAGTACAACACTCTCACTAGAATTTATTTGAAAATTATAGTCTTAGCTACTCCGCACATCAAAAGGGCATAATCTTAATGTATCTGACTAAATACACTGAAAGGGTTGTTTAAAAGTAATTAAGAAGAAGCCATTCAGAATAAGCTCTCAGTATCATCTGCACAAAGACCCACCCAAGGGTCTCATTTCTCACTTCCACATAGGTGTTTTCAAGTAGCTTACCTTGGGTCTTGGTTTCTTATAACACGGGGCGGGGAATAGTTGTGGATAGATTTATGTAGCAAGTATATACCAAGGGTATTTGTTGTGAAGGAATTCTACAAATAAGAAGATTGATACATAGTCCCACCCATAAGAAATTCAGCCTTTCCATTTACAACAGCATTAAAAATAAAGTGAGAGATACATTTAACAAAAATTTACAAGATTTGTACATTGAACTTTTTGAAGTATCACCAGAATAAATTTTAAAAGATCTACATATATGGAAGACATCCCATTTTCATGGAATGATTGACAATATTATTAAAAATGTTAAGAATCCTCAAAGTGAACTATATATTCAGTGGAATCCCTATCAAAATTCCAGCTGACTTCTATGCAAAATTGAAAAACTGATCCCAAAATTCACATGGACTTGCAAGGGGCCCAGGACAGCAAAACAACCTTGAAAAAGAAGAGTAAAGTTGGAGGACTCACTTTAAAGTGTACTAAAATGCTATAGTACTAAGTCAGTATGATACTGGCATAAGTTTGGATAAATAAATCTAAAAGACACAATAAAAACCCACGGGGAAAAACTTACATTTACAGACACTTTTCCACTAGGGGGCCAAAAACACTCCATTGAAAGAATAGTCTATTCAACTAATGGTTCAGGGACATCTGGGTATCTGCAGGCAAAAGAATCAATCTGGAATCTGAACACCCATATTTTATATAACAAATAAAATTAATTGAAAATAGATCACAGACAGAAATGTAAAAATTAAACCTATAAACTTTCTAAAAGAAGACACAGTATAAATCTTTGTGGGCCTAGGATAGGCTTTGGTTTCCTAGATACAAAACCAAGAGCACAAGTGATAGAAGGAAAAAGCAGATAAACTGGACTTCATCAAAACTAAAACCTTTTTCTTACAAAGGACATCATCAAGAAAGTGAAATGACAGGGGAAAAGGGTATCTCAAGTCAGAGAGTGCGTGCTTTGCAAAAAAAAAAATAAATCTTTACATCTAACTACCTCCCTTGTAAAGAAATTGTTTTAATGTTAAAAAAATATATAGTTAAAGGACAATGTGCAGAATAGAAGAAAAATTTTGCAAAGCATGTATCTAATAAGAGAGTAGTATCCAGGATATATAACGAATGCTTACAACTGAACAATACAAAAAAAACACCCAATTTTTAAATTTACCACGAATTTAAATAGATATACAAATGGCCAATAATCATATGAAAAGATGCTCAGCATCACTAGGGAAGTCAAAAACAAAATGAGATCTCATTTTACACCCACTAGGATGGTTATAACCAAAACATGGACAATAACAAATGTCGTTCAGGAGGCAGAGAAACCTCATATGTGGCCAGGGGAGAGGAACAATGTTGCAGCTTCTTTGGAGAAGTCTGGTATTTCCTCAAAAGCTTAGAGTTATATGTCTCAGCAATTCCACTCCTACATATAGAGTCATCTCTCAATATCCTTGGGGGGTTGGTTTCAGGAACCCCACACCCTGGATACCATAATCCAAGGATGTTCGAGTCCCTTTACAATCAACCATCTGGATTCATGTAGTGGAAACTACAGATATGGCGGGGCAAATGTACAGCCAACAGAATGAAAACATATTCTCATAAAAAATTTCACATCAATATTCATAGCAGTATCATTCAGAGTAGCCAAAAGTTACTAACAATATCCATCCATCAATGAACGGATAAACAAAATTACCAAGAATAGGCCCACAAACTTTTGGTCATTGAAACTTTGACAAAGGAGGTGAGAACATACAATGGAGTAAAGACAGCCTCTTCAGCAAATGGTGTAGGGAAAACTTAACAGCTGCATGTAAATCATTGAAGTTAGACTACTCCCTCACAGAATATACAAAAATGAATACAAAATGTGTTAAAGACTTAAACATGTAGACAAGACACTATAAACCTCTTAGAAGCAACCATAGGCAAAACATCTGACATACATCTCAGCAATGTTTTCCTAGAGCAGTCTACTCAAGCAATAGAAAAACAACCAAAAATATACAAGAGGGATCTAATTAAACTTACAAGCTTTTGCACAGCTATGGAAACAGTAAGCAAAACAAAAAGACAACCAACCTATGAAATGGGAGAAAATATTTGCAATAAATGAAACTGCTAGGGGCTTAATTCCCAGAATATGTAAACAGTTTTTACACTTAATAAGAAAGAAAAACAAACAATTCAATTCAAATATTGGCAGAAGTCCTAAAGAAACATTTCTCCAATGAAGACTTACAAACGGCCAGTAGCCACATGAAAAAATATTCAATATCATTATCAGAGAAATGCAAATCAAAACTGCAATCAAGTATCACCTCTCACCAGTCAGAATAGCCATCATTCAGAAGTTCACTGACAATAAATACTGGAGAGGCTGCGGAGAATTGGGAACACTCCTACACTGTGGAGGGAATTCAGTTTGGTGGAGCCATTGTGGAAAAGTGTATAGATGTTCCTCTAAAGACAAAAAATTGACCTCCCAGATGACCCAGCAATGCCACTCCTGGGCATATATCCAGAAGGAACCCTAATTGAAAAAGACACCTACACCCCAATGTACACAGCAGCACTATTTACAATATCAAGACATGGAAGCAACCGAAATGTCCACTGAGAGATGACTGGATAAAGAGGTTGTAGCATATTTGTCCAATAGACTACTATTCAGCCATAAAATAATAATAAAATAATGACATTGGCAGCAACATCAATGGACCTGGAGAATGTCATTCTAAGTGAAGTAAGCCAGAAGAGAAAGGAAAATACCATATGAGATTGCTCACATGTGGACTCTAAAAAAAAAAATAGAAAGAAACAAAAAAATAAACTTATCTACAGAACAGAAACAGACACAGAGACATAGAAACCAAACTATGGTTACCAGTGGGGAGAGGGTGTGGGAAGGAATAAACTGGGAGTTCAAGATTTGCAGATACTGAGTATGTAAAGAATAAACAGCAAGTTTATACTGTATAGCACAGGAGAATATATTTAATATCTTATAGTAACTTATGTTTAAAAAGAGGATGAAAATGAATACAGGTAGGTTCCTATATAGCTGAAGTGTTGTGCTGTACACAAGAAACTAACACAAAATTATAAACTAACAAGACTTCAATGAAAATATTTTTAAATAGACCAAAAACGAAAAAAAAAGGAAAAGGATATTATCAAGCAAAAAGAATAAAGTACTGATTCAGGCTACAATTATGGATGAACCTTGAAATTTTATGCTAAAATAACCCAGACACAAAAAGCCAAATAGTGCCCTTTAAAGTGAACTGTATCTAAGCGTTTATTGTACTACTCCTGTAAATTTTCCAGAGGTTTGAAATCTATCAATATCAAAATAAAATGTATTATGCATTAAAAACTTAAAACGCTTCCTCACAGGAGGGCTTTAATTATTAAATGCAGAAACGCATATAAAGCTCTTGGAAAAACAATTTGCACGTCCACACACAGTCACTGCTGTCACTGCCACTCAGAGGGTGGTGACAGCGCTGATGAGAGCTGCCTCCACTCGCTCCCCTGCAGAAAGGAGTGAAGGCCTGAGCTCTGACAGGCAGGGTGAGCGTGAACCTGAGTCATACACAGCCACGTTCCAGACTCTGCGTTACCCAACTTTCTTATACAAACTGCAACATGTAATGTAAACACGCTAGAGGGATGTATCTTACAACACAGGGAATACAGACAATGTTTTACAGTAACTATAAATGGAGCATCTATTGTACACCTGAAACTAATATCATATTTTAAATCAGCTATATTTTTATGAAAAATTAAAAAATATTTTTAAAATGCTATCACTTTAATATTCAATTCGGTTTTTAAGTTACTACTAAACAGCTCAGAATGTATAAAAGCATTTAATTGTGCTGTTTGCTTACATATTTATTTACATTCAGCCTCTTGCTAAAAGAGAATTTAAACAATTCTGTTAAACACAGCTTAACAACCATAACAACAAAAAGGCAAAACTGAGAGTGAAGAGAAAATGAAGATTCAATACTTAAATGAAACCAGGGGGAAGTAAACTCATAAAAATGGATTCCATGAAGTCAGGGCAAGTGTTAAGGCTGACTAGAAATTCAGCTGTAGGATTCTTGGCAGCGAAACCAAAAAGAAAAGATGATGGGGCGGGTGGTAGAGCGTGTGCTTAGCGTGCACGGGGTCCTGGGTTGAAGCCCCAGGGCTTCCACTAACAGGTTCATACATCTAATTAAGTGCCCCCCTAAAAGATCACCAAAGAAAAGAAAAAGAGAAATTTCTTTCCCAAAGAACCCTGATATTAAATTTGGATTAAATATTAAAAAAAAGAAAAAAAGAAAAATTAAAAAGGTAAGTGACACTGAAGGAAAACCCCAGCTGGGCTAACAAGCTAAGTCACAAATCAAAGTGTGATAAGTGTCGGTTTCCTGATCTAAGTTTTGCTGGGGTACCTGGTAAATCTGAAGTTTAGTGTCAGTTTACTGGGCTAATAAGCTAACCCGAAAATCCAAGGTCAACAGTTGTCAGTAACGTGATCTGTTCCAAATTGATAAGTTTCAGTGTACTGATTCCTTGCTTTTTGTTGTTTGAGCCTTATTGGGTAATAGCCCCATACTTGTAATTAACCCTATAAAACCTCATGTGCACGTCTTGGAGGTGCTCAGAGCTTTGGAAAAGAAACCCCTCTGAGCCCGCCAGCGTAATAAATCTCAGTACTCCAACCCTCTGTGTGATTCTTATTTCTTGGCTGGCCTTTTGTTTCCATAACAACACAAGCGATAATGCACGTGAGATAAATCTGCGGAGGCTGCTGGTAAATCCCCATGTCTCACGTGGGAAAATCTGAAACATCCTTCTCACCACTCAGAGTCATCATAAGCCCACACCACACCTCCTGCCGTTAAATGCAGGAGCACGGTTAGGGCCCGGCCTTTGCTGTCTTTGTGTCATCACAGTGATACAGGATGGAAGGGGGAAGAGCACAGCCATTCAAGGAAGGCCACAGCAATTGACATCAAAATGGTGAAGGATTCAACCCCCAATAGGCCTTGAGGCTCAGGATGAAGAGATTTAACTTCTAGCAGATCTTGAGCTTCAGTAAACATCCATTGTAATAGTAACCTGGTGAATAACATGCCCCAGGCACCATGGCAGTCCCAATGATAGCCACAAAAGGTCAAAGGGTGGGAAATGGCCAACTCCCAGGGAATCCTAGCCCCTTGCCCTAAGGCTGGTCCTTCTACTTATTAGCATATGAAACCACCAAGCCCAAGAAAACAAGCAAAACAGCGCCACCTCGCGGTCACCACTCTCTGTCCCTCTTTGGAGAAGACAGACCTTCTGTCTGTGGAGTGTGTACCTACTTCCAATCTGTGCATGAAACCCCCACACCTCGTGACGTTTCTCTTGCATTTCAATGTATCTGTCTGAATATATATACCTTTACTCAACACTAGCTTGCTCTTGAATTCTTTACTGCATGAAGTCAAAGAACAAAATCTGGTGGGGCACATCCCAGGGGCTCAACGAAAGCCTGGGACACAGCCCTTCTCATGCCCAACGTTTTTTATTCTTGTATCAACAGGACTGGGCTGTGAAGTGAGGTCTGAGGCCCCAGCTAAGGGACAGAACCAGCTTCCAGGGTTCCAATTTGCGGGCAGCCTCTCCCCCAGCTTGGGCCTTGGG
Organism: Vicugna pacos; assembly: GCF_048564905.1. Classification (NCBI taxonomy): domain Eukaryota; kingdom Metazoa; phylum Chordata; class Mammalia; order Artiodactyla; family Camelidae; genus Vicugna; species Vicugna pacos. The sequence goes on from NW_027328798.1 coordinate 285,439, forward strand.
GTCTGCCCGGTTCTCTGTGTTTCTCTGTTGTGCTGACTCCCCAGCCATACAGCGTACTCCTAGGCCTGTCCCCACAAAACCCTTCTCTCCAAAATACAAGCACGTCATGTCACAATCCTCTTGTTCAACCAGGAAATGTTCAGCCCACTTTTTTCCTCCCCAATAAATTACCCAACTGTCCTCCCTCCCATCACATCACTTCTTTCTTTGTGAGAACTCTGCACTCGCCACACCCCATCATGAACACAGGTGTCTTGCTGGCTGTGACCGAGATGTTTCTTTCTCACACAGCAAGCGTCCTTTCACTTTCCCCTTGTTACCTTAAAAAAGCCTTTCCTGAGTCACCCACCCCTCTGATTATGAACTCACAAAGTGCTGAAGTTGCAGTCACTATGTGCATACATCCCAGTTTTGGCTAGGTTTCCATCACAAGATCTTCATTAAGGAGCTGCATCAAGAAGTTATACAGGGTATTCTTACATCAGAGTGGAGGAACCTGCAAAAAATTTAAACGGCTTTGAAGAGAGTGTTAACCAGGGACAGAGATGTCGCGGGTCCTAGTCAAAAGTGTCATGAGGAAAAATGTTCTCCCAAGGCTCAGAGTGGCTTCTGAACACAGAATCCTCAGGGAGGAGGTGACAGGCAGTGATTAGGGTGGGTGATACAGGTTACGCTCCCCCAGCTGGGGAAGAATAGGTTTTTTTCTTGTTTTCCAAACAATTTCTTACTACCTTTTTCTCTTATTGCCACATACCATTTCCTACGAATTAAGCATATCAATGTCAGTCATTTGGGCCACTTGGGAGAAGCTACACGATGCCATTCACAGGGATGGGGCATGACAGCCACACCAGTCTGGGTTGAAAGACCAGTGGGGGTATTTGCAAGGTAATCACGGGCATGCAGCAAACTCCCCAGCTTCAATGACCTCATCTCAAAGCTGGGGTCAATAAAACTACCAAGCAAATTGCGTGAAGATTATGGCCAATGTTTACTAGGTAAGTGCCCGTGAAAGCTGCCGCTTAATGGGGAATGAGTACGATCAATGAGGCCCTGTCTACCTGCCCACACGCGCCCTGCCTTCCTGCCTTGCTGCAACAGCAGAACTTGTTTAGCTGAGATGAACACCCCCAGAGCAGCCCCGACGGGAAAGCTCCCAGCTGTGTACGGCGAGACGTGTTCCTTTCCTTCTCAGAGCTGATCACAGTTTGCTGTCGTATGTTTTTATGTTTATCCCTTTTGTAACTGCCTCTCATCCGGAGTTTTTGCTCAAGCAGCACAGGGCCAGGTGTGTCTTGGGTCCTGCCGGATATTCTGGGCAGGGAAACAGCCAACTCCATATCTGGCTCTGGTGCTGAACGGAGAGAGCAGAAGGCCCAGGGGCCCATGCTGAACTGAGGCCCCTGCACCCAAAATTATGGTCTGACCTTGGGCAAATTACACAGTCTTCTTTACCCTGAGATTCCTCATCTGTCCATGAAAATAACTGCCCATGTCACACAGAGTTACAAGTATTAAAGGAAATCAACAAATTCACAACCTAGCCAAGGGGCTACAAGTGCATCCTCAACAGACAAATGCTGCCTTTACGGCTCTGACGCACGCTAAGCGGGGCGGCCCCACACAGTGAACACTGCTAAGTGCCAGGGTGTTAAATGCTTCATGTGTGCTATAATACTCTTTAGATCTTACAACAATCCCAGGAAGAAATGAATATTATCATGCCCATTTCACAGATTCACCAACAGGTTGAGAGTATGCATTCTATTCCAAGGTCCTATGGTGAAGAAATGGCAATTTAAACCGGAATCTGGGCCCAGGCCTTGGCTCCATCTCTCTCCCATCCACCTGACCACTTGCCTATGAATTCCACCTGTCCAATATAAAAGTTTGCAGCCGGCCATCTCTTAAAAGCAATGTGTGCCACCGTTTGTCAATGTTGTTTAATTACCATAAACTGTTCTCAGAAACCACTACAGTAAAGAAAGTTGGACTTAAGGAATTCTGCATTGCGTTCTCCTGCAATGTGCAGGATCCCTTTCCTACACCTCCAAATCCAAGTGTATGCTTCCTCCGTGTTTATGTTTGCACACGGCTTATTAAAGCAGAAGGTATCTGCAGTAATTCCATCTCGGTTGCTTTCCAAGTTTGCAGATTATCCATATTCGGTCTGTGAACGAAAATACTACAATGTGAATGAGAATACTGCAACCATGTCAGTAAACAAAGAATACTGATACCAAGTCATTAAAGGCTTCCGCCACTCCCCGGCGAGGACAGGCCTGCAGCCCAGCCACTGCAGCAACTCACAATGGTGCCCTCTGAGCAGACTCAGAATAAGTAAGGACGGGCTACTGGCCCGAGATAGCTAGGTGCTTGTCTAAAAAATGAATTCAGTGAGTCCTAATATTTGCTTCCTCCCATTCATACAAAATCACTAAATTCTTGAACTTGAGATACCTGGCTTTCTTTAGATAACAAGTAATCTTTTATTGTTCCAACAACCTGGTCTTTGTTGTAAAGCTCCTATATATCCTAGCTCTTCCTCAACCTCTTGGGAGCAGTCCCTCAGAGAGTTCTGAGAGACGGTCATCCTGGCTCGAGTCCTCCCGCCAAATGAAACATAACTCTTAACTTTTAGGCTGCATGTTTATTTCAGTCAACAGCTTTGGACACCATGAAGCACCACAGCAGATTTCTCTCCACCTGAACTCTCCAAGTAACCAGAGCCTTGGTACCAGCAGTGGCCCTTTGTGCTCATCCGCCTCCTCGGGGGGTCCAGATGAATTTGGCTGAGTCTCTCCTGGTTCTCAGATCTCACATATTGGTTGATGATCCTAAGTTTTATCTGGCGGTGTATCCAGGTACGTGGCCCTCCAGTTGAAAGAAACTGAGGTGAATTACCCACCCAGTGGAGACATCCCGAGTGGGTCCAAGTTGAAAGACACTGGGTTCAGGACTGAGTGGTTAGGTAAGAGGCTGGTCTAATGTTTTCCTCAATTTGGTTACCTCCATTGAATTTTTCAGGATAAAAGTAAAACTCTTATGAGGAAACTTTCAACTCCAAATTTTGGACCATCCTCCTGGCTGGTAACAGCATTCTCGGGTGACAGGGAATCTTCCAGGAGTGGTAGACACAAAGACTTCATGCCACAGAGTTGTCCCTGTGGGAAATCTTACTAGCAAATTTATTCTGAGAACCCGACCTTACAATGGGGAATAGAACTTTCAAAAAAAAAATAAAGAACAGAAAAGAAAAGAAAAAGAAATGACAGATTGCCAGTCTCCAAGTAAAACCCCAGCCAGATTTATGTACATACAAAACTTACAACATTAATCGGGAATAAGAAAAAAAAAAAACTCACTCTGGAAATAACCAGGCCTGATAAAAACATTTTTTGGCATTCTGAACTTATAAAAACAAAATCCCCTTTAGTGGGAACTTGGATTTCTCTTCCTGTGTCCTTGAAATGTAAACGTTTTATCTTTCTCTGGATGTTTTAAGTGTGTGCATGTAAGTATATATATGTTTAGTTTAGTTTTTAAAGGAAACCTTGGACTCTGCCATACAAAAGTTCAAGTATTGTGTACATACGGTGGCCACGCAAATAAATTGGGATTCTAAGCAATTCTTTGATTGTACCAATTTTCAGATATTTTGCCATCTTAAACTTTGTTGCATCAGCCTGGACCACGAAGGCTTTAAGCTTTTGGAGAGTAAACCTTTGAATTTTATTTAGGCAACACCCCGACTCTCATGTGGAAGGGCCTCTTCATCTTATTGGTTTAAAATCACTATATATATATATATATATATATATATATATATATATATATATATATATATATATATATATTATATCTATATAAATTGATGGCCATATGATGGATTTTTTAATTTGGAAAAACTTTTTAATTGGTGAAAGTTTAAAGAGATCTCATTATAAATGGCTGTTTTATTGGTACCTATTAAAATAAAGTTTAAATGCAGAAAAATATATCTAATGGTTAACCTAAGAACTCAGATATAAAAATATAACTGGTTTGAAAAGCTACATTTTTGTTTTTCCTTTCTGATAAATGTTTCTAGAGATGCTAATAAAAACTTAGTATAATTAATGTTAATTAGGTTGAATAACTGGAAAAAGGATTGTAAAAATGTCAAAAAAACAGATAAGTGGCTTATCCCAAAAGGATAAATATTTTTATATGGTTATTTTGAATGAGATCAATAAAATGGACATTTTTGGATTTACATACAGGGTTTTGATACTACACTACGTAAAGTTAAAAAAAAAAGGGCCAAAAAGTTCACCTACTCCCCCCCAACATTAAAGTTCAAACAAGTCCGTTTTATTTACCACAGTTTAAAATATATTTATATGTAGACTGAAATACTTGATCAAGGATTGGGACAACAGACCAATTAATGAAATTAAAAATCGAGAAGGGCCTAAGCTCTTTGGCTGAAACTTGGGCATCCTAGAGACTTCTATAAAATTATATACAATGTACACCCACAAAAAAAAGGTTTCTGTCACTCCTTCTAGAAATAAGAATTATTGATTAAACTTAATAAATATAAAAATTAAAGGTATAAGATTTAATAAAATTGAGATAAAAGTTTGTGAAATTGGTATATTTAGATGGTCTTTATATAAACCTTTTGCTTATGTTGTGGGATAGATATGTTTCAGTGGAAAAACGCTTCCCCTTCTTGGTATTATAAGGCTGGGCACATGTCTATCCCTCTGAAAATATTAATTGAACAAATTAAAGGAAACCAATATAGTTACTTGAGACGTCCAATATAACGTAAATCTAAAAAGTAATTTGAGTAGCTAAAAAAAAAATATAGGTTTACCCTGGGTTTAACTTATAACTCAAGGAAAAGAGACCTTAATAAATGTCTTATGCAAGCTTTGGAAGACAAAATAAAGAAAACCTTAGTTTTAAAACATGGAATTCTTTGTTTACAGCTCTTCTCACTGATACAAAAATGCCAATTAAGGAGATAAAATTGGGTCTGGGTGACAGAGCATTTATCTGGGGACCTGGAAGAGAGTGTCTTTGTCTTGCACATCAGAAATATAAATACAACAAACAGTGACCTAGGACTGAGCCTAATTAGCTCAACGAAATAAAACTTGAGGCCATGAAATTTTTGGCATTTTAGAACTCAGAACTCTGACGGGTCCTTCAGACTTTGTGAGGAAATCTTAATTATCTGTTTCATAAATAGTAAGCCTTAGTGATTTGAGCAAGCAAATTCAGCTTACTCCAACTATTATTATAAATATAAGTAAGTTTTAAAGTGAAGCTATGAGATCTCTAGCTTTTGTCTGTTTATAAGCCTGCATACAGATTATAGAAGTGAGATATTTCTACTGCTAAAAAAAAAAAATTTCGAAGTCAAAGAGCTCTGCTTAATTGATGTAAAAATATAAGAGCTTAAAAATAAAGTATTTTTAAAATAAAAACTTAACAAATTGACTTTCAGTGTCATGTGAATTGGAAAATATTCAATATTAAGGCAATATTTGATATTGTTTAGTTTAAGTATGTTCTAATAAATATAGACATCTTTAAAATCATCCATCTTAACTATAATACCTTTACTGTACCTAGGTTTAATGAAAGTCAAATAAGATCCTGTTATATCTGTTGCAGATTTGTCAAAAAAAAAATAAGAGTAATGTGCTGTGGTAAAATTTTAAGTAAATTAAATGCAAATGAGATGAGAGCTTTGGGTAAATATTTAAAATATATTTTTAAAATGTATGCTTAAAATAATCTCTAAATGTTTGATATCTTTAAATTCTAGAGTTGTGCTAAATTAAGTTAAATGACAAGATTTTATTAAATATCTATGCCATTTTCAGATAAAATAAGATTGAAATATGAATTACTTAACATTTAACTTCCTCTTACAGTGAAACTAAAGGTGTTTAGAAATATTAATAAATGGTTGGTGTCACACAGAAATAGTCTCTATTAGTAAGGGAATGATCTCAGTATCCTAGGAAAGTAATATAAATGCGTAAAGGAAGATGTAAGAATGGAATAATACTTTGTTAATGAAAAATAGTGACTTTCTCCTGAAGCTGGTTACCTCTGAATGGAAGACAAAATAAGGGACACACTAATATAAGTATAGAAAGCTGTGGAAGGCTTGTGGAAAAGGAACCCTGAGGAAAGTTTTGTACGTGGTCAGAATTGGCTAAGTTTAGAATCAAATTGGGCAACGTAAATGAATCTTAGAAGTTAGCTGGAACAAGATTAGATTTGGTTTTCTCTCTGTTAAGAGGAAAAAATTTTCTTAAAATATTAATCCACCTTCAGTAACAGATTGTAAAACTTCTTATACCACTTAGCTGATCTGTTCTGCCTTTACATTTGACATACTTTCTTGTTAATGAATTAGTACTACATTACAGTGATCTATATGTTTATCTGATCAAGTGTTCTGAAATCTTTCAAAAAGCTCCCCAAATATAAAATTCTAATTAATTAAATAAAAATTAATTTAATTAATTAAAATTCTTTTAATCTCCAGTTAAGTTTGGGATGCTACAGAAGGCCCCTGAAACATCCCAAAGAGAGATTTTTAACTATAAAGTTTCATTTGGCATTTTAAATAACATGGAATTGTCAAATGAATCATAAAACTTCTAAGGTTATATTGAATGAGAAATATTATTAATATAGGTATTGTAGAAATTATATGGACTCCCTAAAATTCTGGTTTATCTGAAATGTTACCAGTGATAATTATGGGTATAGTGAACAGGTTTCTTTATTGATTATAGTGTAACGGTGTTTAACCATGCTTTTAAATCTTTTGTCATTTATAGACAGTTAATTGTTTTCTTCTGATGGTTTTGCAAAATGCTTTCTCTTCAAGGAGATTTACTGATTTCTAATAAATTTCAAACTACAGCACTGAACTAAACTGGGTAAGACATTTTAAAGTTCTAATGAAAACTCTCATTAAAAGAATTAGTTACATGGGACTGATTAACCAGCTGAATATGGTTATAATTTTTGATATTGTTTGAAATACTACTGCCTTTTAACCTGTTTCCCAGACATAAAGAATCTCTTCTCCTTAAGCTAGTTATGGTTCACAGCAATTTGATAAATTATAACTATGTATACAGACTTGGAACAGTTATCTTTTCTCTCTATCTGATCCCTCAAAAGACTAAAAATACTTAGGTCCCCAGTGGCTCTATCAGACAAATTAGGGAGATCATCTCCTAAGAGATATAGGAGTATAAAGGTATTTTAAGGATTTTAAAGAGAAAAGAATTTACCTAAATTTGTAAGGCAAAAATCCATGAAAAGCCTTGACGTGGCTTTCTTGGCCTTAGAAAACCTTATTAACATTCTACCCTGAGACTCCGTATTAAAACTTCCAACACAGTCAATTTAAAAAGACTATATGATCAAATCATCAGATTTAATTTGTAAAGAAATTAATCTTGATTTGGCTATATTTGAGAAAACTGAGGGTAACTTTAGAGAGAAAAAAATTATATTTTAGTCGATATTAAATTCTAGTTTTGTTAATTGAGGTCCATATTTACTAAGACACTTCCCAGATCATTCCTTGCTGTTATGTCACACTGCTGTACAGTTTAATTGTATTATGAAAAGAATACTCTAGGTTTGATTCTGAAGCTCAGTAATCTATCCTTGGGTAAAATTCCAATGCCCCATGACCTGCAGCCAGGGGATTATACATACTGCAACAGGCATGACTTAAAGAACTGTCTCCAACCTGAATGGAAAGACCCTTTTTCAGATACTCTTAACTAGACCATACACACCAAAGCTGAAGGAAACGGAGTCTCGGATTCATTTCCTATCTGAAACAGCCCCTGCAGTGCACTGGCTTATAGAGCGCTGCTCACCTTAAAACAATGCCCAAATGGAGAAAAAGCTTCCATACCAGGATGAGAAGAAGACGACATCTGAGCTAGACAGCTGACCCAAGACACCGGACCAGGACTGTATACCAATTACTTTGATAATTTCTCCAACCTTTGATTATGAACTACTCCAATTGTTAAGTTTATGATAAATTACCTATGTCTAGTACTTCTGTGTTACCTTGGTGGGTTTCCCTACTCCAAGGCTCTAACTAGGTAGCCCTCAGAAACATTATTCTAAAAAGAAATTATAGTTCTGTTTAGGCCACTGTTGATCTTACAAGGTGGGAGATTTCAACTGGCCAATTAATACCTGCTCTGACCCTGACCATAAATATGAACTTTCTCATAGGATCAAACTCAGAAACACAAGCAAAATTTTAACCCAAAAATACAAATTCTCGACTATTAAATTCTTACTCGTGACTTTATTAACGTTACTAGCTGTATTACTTATATCCTGTCTATTTTATAAAATTGTTGTCTATTACATTTCCCAATGTGTAACTAGGCCCACAAGATTGATGATGGCTAAACATCTTGAAGAAACAGATAAAATTTATAACCCTGAATAAAATAAATATAATAGTGTGATTCTATTTATGGGAATGAGCAAAGATGGGTAAACACTTCCTGGATCATAATAGAGTAGTAAGACAGGTGATCCAGAGAACTTTTAGTATCAACAGGGCCTGATAAAAAAACTAACACCTTGAATGGCAACTCAGAAGATTCTTCACCTGAACTAGGAATGAGCCATCCTAGCAACGTGGGACAAAATTGGTCATGAAATTTCTCTCAAAATATTGGTCGAATTTAGGACCAAGGGGGAACACTGTGAATGAAAATACTACAATGTGCATGAAAATACTGCAACCATGACAGTAAACAAAGAATGCTGAATCCGAGTCATCAGCGGCTGCTGCCAACCCCCAGCGAGTACATGCCTACAGCCCGGCCTCTCAGCCACTCACAGTGGTGCCCTCTGAGCAGACTCAGAGTAAGAAAGGACAGGATACTGGCCCTAGATAGCCAGGGGCTTGCCAAAGGGATGAATTCAATGACCCAAATGTTTGCTTCCCACCATACATAGAAAAGCAGTAAATACTTGAACTTGAGATATCTGGTTTTCTTTAGATAACAAGCAATATTTTATTGTTCCAATTACCTGATCTTTGTTGTAAAGATTCTATTTATCCTAGCTCCTCCCCTACCTCTTGGGAGCAGTCCCTCAGAGTGATCTGAGAGGCTGTCATCCCGGCTCGAGTCCTCCAGCCAAATAAACCAAATCCCTTAACATTTAGGCTGAACGTTTATTTCAATGAAGTCCCAGAATAGACACAACTCATCAATTCTGTAATGGAACACACTGAATCAGGAACCAAAAGCGTGTTTTAGTCCGGAAAATCTCCAGGTTCCTATTTCTTCCTGTCATTATACAATCCCTCCAGAACTCATTACTTTGCTGTCTGCTCCTCTGGCAACCAAACTCAGAGAAGAGTCAACTCAGCAGAGCACCATGCTGGGGAGAACCCCCCGCAGAAGCACTGCAGGCTGCCTTCCCTCCCGCACGCTCTGCTGACCCTTGGTGTCCTCCGTGGAGACCAGGCCAACACAGCTCTTCCCAACAGCTGCAAAGTCGCTCACGTTAAATAAATCATTTTATTTTATATGATATTTTACGTATATACCCATCTCTGAAAACAGCTTTGCCAGAAGCCCAAATCTTCAACATTAATCTGCAAAGGCAAATCAGGTCCCCAAGGGAAAACAAGTCTTAAGACGACGCTAAGGCCTCCAAAGTCCTCTCCACGACCATGAACCAAACTGCCTGCAGGTCTGCAGCTGCAGGAGGCTACATGTCTGCTTTTAAAGCAACCCCTTTCTGCCCTCGGGTGCTACAATGCCCTTTTATGCCCTCCCATCACAGGGCAAGAGCAGCCGCTGCAGAACCTTGCAGGGCAGCACTGACAGGACTGGACAAAGGGGATCAGAGCTAAACAAAGCATTCTGATGACACGAGCTTGTCACTGTGTCTCTTTACAGATGTAGATATATATAGAGAGAAGTGGGGTGATATTGCTCAAAGTCACACAGCTAATAAGTGGCAAAGTATATAACTCTGCTCCTCCCTCCTGTGTGACGCCCAACTGGGACAACCACAGGGTTCTCTCGTGGCTGCCTGAACAGTCTTTTCCTATCACTCATGACACACAATAGTGTCTGAACTTAGCCTGCATTTGCAGCATCTTTTCCCTCCAGTTTCTCAGGAACAAGGCTGTTCGGGCCTGTATGAATTCCGGCTTCCTGAAATCTCCGTGCTCAGGCTGGTCTTGCCTGTGCATCCGGCCCGCTGCTCAGAGGCTCTTCCTCCCCTGCAGGAGGACGTTTCTAATCTTCACAGGGACACAACCTCAGGGGAGCTCTCCTCTCGCCCTCAGCATGGCAGGTATCCCAGGCCTCATCCCTAGCAGCCCCGTTAGGACGGTGTCTGCCCAGCTCTGCTAGTCAGATCAGCAGCCTCACTGCCAGGGATTATACCCAGGTCACACTGCAAACCTACTGCCCGCCTCACAGCCCCCAGCCAGCAGGTCACCTGGAAGTCACAGCAAGTGCCCCACCCAATCCAGCAGTCTCTTCTTTTGCCAGCACCACTGATGAATGGTTTCCAACCTTCGGTCAGTTTCGCACAAAACAGCACCTTCAACTGTGAAACGGGCGGTTTTTCTTCTGCACCTCATCCTTACTGGAAACGTAAAGGGAAACCAAAAGGCCTTTTCTCAACCCTTTTCTGATGAAACCCTCCCACCCACAATACTCATATGCTCAAGAGCTTTGGATCCACATGATTTTCTTTCTCTTAGGCTAAGTGGCTCAAAAAACTAAGGGATTCTTTCTCCTTTGAGGGTATTAGCACTCAGTTTCTCGGCTTTAATCTGTTTTTGTCTCTCTCTTCAGTGACCCTAGCAGTTGCCACCTCTTACTCCCTTCAGCAGCCTCCCTCCCAACATCTAGTCTAGGAAATCAGCTGTGATGAGGGGCACGGGGGCAGTCACAGAAGATGCAACTAAGGCACAGAGAGGCTACATAATTTGCCCAAGAAATCACCTTGAACCACCAACAGAGTGTGTCACGTCCCTCTGTTTAACTCTAATGCTAAGCAAGTTAACTTTTTGTAGATTATGTTTATAAACAGATGAGGTATGAAAATACATACAAGGACACACATCAACTCTAAGATATTCATTAACTCCACTATTTTGTTTCTATTTATTTTATTTCTATTAAAAAATTAAGAACCCCTGCAGTCAATATAGCAAAATGTTACTGGGTTTTAAATCCAGAATATATAGGGGTTGTGTCATTACTCATTCTTGTATGTATTTTCACAAGACAAAATGATTTGAAAGTCTCTCTCCCCGCCCCCTACTCACTACTGGCTCTCACCAGAGCTCCCAGACCACACATCTAACAGCCTTTCACTTTACCCACAGCTGAACTCATCAGTTTTCCCCCAGAACTCCCTCTGCTGCTTTCCCTCCTCAGAACACAGCAGGACCATTATTTAACTCATTAATCCACCCAGAAACCTGGGCCTTACTCCATCCTACCTTCACAGACAGCATTGATCCTTTCCTCTTTACCATCTAAACATGCCTTCAATCTGTTCGCTTTTACCCACTGACCGTCCCACCGCTCAAGTGGAAGCCAACAACACTGCCCACCTGGACTCATGAGTCTCCCAAGTGGCCCCACAGCCACTCTCCCCTACTTGAGACAAATGTGATTGTGTCTCTCCCACGCTTTTGGACTCATTTCAGACCCACTGTTCTTAGAAGAAACTTCAATTTCTTCACCTGGTGAAGGTCTTTGCCATGAAACTGTCAGCTCAGGAAGGGCAGGACACACCCTCGTCCCTCGGCTCCACCATCTGGCAGAGCATCAGCTTGGGAGGATTGAGTTCTTAGCAAACTACTTCACTTATCCATACAAATCCATGGTAGATTAGAAAGATTTTAGATGTTGAGCTTGACTATTAATTTGGGGATTTTGCACTGGCAAACTGCAAGTATATATTCTAATTATTGTGTCTTCTTAAAACCATACCCAGATTAAAGGAGTATTTGTGGAATGTCTTTGGAGTAAAAGGGACTGTACTTTTACAGATTTTATGTTTTAAAATATGAACAACCCGGACAGGGTCAAAAATAGTACCGCCTCACAAGTGACAGAAGACAGGTGAGACGCATATAGCAACAGGTCACAAAGATGGTAAGAGCAAAGTTGTTTCTCCAACCCCCGAAAAAATTCCTCCAAGAACTGAAAACTCAGAAATTTGAAAGTAAAATACTATCATATAAAGAAAGAAAATAAATAATCCTCTTCATCAGGGTTTCTAGATCTGACTGCAGAGTTATTAGCAGGCCATACTGAATCCTAGCACAGAAAAATCAGATGGACTAGTGGTGAGTAAGTTCCAGGAAAACGGCAGTAACTCCTCCACTTGAAAGAGGACACACACTCACTTGTTCAAGGTGATTGTAAACCACATTCTGCAGAAATTCAGAAGATTCAGGCACCGCTTCTAGATGGTGATGACACGGAAGGACGGCTTGGATGCGTGCTTCTAACTGAGTCACCGGCATTCTTACACTGCAGGGGGAAATGGAGGCCCTCAGCCAAGAGCACAGTTGTTCCTGTCATGTATCCCAGGCCGTGCCTCGGGGACTCAGTGTACTGTAGCAGTCTGGCCCCAGGTGAGGACCCGCAGCGTGGCCCAAGCAAGCAGGAGGGGCACTGTGCTTGAGAAATCCCATCCCCCATGGGGGCAAGAGGGGCTGGTGGGGTTGTGTGAACCTATAAATGCTCATAGAAATACACCTGCATACATTGAAGTGATAAAATTAAAAGTAGCAGGCTATTTAACAAAATTTCAATTGTCAGTGTTAATTTTACCATTCCATTCCGCTTGTCCCCTGCACTCTGAGACAGGCTTAGGCTCTCTCACACATGCAGCTCTGATGCAATAGTTGTGAAGTTATTTTACTTTGCTGCAAGTGTCTTCGCTCCCAGTGTCACTGTGACTGTCGTCTCTTAACACAGTCAGATATCTTCCTGGATCTCTCCCTGAGTTCCTTGCTCCTGCTTCTCAGATCCTGAGATAAAGAACAGGTGAAGGCACATGACTGGAAAAGTCAATGTGGACTTGACCAAAGTCCTCAGTGACCCCCTAGGTGAGTGCTGCCCACCCCTTACCTTCGATTCTCAAGGTTCTGCCCAGGGTGACATCCAGCCAGGAGAGAGTCCTGGGCCCTATTAAAAGCTGTGTGGCTTGGGTGCAGGGAAAGCTGCAGGAGCTGGTTCCGTAGCCGGTCCCATCCACACCTCTGCTCCTCTCTCTCCCGAGGCAGCGCTGCCAAGCTCCCAGGCTCCCTGAGCTTCTGTCTTTCTCTTCTACTCTACTTCAAGCCCTTTTCCTCTTCCTTTATTCCCTGATTATCCCTAGCTGGAGTGATTTTTCTATCATAGAATCTGAAAAAATTTCCTGCAGCTGAAAAAGAGGTGCCAGAGGTCAACGCGCATATGGTGGTTCCTGAATAGAGCCCCTGGTTAGGGGGACCCTCACCAACACTCATGGGGCATCAGGCATGTTGCAGGGTCGACCACCACCAACAAGAGTTTGCTGTGACACCAAGGCACGCACAGCATCCCTGCTCACTAAATTGTAGTTGTAGTCCTTTATTAAGAAGCAAAAATAAAAAAATTGCTCATGTTTCTTACTAAAATTATTTATGAGGGAGAAAAAGAAATTGTAATAGAAAGAACAAATTTCACTCCATGTTAGATGTGTTCATTTGGCTTTAATCCTGTACCTTGTTTTCTAGGCTCAGACTTGCTATCTCTGCACCTTTTGTAAAAGAAAGTTGCCTTTAGCCTGAAATATCCAGGAGGGTCTATTCTCCGGGCTCTGATCTTTAAGGATATTTGCTCTTCTACACTTATGTATAGATGGCAAGTTGTAAAATAGTGAATAACCTTTCTTTTTTTTGGAGGTTTTACAGGGGCACCATAATTTGACCCACATGGACAGCTGCAGGAACAAAGGATTTCAAGGACAAACAATTCATACAGCAAGAAGTTTGCAACAACCAGCCACATCCCCGCCGCTTTTTAGTATAAAAGGAGACTGAATTCTGCCCTGGGGAAGAGAGTTCTACTGGATAACAATATGCCATTTTCTGGGTCTGCCAGCTTTACAAATAAAGTCTCTTTTCCTTACTCCAACATCTCATCTCCCGATTAATTGGCCTGTCATGCAGCAAGCAGAACGAGTTTGGACTTGGTAACAAATTGACTGCCTTAGAGGTAGTATGTCTCCACTGTTTCCTCATTTCCAGTATTTCACAACCTATCAATTTTATATGCTTTTTAACAACATGAACATAAAACCTATTACAAGGAATTGATTCCACAGAAATAAAATTATTTCTACTCCTTCAAAACTTTTTTCTTTTCTATTTTATTTTGTTTTGCTTATTGAAAAGAAAATAAATTCAAATCTTTTTATTTCACGTATTTTTATAACTAGATATTGTAAATACTACAAAGATATTTAAATTGCAATAAA